>NC_138184.1:161714104-162126604 GCF_964194105.1 Spermophilus citellus
AAAACAACTGGATAGCCTCAAAGTGTCCAGAAGCACTCAGCAACTGCCCAGTGAATAAGCAAAACTGCCTCTGATTTACACTGCTTGTGAATAAATCATTTGACACCTGTGGCAAGTGAACTAAAAGGAAATTGAGATATTCTAGGAAGAAAGGTGAATCAGACAAGAGACTGTAAAAAAATTATTTTTTAATGAATTTAACTGCTGGTAATTAGGATTGGCAGTAGAAATTAGCATAAACACACCATCCAAATGATAATGCACCTAGAACATTGTTATAAATTCTTAATGCCTCTTTTAAGAATAGAAAATGACAACTCATCAAAGAACAATTCATCAGGGTTCACTGAGCACTGACCTAAGCACTTCATTGCTCTGATCTATGGAACCAATTCCAATTTTGCCAGGCAAAATGCTTAGAGTGGAGAAAAGAGAATTTTCATATATTAATAGTCTAGACTGGTAGGTTTCAAAATTTCTTGGCTGAAGAAAATTGCTCCATTTCTAAAAGGAACTTGTAGGCAGAAATCCATTATAATAACAGTAACAATTGCAATAACGAATAGGCCTGGCACTGTTCGAAATATACGTATTAACTCATTTAAACCTCACAACACAACAGAGAGAAAGGTGATATTAGTATCCCCAGTTTACACTACATAAATAAAGTTGGTAGTAGTAAAGTTAAATAAATTGCAGAGATTAACTAAGCATAATGAAGGGAACCAGGATTCAAGGAAATCTATCCTGGGAACCCAGTTACACTCTTCACTTCCATTTGTAAAACGGATGTGGCAAAGATTCTCTGCTTGGCAGTAAATGAGCATAATGAACCACTTCCCAAGAGTTCCTATTGTTCTAAATAAAAGCTTCAGATCATCTCATAAATGCACATCTGGAAAAGTATCTATGAAGTTTTCCTTGGATTTACTAACAGAAGTCTCTCCCTTCATAACTTGATATTTTTAAATATACATTACCTTTTCATAGTTAACTTTCCATAGGCATATTGATGGTATATTTATGGGTGAATAAGACAACAATCAATTTTCTGAAGTTTCCATTCTGGAGCAGAGGTACAGAAGAAGTAAATATAAATTTATAGTGATGTTAAATGTTCAGAGCAATTACATGTAACTATAGTAGATGTGATGTGATTGTGGGAAGAGAATGACCATGGGAAACTATCCTTTATATACCCAAGAAATTATCAATAACCATAGGGACAGAAAAATGTAATAAAGAGGCAAAAGTCATGGTTTCAATTTGCATGTGGTAAGTACCTTAACTTCAACTTCTCTCTAGATCTATATTTACATCTTTAATTGTATTAAACTTGCTTGGAAGTGTGGGGCCCTTTTCTCTTTCTGAGGTCGTATCTTTTTTA
Organism: Spermophilus citellus; assembly: GCF_964194105.1. Lineage (NCBI taxonomy): Eukaryota > Metazoa > Chordata > Mammalia > Rodentia > Sciuridae > Spermophilus > Spermophilus citellus. Next base: position 161,715,492 of record NC_138184.1, read on the forward strand.
TCTTTCTATGTAATAAAGTATAATATTTCTCAAAAGCTTGGCACCCACCCCTCACCTGCAATCAATGCAAGATAGATCAGCAAGAGAATCTGACCTACAAACTACCACCAAACTCAACTACTCAGGGAGACACTAAAGCACATCACCTTGACTATACATGAATATGATACATTCTGGTTCAAAAGAAAGTATGACTTTGTACAGGCAGGCACAGAGAACTCAAAATAATATCGAAGAAACGTCCACACACTTTTAAAACTCCTTATTATTATATAATTCAATATAATTTCTCTGTTCCCAGCATGGATGAGACCAAGAGACAATCACACAGGATTAGTCCCTCAGTATATTGCAGTAACCTTGATTATCTCTTTTCATTTGTCAACATTTACCTGTCACTCATTTATCTCTTATTATGGTGGAAATTTTCATCCTTACATACTTGACCCACAACAGTGAACAATTGCAGTGACTCCCCTAATCTGGCCAAAATAGGTGAGAAGTACCTGTCATTTCAGGATCTTTTTTTTTTTTTTTTAAAGAGAGAGAGAGAGAGAGAGAGAGAGAGAGAGAGAGAGAGAGAGAGAGATTTTTAATATTTATTTTTTACTTCTCGGCGGACACAACATCTTTGTTTGTATGTGGTGCTAAGGATCGAACCCGGGCCGCACGCATGCCAGACGAGCGCACTACCGCTTGAGCCACATCCCCAGCCCCATTTCAGGATCTTAGAAGCAGCTCTGAGGGCAAGAAAGTCCCAGATTGACCTACATCATGGTTTAATTCAATAAAAATTTAACCAACTCTGCCAGCAGTTTTGAAGAATCACAGGGCACTAACCATACATAATAATCCTTGTCTTCTTTTGGTATGTATATTACAGTGGGGTGTTATGTTTTGGTTTGTGATACTAGAAATTAAACCCAGAGGAACTTACCACATTCTCAGCCCTTTTAAATTTTGAGATAGGGTGTCACTAAGTTGCTTAAGGCCCCACTAAATTGCTGACGCTGGCTTTAAATTTGGGATCCTCCTGCCTCAGCCTCTAGAATCACCGAGATTACAGGCATGTGCCACCATACCTGGCATTATAGTGGTTTTAATAACAAGATGAAATAGCTATTTCAAAATAAAATTCTCTATTCCAGGGATTGTGTAAATAGGATGGGTCTGATAGAGCAATACTATTTAAGGAAGTTCTTTTTTAGTGTTTAAATCTGAAAAATTCTAATTTCTACTAGAAAAAAAAATGAACAGAAACATGAAATGTATGCACGTCACAGAAAATGGGATTTCTAGTTCTAAACATCAGTCCTTTACAGGAAGTTCCACTTTTTAATAACCTTTTCAAAAAACATAAGCGATGAACACGCATCAGTTCATAGTAACACTGTTTGCCTTGAGATTTTGAAAGCCTATTATTTAAATATGCAATAGATAACTGTTATTCCTGCTGTGATCAGAGATTATAAAATATGCAAGTATGAGACTGTTGCTATGCTTCACTGATTACCTTTTCTTACATTTATCTCGCCTTTTATTGGTAGAAAAACATATGCATGTATAGCTCCTTGATAAAGTATGACTAACATGTTATCAGGAGTTCATGCGGGAAAGTTTATAATTGATGACAATAATTTGGCAGCACTTTTTGAAAAAGTTGATAAAATTGCTGCACAACTCCAGAATGCACAGAAGTTGTGAGATTTTTGTAGTCATTTACAAAGGAACATAAAGAATAAAGTACCCATTTTCCCCCAAGAGAAATGGAAATGTAATCTCCTAAGTAAAATCTATTCATGGTGGAATTTTTATTAGCTTTCTGTAATGGAAAGGCTATTAAATATATATTGTTTTGTGCTCCTGAATAGTTTTCACATCTTCGTAAGTGAAGACAAGAGCAGTATTGCATTATGAAAAGTACCATTCATGCATTGTAAGCATCAGTTCACAATGCAATGGGCTGGATAAGGCAAAATAAATTCCAAAGTCTAAATAGGGCAAATGTGTTAAGATGAATGATAGCTATGCTACTCACTCCATAGATGCTATGGAAAAGAATACAAAATTCTTGGGTTTCAAGCCAGCTTTTACTGAAATGTTTTTTAAAGCCATTTGTTTGAAAATTCAGTGACATCTAGTGGCAGATTCAGTTCATCACTCCTGGGCACTCACCCAAAGACCTCCATTTTAAGACAATCCCAAAATAAAAAGGTAAACCTGGCATTTTGGGTCTACAGGAAAGATGGGAAGATAATTTACTGCAATTAAGAGAACACATTCTCATTTAATGAGTTGAGGTTAACAAGATGAGAACAAGTCAGCTGAGAAAGAGAACACAATGCTGTACTCTGACCTTTGCATCTCTTTGTACTGGTGTCCCACACATACCTGAACAGAAATTATTTGTAGAACCACTTTATTATTTTGATGGTGATCATTAAATGATTAAATCCTTGCTACTGTCTATTCTAGTAACATATGAAAATGTCTCCATTATGCAAAATGGTGGACAAAACTTTAGTTTTGCTCCAATCCTACTCCAAGTCAAACAAACAGCTTTACTTATAGTATCTGTAAAAATTTCTCTTCTTTCTCTAAGAAACTAATCCAATCAGATTCTGAATATATTTAATGAGTCTTAATTTAGTTAACCATGCTTCCTTTCTTTATATGTGCCCACTAAGACATCACATACTTACATGGACAATTTCTTACCTCAAAATATGATGCTTCACATGAAGTATTTAGACCAACTTTAACATCCAAAAAGTTTTTCATGAAGTGTGACAGAAACTAGAAATTGGAAAATCTGTGGAGAATAGTTTAAAATTTTATTAAAAGTAACATTCTCATGAATTTATACTTGGTTCTTAAATTTAGTCAACAAAGCTGTACACAAAACTACTAAGTCCCAAGCTTTGTATTACATCTGGGAGCAAAGCCAATTAAATCATTCCTTAGTCTGGTGTATAATAATATCAATAAGTACATCAACACTAGACCAAAAGTAAGTAGTGGGTTCTTTTTATGAGAACAGAGGGAATGTTACCTATCCCAATTTGGATGGGAAGAGAGAAGAAATTACAATAATGAGGAAAGCCTTCTCTGACGAGATAGCATTGATGCTGACACAGGAGGATAGAACAGAGGCTGATGAGGAAATTCTTGATGGTCAGGAGTGAAAGGAACTTAGGCAGAAGGAAAGGGAGGTAGAAAAATACAAGCTCAGGAGATTGTAATACATTACGTGAAAAGCAAATCCCTCAACATAAATTTTACACTAAAGGTCATCAGATAACTTTGAAGAATTCTAAGGGGAAAAGGGATAGCATCACGTTGAAATTTTAGAAATCTCATGGAGAACAAGTAGGGACTCCATGAGATCTACTAATGTCACAGAAGGCTGTTAGAGAGGCAAAATTCACTGGATTCTGTGAAGCAATGTCAAGCCCACCTAGTTCTATTCTAACTCAGCAAATTAGATGCAAGTACAACTTGAACGTAAAACTCACAAATTAGCCAATTAGTCATTTTTAGCAATGTTGCATCTTCTAGTTATTTGATTAATCTAGCAAAGTTTTAGATTTATTTCCTCCTACCCAACAACAACAACAATAAAAAAATTATGAAGAAAGAAGAGAAGATAAAACTGACAGTGGTAAGAGTTCTGAGATATTCCCTAATGCTCTAACTGTCCCAGACAGGTTGCCTAGACAGGTCATTCTCTTAGAACTAGACTCTCCACAAAGTTCAAGCAGAGGAGCAAAACACAGATCAAGAGAAGCAGCACACAGCTCAGGGAGGATTTCCAAACCCTACATGCAGTCCAGTCCCTCTGTGGGTGGCCAGTGGTTATTGCTTTAGGAAACTAGCAGAACAAACTCTTGGAAACTTACTCTCCTGCAGATCCCATTCAGAGTCAGGTTGCCCCAGCCTTCCTGGGGGAAACACAATCCCAACACAAGCCTCACAGAGCAAAATCAAAGAATATGCACTGGGTAGATTCAACCACTAAAGGATTTCAGAAAGAGAACTTTATTTCTTATTATTTTTGTATACATGGAGGAAGGAAGGGAAAGAGAGGCCACTACACAATATGCAGAGTAGGATAATATATACCATGTTAGAGACTACTGTAGTTTTTAAGACAAGAAATATGGGTCTGAACAAAGGTGAATAGAGTGGGAAAGTATAACCTGACCTCAGAGATACTTACGAGATAATTCAATAAGTCTTGCTGAACAGTGGCATATAGAATACAGAGAAATGGAAAATGCAGGATAATTCCACATTTGTGGCTTAGGAAGAGGCTAAGTGATGATGCTACCCACCAAACTTGGAAATGCAGGTGAAGCTAAGGGGGGAAAGGAGCAAAAGAGAAAAGTTTTTCAAGGTAAGCTGAATTTTCCATGGGGCATCCAAGTAAGTTGTCTAGGAGTCTGTAGAAAATCTGGGTCTGAGGCTTGAGAAAGAAGTCAGCTGGTGATCTGTGCAGCATTTAAATGATGAATAAATTTTAATGGAGACAGAGCCTACAAACCCAGTGGTTCTAACCTTTTGGAATTTACCTTTTCCATAAAGGGGGTGGAGGGTTTAAATAAAAAAGAACCTACTCAAGTTTTAGCCCCATTTTATTCTGTCTTTCCAAATTCCTTTTCTTTCTTTAGTCTTTCCCTCTTGCTGGATTCTTAACTGTTCAAGATGGAGTTTCCTTATCACTCTACTGCACATATCCCACATCCGCTCTTACATGTGTACAATTCTTCTTTTAACCAACCCTTAAAGGAGCTGTTCTGTTTGCTTTGCTACGGGGTGAAGATAGTATAAACTGACCTCTGAGAAGCAGAATCAGGGACAATCCAACATATGCATATACTCAAACATCCCTTCCTTTTTACAGGTAAAAGAGAGCATCTAAACTGTTCCTGGTGCAACTGGGTCACCCTGAGACAGATTTAGAGGACAGAACAATCTCAGTATGGGGACCATCAAGACTCCCAGTTCTGATTGAATCTTGCATCTTCTGCATTAACTAAATACCCAGGGAGACAGGCCAAGTGAAGCACTCTGTGTTCCCACTAGATATTTGCCATTTGAATATCAGATTCCAATTTTGATAGTTAATGTCAATACTGACCCTGTGATACTGCCAATATTATTGAAACAAAATCAGGCCCTAAAATTTTTCACATAATCCAAAACAAATTTGTTATTCTTATTTATCCCTTATTATAAATAGGTCCATTTTAAATTTTAATTATTCACTATGTCCCACAGGGGTGTGGAGGGGGGACTCTGTAGAGAATAGGAACATTTGTCAATGGACATAAAATTAACATCTATTTAAATTTAACAAACTATTACAATATAATTTGCTCTACTTACTTTAATAAAGAGGGTTAGCATTTTGAAACTCTGCATTTGATTATTACTATGTATGAATATGAAAATATGTTTGCAAAATAAGAAATGGTATATAATGCAACATTGTTTTAATAGTCAAGGCTGTGTAGCTGCATTTTTAAACTCACCAATTATTTAGCACTTATTATATGCTAGTGCTTTGCCAGAAAAAGAGAGAAGAGTTAAGTTTCTACCTTCAGAAAATACATTGTCTAGTGGGAAAGAAGGTTCTCCTAACCAGGAGCAATGACACCGTATGAAGTGTTTTGTTGCACACATAAAAGTGAAGAGGTGATAGGCTCTTTTAAGCCACTCTTAATTAGAAAAGTTACTTTGTGTGTAAAGCTTGACCCATGTACACAGAGTGACTGGAACATTGTAAAGGTTCACAAGCATTCACATCTTTCAGTAGCACATAGCAATAACCCCCTTTCAGAAATGGTTGGAAAAAAAAAACATACTAGAAGAATTTAAGTAACTTACTGATTTCCCAGAGTTAGAATGCAAAGAAACTGCAAATGGCACTGACATCAAAACACATGACCTTTCTACATTGTTCCCTTAAGTCTCAAAGTATGTGAAAGACAAGGGAGGTGAAGAGAAGAGGGAAGAAGGGGATAGGATTTCATTCTGTCCCTGAATAGGAAGTTAAGAAAGTCTTCACAGAGGCAGGGACACTTGAGCTGGGATTTGAAAAAAAAAAAAATCACCAGGAAGCAAAAGAGCAGCAGGAGTAAATTTCCAACAAAAGGAAAATAAAGGCAAAATAATCAAGGCTCAGATACGCCTAGAATATATCTGGTGACAACAACAGTCCAGTGTGATTGGAGAGGAGGAGTTCAAGAAGAGATGTGACAGTACAGTGGGAAAGACCACACAGGTAATGTTGAAAACAATGGCTGGGAAAAGATTGTGAAGTATCTTAGACACTGTGCTAATTAATATAATGCTCTTGATAACATATTTGCTGTTTTAAGAAAGGGTCATGATAAGAGAAAAAAAGTATTAGAGAATGGCAATTTAAAAAATATGTAGAGAGGCACTGAGATGCCTGGAGAGAAAAACACTATTAGGAGGCTGTTTAATAAATGGTTATGAAATGAGGAGAACCAAGAGACAATGGGAGAAGAGAAAAGGAATCTCAGAGTCAGTTTTGACATCCTGTCAATGAGACTTATTGATGGATTTCTGAGAGTGTGAGAAAAAGGAGTCCAAGATGGCAAAGTATCCATCAGGGATGGCTACCAAGGAGTTCCACTAAGAGGACAGAAGCCCAGAGGAGGTGGAGAATGTTTACCTGACCATAAAAGTTAGCAGGCGAAGATGCCAATTGACAGCTCAGATATGAGGTTGGAGACAGGAGTTTCTGGAAATCTGTGTAGTTGAGTGTATGGAAATAGTAAAAATATCAGTGTCTGTAGGCTTTGGTAATATCAGTGTCTGTGGGCTTATAAAAGGAAAAAACACCCGAAGGAGACTGAGAAACAGTGGTCAAAAGTTAAGAGGAACATTGAGAAAGGCTAATGATTCAGAAGCCAAGGATACTTTGCAAATGCCACACTGAAGTCCTGAAGGATGGTGGCAAAGAATAAGCTGTTAGAAAAATCAAAGGGAGATCAGTAGAGTCAAGGAAAAGGACCAGGGGGAAGAAGGAGAGGCGCCCTCTGGCTAATTTATATTGTTATATTGTGTACAGGTATGAATATGTAACAATGAATCCCACCATTATGTACAACTACAATGTGTCAGTAAAAATATGGGAAAAAAAAAAGAATAAGCTATTGGATGTGAGAGAGGGAGGCTATCAGGAACCTGTGGGAAGCTAGCCTCCGCAGGGTGATGGATGTGAGGAGTCTGGGCAAGTTGAGAAAGGCCCAAGTAGTTAGCATAGACTTATTTCTCTCTCTCTCTTTATTAGTGCATTATAAAATACAAAATAGTGGAACTTATTGTAATATATATGTGCAAAACATAATTTGGTCAATTTCATTGACCACTTCCTCCTCTATCTCTTCCCTTCCCCCATCTCCATCCTTTATGGTATTGGTCTCCCTTCCTCTGCACTTCTGTCCTCTTAGTGGAACTCCTTGGTAGCCATCCCTGATGGATACTTTGCCATCTTGGACTCCTTTTTCTCACACTCTCAGAAATCCATCAATAAGTCTCATTGACAGGATGTCAAAACTGACTCTGAGATTCCTTTTCTCTTCTCCCATTGTCTCTTGGTTCTCCTCATTTCATAACCATTTATTAAACAGCCTCCTAAAAAGTGTTTTTCTCTCCAGGCATCTCAGTGCCTCTCTACATGTTTTCTAAATTGCCATTCTCTAATATTTTTCTCTAATCATCTCCCTTTCATTTTTCTGCACCCCCCCCCCACACACACACACACACTTTGCTGTAACTTCCACATGAGAGAAAACATCCAACCCTTGGATTTCTGAGTCTGCCATATTTAACTTAAAATGTGGTCTATATACATAATGGAGTTTTACTCAGCCCAAAGGAAGAACAAAATTATGTGGTTTACAGAAAAATGAATGGAGCTAGAGAACATCATATTAAGAATTATATAATTTAACTACAAAGAATAGGAATAGTATTGAGAAGTAGAGGGCTCAAGATCAAGAAAGGGCTCAAGATCAAGAAAGTCTGCAATAGTTCTGAGTATGTGGACATTTTTATATATTGAGAAGCTGTTAAGGGGTCAATGAAGAGACCTAAGGAGGGTCAGTTGGAGTCTTTCATTCAGAATAACATAACTCTCACTTTCTGTATTGGTTTTCCTTTTGTCTCTTGCCAGTTTCTCTCTCAGAACAACTTCAGCTCTCTGGTGTTAGGAGTCCAGGGTAAATACTTTTAAAAGCAATGGTTGGCCCTTTTCAGGCTATCATTTTGTATAATCTCTTCCAACATACAACCCATTATTTTTGCAATATCAAGCAATCCAGGTCCCCAAATCAAGGTGTTTGGTGGCAGATACCTATAGTTTTAGAGTATGACACCTCACCCACTGCCCTCCCTTCTCTGCTTCTTGTCAGACCTTTGATTTACAGATGTTTTCACATATATATATGATGATACATATATATATGAAAACATCTGTAAATATATATGTATAAATCTTATAAAGTGCTTTAGGAATAAAGCACTTCCTCATTAATTCCCTCTTCACTTACTTCAGGATTTATCCCAACTGCTACCAATAAACTGGTATGATTTATGATATGCAGTTTACTTCTACCCATTACAGACATCTAAGGCTGGCTCTGAAGGTTTTCCAAACCTAATTAAAGCCAAGGCTCTCTCTGTTCTCAGCTATTTCACAGAATACCTTAGAAGTGAATTTCAGAGGCACCAGAAGTTTCCCTTCATGCCATATGTTATGGTTTGAATGAGGTGCCTCCAAAAGTTCATTTGTAAGATAATGCAAGAGGTTTAGAGGAGAAATGATTGGGGTATGAGAGCCTTAATCCAAACAGTGAATTAATCCCCTGATGTGGATTAACTGAGTGGTAACTGAAGACAGGTAGGATGTAACTGGAAGAGATAAGTCATGTGCCTTTGGGGTATATATTTGGTAAGCTGAGCTTTATCTCTCTCTACTTTCTGATCATCATGTGAGCTGTTTCCCTCTGCCATACTCTTCTGCCATGATGCTCTGCCTTACTTACAGCCCCTAGGAATGGAGCTGACTGACTATGCATAATTAACTGTATTCTTGAGAGACCATAGGATGAGCTCCTATGTATTTACTGCAGGCTTTTGTATTTCTTCTTACTAAAGGAATAATGACCTCTGAACTTGTGAGCCCCCAAATAAACTTTTCCTCCTCTAAAATTGTTCTGGTCAGGTCTTTTAGTCACAGCAGCAAAAAAAGCTGACTAAAACACAATACAAGGACTTCCCACTAAGAGATGCTTGTATTAACCCATGTGTAGAATAAGCTTCAACTATCTTTATTTTTGATTAATATCTTAAATTCATATTGAAATTTCTGTGCATCTTTTCACAAACAAGTCATAATATGCGACTACTTCAGAATATATTTTCTAAAAACCTTGTAAGAACTGCCTCCCACCTTAATAAAATTTTAGGTATGCAGTTTCTATCTCAAGGAAGGTAGATGGACTGGTTGTTTTGTAAATTCTTTTCCTATAATTAAGTATTCAGCATAATTAACTGTATTCTTGAGAGACCATAGGATGAGCTCCTATGTATTTACTGCAGGCCTTTGTATTTCTTCTTACTGAAGGAAAAACTGGAGAAGGAAGACATAAGTTAAATTTGGAAAGCTTTTGAGGAAAATCTAGAGTCAGCTATCTCACTCTAAAACTCATGTAAACATTCACAGCTAGAGATAATCCTTTCTGAGATGAAAGTGTGTTCTTTTTATTTCATAAGATATCCCTGATGTTTGCCAGGTGGGGAAAAATGGTTCAGATAACATTGTACTTTACTCCTTCCAAATTGGCTCTAAGCAGTTCCAATGTCAGGACCTGTCATAAATGACAAAGATTAGTGTTAGTTTTCCAAGGATTAATATGAAAATGCAATCCCAAGCCTTGAAGAGTTTCATTTGGGCACCAGAAAGATAGAATTAGATGGAAACAAATGGTGATGAGATTTCAGATAATAAGTTCTCATCCACAAAGTGAGAATAAATGGATTCCATTTAATCAAATGAATAGCTGTTTCTTAACTCATTCTTCCCCTTTATTCAGCTTTCAAGCTAATAAAAATGACTAGGGAGGGGACAGGTAACAGGTCGAGAATATTAATAGTGAATTTGAGCTATGAAAATATAAGGGAGGTAAGATTTGCTATATATAAGCAAAAGGGAATTAGAGAAATTCCCATAAGAAATTAACAGTAAGAAATGCTTTCAGAAAAAAAAAAATGTTTCCTTCTATCTAAGAAAATAGAAAATATGCAAAACTGTTTTTCCACAAATAACTTAGGACTCCTTTTGCTTTCCTTTAATGAAGGGAAATAATGACCAATAATATCTTGCAAGCATTTGCTTCCAAAATTTCCTTAGCAGAGACATTTCCTAATTCTATAGTCAATAAATGGATCTGGGTTTTCATATTCAAAGTCTCTTATTAAATCAATCATTGTACTAGGTAACAGGTCCTTGACTCTCTTCAGAAAGCACATTGCCCACATCAAATACTAGGAAGCACTGATTGCTTCATTTCAGATACTCTCTTACTCTACCAGCACTTAGCATTAGGAGGCAGCATGATGTGGTAAAAGGAATTTAGGTCTGGGAAGCCAGAAACAGGGGTCCTATCTCTGAATTCAACTAAAAAGTGATTTTTTGTGGTTATAATCTCTTTGAAAATCATTTTCTGCATTTTTTATGTTTCCTTCGGACTCTAAATAATTTGGTTTTCTTGTTACAACATAATTCGGCCTAATCATAATTATCACAACCAGTTAAGAATACTTATTTGATGAGAGTGCTTTATTAAAAAAAACCAAGAAGCAGCATTACATATTAACTCGTCATATTCTTTTCTAAATTGTCTTCAATTACAAGGACAGCCATGATGATTAATGGAAGGGATAGATTATGTAATTTTTATTTTATATTTAAACTACTTAATATATCCAGAAGGATTCTGCTCTATCTGAAGTGTTAATTTCCATGTATTTCCATATACACCTTTGTTAGCAGCTGTTCTATTGTAATATCTTTGTTGGAGCACATAGGTATGATGGCATTAAGATCCACAAAATTCAGAGAGATAAATACCCTCTTAGCCTATTCCAGTCATAAAGTACTTCCTTCCTGTGGTGAACAGTTTCTGAAGAGTCATTAAAACACTATTTTCTCTGCATAACTAATAGCAGCATGGGGTTAAATCAAGTGAATAAATGACTAAATGGAGATCGTTTTCTTAGAGAAATTGTTTTTTCATATTTATCTTAAGCTTGTGAGTTGTCTGGTATTTGTCTGACCCATCATCATTTTTAAAAATCATGAAGTAAACAACACATGTGCACACTGTACTCATTTGCATATATCACACAAAAGAGAACAGACATGGTGTCTTAGCAGAAAAACACTGCATTAGAGACAAATCTAGAGTTTTAGAAGGTGAATTAGATCATTAACCTCACACAGTAATGATTCCTATGTTTTAGAGGACACAGACCTCACCATGATGTTGTCATTCATTCATTAAACACACTCATTTAAACACCTGATCACACACTGAGTTCATGGCAAAATGCTAAGACAATGAAAAGCTGATTCCTAGGATGAAGGACCTCTCAGTTTATGGAAAAGTATGTATCAGTACTGTGTGTTAAGTTTCATAACAAAGATATGCTCTGGGGATGGGTGACTGCAGAAGAGAGCATCTGTGTTGAATATTTTTCAATTGTCCTTCAAGATCCCCTTTCTACTCTTCTCCACAGTACTCAGTGCTCCCAGGAAGCAGACCTTATGGCTACTTCCACAGCCTTGCCTTCTGTTTCCAGATTGGGCTCAAATACTGAAAGAAAGCATCAGAGGGTGTGAGGACACTGAGAACAGGTTATTTATTCCCCAGTTCCTCCTTGAGGATCAGCTGTGCATTGCATAGTAGACCACATCTCCTGTTACATGGTCATCCCCAGGGTAAACCACAGGCACTACCCTTCCCCTCCCACCTGGCTCCCAATTGTTGCTAGTCCTGGGGCCTGCTTTATCTTTGTGGTTTTCCCCTTAATCCTGTCTACATCTTTGTTGAAAATTTCTATAATAAGCTCTCCTCAATTTTCTCACTTTGGATGTGCCATCTGTTTCCTGTTGGTTTCTTGATACATCACCCAAGCCAGACTAGGTTCTTAAGGATCACAATTAGGAATACAAAGAATAGAACCTCATCAGAGAGAAGAAAAAAGATAAACAGAAAAATAAAGGTTTGGAAAATAAACTTTGAAAGTCAAAGGAATTCCATTCGCATGAAAGTAGAATCCAAAGAAAATCTGATATATCTGAAGCACCATGAATCAGTCAAAAAACAAGAACTGGAAAATACAGGGCTCAGTGTGTGCTGGTCAAGAGAGTTTGGATCTCATTATGAGTGTAATTCTTTTTCCCTGAAGCATTTCACTCAGTACAGTTTCAAAAGGCCACAAGAGTGTCAGTTTGGAAAGTCAAAGGACAGAAAAGGAAAACTGGAGATGGAGCATACCAATCGGTGTATTAAAGTTATCAACACATAGTAGAAAAGTGATGCACATCTAGACCAAGGTTATGCCAGACAGCACTAAAGGAATATAATAGAGGGGACTATATTTGGTAGCTCTTCGTGACCAATTGACTATTGGGAGAAAGGTAATGAGACATACTGGCTTAGATGGTTGGAAAAAGATATCTACTGGAGATATATAATGTGTCAAGCCCTGGTTTTAGAGCACTGCATGAATTGAATTGTTTTTATCTTCACAGTAATTCCTTAAAATAATATGTTATCCTTTTTTTTCCCTGAATGTATCAACAAAAGTGCAAAGACCATAAACAACTGGCCCCAAGTCACGTAGGTAATAGAGAAGACAAGATTATAAGAGGTGAGGGAGGTAGAAGAGGGGGCTTGAGAGAGATTAGGAGATCAGATGGAAATAATTGGTCTCTGATGATTGTAAGATGTTCAAGCAGAGAGACAAGATAATCAGTTGGATATACTATCTTGGGTTGTAGGCAATATAGAAATAAAATGGCAAACAAGCTTGAACATTTCCAACACACATTCTTTTTATTTTTTTTAATTGGTTGTTCACAACATTACAAAGCTCTTGCCAACACACATTCTTTATAAGTGAAGTCCTGGGAGATGATGTGCTTATCTAGGGAGATTATGCAGAATGAAAAGAAGTTTGAGATTAGAAACCAAGGCAACATCAACATTTAAGGAATAGAGAAAGGGAGGCATGAGCAGTAGACCCCACAATCCAACTGGATCCCAAACTCCCTCACTTATTTTCCACCTTTCCTCACAAAGAATCATCTGCCCAGACAACGAATCTACTTCCCTTGTAGTTTGCCTGCTCCAAGTAGCTCTCTTTGGAAGGTGCTATCCCTACATTCTAACCATCCAAACCTCTCAGTCCTCAGGAACCATCTCAATCCTGACTGCCTCACTGGACATTGGTCCCAATTATACAGTTCTCAGGATCTCAAATCACACTTCTCTGAAGCATTCTGTAGGATTCTCAGCTCTTGGTAGAATTTATCTTTCCTATTGCCTATCTTTGCTTTTATCTGTAGAAATATATTCCCAGATATATAAAGACTATCTAAAGGAGAAAATATTCCTCATTTTATATCTCATTGCTTCCAGGATAGTGCCATGAACATGGTTCCTCTTTGGTGAAAATTGAGTGCTTACTGATGTGGTATTGATTAGGACTAGATACTATCCATGTTACTAAATACCTTCTCTACAAAGCCTCCAGGAAACACTGTGAAACAACTGAAATCTGTTCCTTGCAACCTTCTCATTTCTCAAATGTTCCATATCTTCATGTTTATCAAGACCACCTTCTCTGAGGAACTACACTAAGCGTGGCACCTTTTCTGATCTAGTTCCTATCCCAACTCATCTGACCACAATCCCTGTCTCAGTGCCATCATTTTTGCAAACTGAGGACTAGTGCCAGAAGCCATCCATGAATTATGCGTGAACCAAAAGGACATGAAATCTATTAGGCAGGAAAAGTCTGGTATGGGGAACTCCCAGTGGCAACTCTGCTGGTTTGAGACTGCACAATTCATATGACTTCCTACCTAGCTCCACCCTAAGTTCAGCATGTCATCCAAGACAGGATGACCTGCTAGAGCTACACAGCCTGTTGGAAATGTGTGTGGCTTGCCTAGATGCCAATCAACCTGTTTGCTGCAAGACCCCTGCCATACCAAGAAGCAAGACTCCTTCCTCTGAAACCTTATCCCTGCCTTTAATGTACTCCCCCTTAAATAAAGCAACTCAGTGAGACCCTGTTTCTAAATAAAATACAAAATAGGACTGGACATGTGACCCTGAGTTCAATCCCCGGTACCTACCACCACCAAAAAAAAAGAATAGGAGCCATTTTTCATTGTTCAGTTTCAGCTCCTATCAGGACTGGAAGACCTATCGGCTGCTCCTTTTTATATCTAATTTCTGGCTCTGTCTTTATTTCTTACTTATTATTTTAGACTTTCTATTTCTCAGGCAGCTCACACCTTCTGAGCAGGAATCTTCCCTGAGTGCTGGCTACCCAGCAATAGTCTAGCTAGCCTGATTTTTTTCCCCTCCCCAAAGGTAAAATTTCCAGGCTCCATTTAGAAGCAATATACTAAACCTATAAGTATAATTCAGTGTTCAGTATTTAGACACTTCAGAATGTATTTTGAGACAAGCATGGCTTGTTATTTTCTCCACCTCTTACTAAGATGCTCCTACTTTCTAGTTATTTCTAGGATCTGGACCTGAAACCATAAAATATTAATGTACTTGGAGTAGAATTTTCCCATCTTATAAATGCTATATTTTACATTTCTCTTCATGTGTCTTTGGACCAATTTTAGGAATAAAGTGTAATTAACTTAAAATATATACTAGGAAAAATGTCTTACTCAAATTTGTGCCATCTCATATGTTTGGCATAAGTGAACCATTCACTAGCCTCAACTTTAAATCCTATAAATCTTAATGTCTAAAATACGTGCGAGTTTAAAAATAATGTTTGCTTTGTCGTCAAGAAAAATTGTGTGTGCTTTTTGTATAATGTGTAATTGTCTGTGTGTTATTAAAATGACATATGTAAATGATAATATTAATAAAATACTAATTTGCACTCCAATAATGTTCTCCCACTGATAGGCAAATGCTAGGAAAGATATGTTGACATTATTTCTGAAGCAGTTATAGCTCATTACAAGAACAGCAAAATCTTCTGTCCTTTTTCCTAAAATAACACCACAATTCCAAAGATCATCATCCATTATGCTTTCATCTAAAGAAAGAAATTATATTGATTGTCATAAGTAGCTCTAGAATTAATAAAGTTTGTATTAAATGCCATCTCTCCCTAATTAGCTTTTCATTTTGAGACTTAAACTTCTCCCTAATTAACTTTTTGGTTTTTAGGGAATAAACTCAATATTTAAGTAATCCACATAGCTATATCTATTTTAAATATCTAGATAAGTATGGAATTTTGAAAAGCTCTGTGCTGGGAAGCAGATTTAAGTTTTATCTGCATTTTTTACCAGCTTAAGTTATTAAATCATGATTTTTCTTACCTGGAAACTGAGGACCTTAATAATGTGCAAATCACAAGACTACAAAGATCCAATTAACCACTAAGTGTAAAAAATAAAGTGTTCTTAAATAGAAAAAACCTGCACAAATATAACTTACTAACATTATTATAGGTCTTTAAAGAGCTTAATAATTCAATGTGATAGAACAGAGGGAAAGTGAGTTTTGGAGTTCAACACCCCTTTTTAGTTATGGAAATTTGGGTCAATTACTAAAATCTAATGCCAAAATTCTCATTGAAGTTATTTCCACAAAGGGTGCAGAAAGCTACAAGATAATATTATTTCAGCCATTATTTAAACCATAACAACTAAGAAGAACACTGAACAATTATAACGTTTTGTGAGTCTGAAAACCGAAGCCACAGGCAACCAAATGAACTGACTACCAAAGAGTGATAAGCCTATCTGAGGAGACACCAGATGCTGCAACTGTTTCACCTTTGGTAGAGCACAGAGGAAGAAGTGACTACTCTAACCACAGGTAGGAAGAGAACAGACACACAGATAAAAATTTAAAAGCTAATGTGACAATCTATGATAACTAAAGCCCTACTTAATACATGTTCTAAAACACTGAAGTAGACTAAACAAGTCCACTTGTTCTACTACTAAACATTTGTCCCTGAGGCTAATGTCAAGTTTGTCTAGCTAGAACATGGCCAAGCCTTAAACCCTGACCCAGTTGGAATGTCAGAGAACAGGAAAGAGATGGGCAACTTTACTCCAAGAGAGCTGAACAAAGCTCTTGCACAAAGAAACAGCAGAGAGGGAGCATATGATGAAACAGGACTGTGATTGCCCTAACAGTACAACCCAGTTCAACCCATCACCTCAACTACACTGGGCAAGAAGAAGGCACATGGAATCTCTGTATGTAATTTTCAGGGCACAGTTTCCTAACATGGTAGCAAATATTGTCTAATCAATGCTCTGAAATTTAACCAATTAAATTATTCTCCCTCTACTTTGAGAATTGAAGACAGAGGGTAGATGGGAAGAGACTGCAGAATTTCCACACCAAGACACTAACATTATATGTCTAGTAAATAATTCTTACAGAATAGCAACCTCTGAGTTTTTAGAAAAAGGTATATTTTCTTCTCTGGCTTTCTATCATTGTAATAACCTCCTGACCTCCCCCATCTTATTCTCAAATATTTGATTTATCACAACTCTTATTATCTTAAAAGTTATTTGTTTTAGGTTTTAACTCTCCTAAAAGATAGTAAATTCTTTGGCAAAGGTACAATGCCTTAATCCTGTTCATGTTCCCTACTTGAATTCCTATCAGTATTGCTTAATGGAATTAATCTCCCACTAAACTTCTCCAACAAACACCAAGCCAAAAGGAAAGAACTCAGAAGCCTTGTTTTCCTCTGACTTGGCTAACACATTATTGACTCTGAGTCAGAAAGTAAATTTACGCTAAGATTTTCTTACTTCTTAGGAAGGTACTTAATTACAACTATATTTGTACTTTCAAAGTTTTCAGTGGAGAATAATGGTCAGTCACAGATCTACTGGACTGGGTGACAGAAATTCCATTTGGCATCATTTATTATATCCAAACATTATTACACACTCTCATTAATTTTGTCATTTCAACTGTGAGAGCTCTCATCTTATGAAATGACTTAGAGGAAAAAACTGAAAAATAATTGGCTACCCTTCTGGTTCCCCTGTGGAAAGACGCATCAGTTGCAAATCTAAAATAACTCATCATCAAAATCAGATCACTCATCATATCAAAAATTATCAAAAAGCTGTTACTTTCTTCCCCCATTGCATATCTGGAAGGGAAGAAAGATCATCTTTATATCTGATTGTAAAGGCACTAGCTGTCATAAATATTACAGGATATGAAAATGATTTTTCATGTTGAACAATTAATGTGTTCAGTTTCCTATAATTTTTAACTTTTAATTATTTAATCAACACATAAAAATTATATGTATTTGCATAGTACTGTGTGATGCTTTGGTACACGTATACATTGTTTTCATCTTCAAATTAGAACTAGCAGCTCTATCACCTCAAACATGTATCATTTCTTTGTGGTGAAACATTAAAAATCCATTGTCATAGCTTTTTTGAAATATACAGTGCATTTATTACCCAATAGTCACTTACTGTCCAAAATAGCACCAGAATTACAGTGTTCTCTGATGATAAAGGAGACAGAACAAATCTCCTTCAGGACCAAAGCAGAGAACTGCACAAGGCAATAGGGAGTTTGAGGTTTCTTCCCTAGTTGTTTTGGTGTTTCTTTTTGTTTGTTTGTTGCAGCTGGTCTCCTGACTGGTCTTTCCCTCTAAGGGTATAAACAAGGTTTTGATACCCAGTTGATATAGACTCTACATCCTTGATATATTGTTGCTTGTTTGCATAAGTGTTGGGGAAATACTCCTTAAGTGAAGCAACAATTTGGCATTGAGTTAGAAGTTCTAACCAAGTATTCTGAACCATCCAAGACCACAAAATGCTTCTGAATTGAGACATTCCCTGACTTGCTAACCCACAGCTCCTTGAACGCTGATCCACTAGTTCTCTAACAGTTTTGATTATGCCTCTTCCTCAGCCACTGTTGGCAGCTCCTAATCTAGAATCTTATATTAATCTTAACTAGTATTTGCTCAGAAGGATCCTTTTCACTTTGCTAATCACCAAAGCTCAGATTCCAGCCTTTTTCAAATTTGGTCTAACAGAACTGACCTTGTTCCTGAGTATGCTTCAGAACAACCAAAGCCTTACCAATCTAGGTTCCCATGTCTCTAAAAAGAATGCCAAGGTTAATAAGGATAAGAGTTTCAGATTAGTACATTACTATTTTAAAAGAGGAAAAAAATGAAGATAAGAATAAAAGTGAAAAGAAAAATTATCCCCCAAAATTATATGTGTATTATGTTTTATTTCTTGGAATTCTAGTCAAAGTTGAAAACCTTTGGCAATCTGTTTTACTTAAGGACACCCCACATCCCACCATATAATTTACTTATGTTTACTGGAGATGCTTTCCTATTGCAGTGACTTTGAAAGTAAACTTATTATTTGTTTTATTTAATTTTATTTTATAAAATCAGAATATGATTCTCATGGTAACATAATTAAATATCTTCTGCTGCTCAAGTGAGGTTATTATAAATAACAATTGTTATTAAATTTTTCTATGACAACATAAAAACAAAATTTGGTAGAAATTATGAAGAAATTAATCGAGACAAAGAGGACTGTAATCTGACTCTTTTGCATTCAAGTAATCATTATTTTGACATAATTAATTTTAATTTGAAGTACCAAGCATTTGCAAAATTAATCTGTGTACATTTTAGAGATATAACTTAAATATTCTAGTAAACTTGATGGCATAATCAACAATTCATATATCTGCCAAAAGACATAACCTTCATTTAATGCAAATTGACCAACAGCCTAATTCATTTTTAAAATACAAAATATTGTATTAGGATCAAAAGGTCTAATGTCTCTGAGGGGATCATAAGAACTTGAAACTAGATATCTTAAAAAATAGAAGGTGCTTGGTTTTTCAAGTATCCCTGCCACACTACTATTTCATCGTAAATGTCAGGTTCAGGGGGGTTAAATGTTAGAAGTCCATAAAGTTGTAAGATAAAGGTCTTGGATATATAAATATATTAAGTAGCTCCTAAGAAAAAATTTTATTTTAAAATTAATTTTAGATAAAAAGGAACATTTGAGAAGAAAACCATACTCATCCCTCTTTTTTATTCATAGGGAAATAATAATTATTTAGTCAACCTTTTTACTATTTAATATTTATGAGAGCAAGGGGTCTGGAAGGGGGGAAATGGCATTTTCCTTGTTGCTTATTTCACATTTCAAAGAGAATCTTTAAATTTGAAGATGAAAATATAGCATCATTTCTTATGGAATACTTATACTGTACTTGACATAATATCAATAAGCCCAAGGGACTTACTGAGAAATACAAAACATTTGTATATAATGAGAAAGCCAATGCTTCCACTGAATTTAGACTTACAGAAGTACAGGCTTTCTAGCATCCCTTAAATTTTTCCCCTTTCTTCCTCCTATACTTTCATCTTTTTCTTTCTCTTCCTTTAGTTTCTTTGCACAGAGGGTTTTCATAGAAGAGAACATGAAAAACTTGCACTTTCAGGACAAAACAGTAAGAAAAGGAGACAGTCTGTGTGCACAGGGCTGCCAAGGGAACTAAAGAACACAACAGAGAATAGAGGAAAGATCTTACTTGGACACCAGAGGCTTAGAAAGAAATAAGACTGAGTGATAGAACTAATTTCTACAACTGTTCCTGTGTTCTTTAACACTAGACACTGAAATAAATATTCAGTCATCTCTAGGTTTCTCTGGAGCCATTGGGATTGCACAGGGAGAGGCAGCTGTTGAAGCTAAGCTTGGCTTCACACTCCTCCGCCTCTGTTCCACTTAGGGCCGTGTTAACCAAGCCTGCAGATGTTGACTGAAACAGGCAGGAAAATGTCCTCAGGGTCAACTTTGCATCCCACTTGGCTCTGAAATATTGTAATTTTAGAGACCCAGAAAAATGTAATGATTGCAATACTTGCCTTATATTAGAAAAACCATGAAAGCATATCCTGAATAGATTCTACTTTACTCTTGTTTTTCATCAATTTCATAGCAGGACAACTTTGAATGAATTTACTGTTGATCACCTTTTAATGATATGGAGAGCAAAAGGAGAGACAGGATGATTAGAAAATATTTAGCTCTGCATACATTATTCTAATAACACTTCAAGAAACTGTTTGAGGTGGGAACTATTATTAGCCTTTATGCAGTGTTTTAGTCAGCTTTTCCACTGCTGTGACCAAAAGGCCTGACAAGAACAGTTAGAGGAGGAAAAGTTTATTTGGAGGCTTATGGTTGCAGAAGCCTTGGTCAAGGACTTAGTTCATTGATGGCCTACTCTATGGCTCTGGGCCCAACGTGAAGCAGGACATCATGGTGGAAAGGTGTGGTAAAAGAAAGCAGCTTAGGACATGGAGCCAGGAAGCAGAGAGAAAGAGAGCTCTGTCCAACAAGGACAAAACAATACTTTAGAGACACACCCTTAGGGACCCACCTCCTCTAGCCACATTCTACCTCTCTACAGAGACCACTAAGTTTATTCCTATCAGGAGATTAATTCACTGATTGGTTAAGACTCTCAACCTAATCGTTTCATCTCTAAACATTCTTGCATTGTCTCACACATGAACTTTTAGGGGATACCTCATATCTAAATAACAACGTAAGAAACTAGGTTTATGCAGGTTGAATAATACATCCAAGATCACACAGTTATAGTCTCAGGTAAGGATTTGGACATACTCATCCAACTCAGAACCAATATCCTGAGGATGAGCTAAAGCTGGTCAGGTATATTGAAAAGGTAGGTTAGCACAGTCTCAAAGAGTGATATATACAGCATTACTGGTCTTGAAGACAAACTTTTGGTGATATTTAGTCAGAACTTTTTATTTTTTTAATTAAATTTATTTATTTACTCTAATTTGTTTTACATGACAGCAGAATGCATTTCAATTCATAGTACACATGTAGAGTAGATAGAACTTTTTATTTACTACTAATATATTTATTATGATGTGTGAATGAATAAGACCAGCTTATTAAACTTAGTGTTTTGGGATAGTTTTACTTAGAATGAAGAGAAGTTTTTAAAATAAGTTGTTTAAAATCTACTAAAAAGAAAAACATGAGAACATAAGAGTAGATGGAAAGTGAATGAGGGAAAAGGTATAAAGATAACAAATGAAATTTGGGAAACACAGAGTTGAGGCACTCCATTAAGAAATCACTAGTACAGAGTTGTGGGGACTGGAAAGCAGATAATATTTTAAAAAGCAAATAATTCATTATGACTAAAGTAATGATAAAGGGGATGGAAATAAGACCTGAGAGGGTAAGCATGTTAAAAAAAAAAATTAGAATTGGAAGTCCTGGATACAGTAAGCTAGGGCAATTTGCATTACAAAAAGATACTCTAGCTATAAAGAAGAGAAGGAATTGGAAGATAAATTGTTGAAACAAGAAAGCCAGTTAAGACACCCATTAGGATGTCTACTACAAAAAGAAAAAGAAAAACACAGCTCAATTGTTGGTGAGCATGAGGAAAACTTGGAATTTTTCCAAGTGAGAAGTGAAATGCTTCCACTTCTATGGAAAACAAACCAGCTCCTCAAGGTATCAAAAATAAAACTACCCTATGATCCAGCAATTCTAGTTATGGATATATACCTAAAATAACTGAAAGTAGGGATGCAAAGAGATGTTCATAAAGCCATATTCACCACAGCATTATTTCAATATCCAAAATTTGAAAGCAACCCAAATATTTATGGGTTAAAAAACATATAAACAAAATGTGATACACACACAAACACATATACACATATGCACACACACAGTAGAATATTACTAACCTTTTAAAAAGGAAAAGAATTCTAGCACATGTTATAACATGGGTGAACCTGGAATACATTGTGTTAAATGAAATTAGTCAATCACAAAGGATTGTGATTCCACTTATGTGGGGAAGTTAGAGCAGTGAAAGTAACAAAGAAAGAAAGTAGAATGGTGGTTGCTAGAGCCTGGAAGGAGGAGAGAATGGGCATTTGGTGGTCAATAGGACAAGTTTCAGTTTTCACAAGATCAAAAGAGTAACAAATGGATAGTGGTGGCAACAAAACAATGTGAATGTACTCAATGTCACTAAACTGTACACTTAAAACAATGGTTAAGATGACAAAGTTTGTTATATTTATTATACCACATTGTTCAGTTTCTAAAATTAGGAAAAAAAAGAGAAACCATTACAATAACACATACATACACTGAACTCTTAGCCAAGACTTTAACCAAATAAAGGATAGCAAGCAGTGATTGACACCTGCTCAGAGAGAGGCCTGGGTGCCAGGATGGCCACTGCAGATACTGAGTAGAATATTTTACTCATGGATCCATGCATTAATTTTCAGGATAATTATTAAATACTTACTGAATACTAGGCACTGTTTAAGTTCTGAGAAGGAAACAGACCCCTTTCATTTTCCAGAAGTGTCAGGAAAGATGACTGCTTTTTCTATGAGCTCTTTGGTTGTATCTAAGTCGTGAGTCCAGGCAGCACTCTCCATCCCCAGCCCATGTTCTTAGCCATGGTGTATGCAGAGTATGGGGTGGCCAACTTTTTTTTTTTTTTTTAATAATGAAAGGGTAGGGCTGGGGCTGTAGTTCAGTGGCACAGCGCTTGCCTAGCATGCATTCGGCACTGGGTTTGATCCTCAGCACCACATACAAATAAACAAATAAAATAAAGGCATTCTGTCCATCTGCAACTACCAAAAGGGGGGGGGCGGTTTATTTACCATTAATTCAGCAAAAAAGAAAACTCTAACAAACCAATAGTAGTCAACTTCTAGTATTAATTTTAAAGAACAATCCCATAAATACAATAGATTTAAGTTTAACTCAATACATGGGCCTTACTTCTTCCTATTTTATTATTTTTTTATTTTTTTGCTATTGTTATAGTTAAAGCAATGTCCCAGGGTTTTATAAATTGACTTCCAGACCACTCACATATAACCCAATCAAGCCTTTATTGCAGCACACCGGTGATGACTGACCAAAACATAAAGCTGTTCCCCTGATCAGCCCCAAACAATTGCAAGGGCACTCCTTATAATAAGCCTGAAAACCACAAAAGGGATGTTTGGGAGTCTAGCCAATGTAAGCAAGCCAAGTTACAGAAGCGGGAGAGTGCAGTGAGGTGGTGGGATGCTTAGCCAATCACAATTAGCCCAGTCACCCCAGTTACAGCAACAGAGCCCCGTTACCCTAGTTACAGAAACAATGCCCCATTAGATAGTTCCGTGTTCTTAAGGGTTTCTATAGCAAAAGGAAAACAAAACAACTTGCCCCAGTCATGACCTTTCTATTTGGCATGGTTGTTTCATAAAATGGAGTTACTAAACAAAATGGAGTCACTTTGGCTTGACTATCACACCATGAAATAATAAAAAATATCTTTGACCCATGAAGTCCCAAGTTTACATTTCTGTGTATTTCTATGAAGTTGACACAAATGGATTAAAGTAAGCTAGAAATCATATAATCTAGAGCTAACTACATAATTTATCATTAATAGTAAATATTAATGAATACTATCATTACTCATTCACTTATTACTTTTCTAGAAAGAAAAAGAACCCTAAAAGCATAAATATTTATTTCAAAGTTATCATAAATGGAATATTTATTGTTCTGTTGAAGTTTTTTAGGTGTTCCACAAATGGAGCAATGGGACCTAAGGGGTTAAGGATGTTTGTTCTCTCCAGACATTCCTCTGAATCAGCATCTAGAAACTAATGGACTATGTTACAGAGAACTCCTCAAAAGTTTGGGTCACATTATCTCTGCCTTCCTTAGAGTAAGTAAAACCTTTGTGGACTTCCCATTTGGCTGTCTCTGAACATTAATACCTATAAATAACAGACATAAAAATTGTAATTCCTATAAAATAACCAAGAAAACAGAGTCCTTCTGGCCACCAAAGAATAAATCCAACTTAAGTTCATTGACAAACTCTGATTGAGTAACCTTTATGTACCAGGCAATATGCTAACTACTAGAAACAAAGAGATGCTCCCAGGATGGATGGACATATTATGTACTACACAAACTGGGATACTTTTGAGAGTGAAAAAATTAATACTTATGCCAATAAAACCTACCAAAGCAATTTAAGATACAGTCATTCCATGTTAGTAGTTCACAATTTGTTAAACAGTTCAACCAAAATGTTATGAAAACTCTTGAGGATAGAGCAATTAATTTGGGAACTAGGAAGGCTGCAAGGCAGTGATTAGGGACTTTTCCTAAAGAAGCAAGGTTTTCATTGGATCTCAAAGAATTACTAGGCTTTCACCCATAGGAAGAGAAAGAGAAGTACATTTTAGAAAGTGTAGAGAGTTCATTAAAATGTTGGTCACAGTCCTAATATTTCCAGTTATACCAGAAACTATTGAAAGTTCATGAAACAAGTATTTTTGTATCTCCTTACTTTTATGAACTCTGTAATTTCTTAAATATAAAAGCAAAATTTTAAAGACAAAATAATGAACAAGATGTTCCCCCTGGACTATAGAATACATACACAAAAGCTACACTTGAAAACACTACCAAAAAGTAAAAGGAAGGATGGAGCCAGGCAACATTCCTGTTATCATTCCATAGGATTTTTTAATTTCCAATTACTTTCAACTAAATATTTTCTGGCATCCACATAGGTTACAAGGATGAATCTACAGAATGATTACAGTAGGTTATGTTTCAGATTCAAGGACTATATTTTCAGTAGGAACTATCTTTTGTGGGTCTGTAGTCATTAACAGAACACAAAACTGGTGTGGTTTATAAAATTCCTAAGCTATTTTTTATATCACAATGTGTTAGTTACTTTCCAAAATTTATGAGTCAGTGCCTTCCAACCCACACCAAAGGTTAAATAAATACCTGAATGAGGTTTATGTATGATACTTCCTCCATTGTAACATTTTACAACACTCTTCAAGTTTGTCTTCTTCTCATGACGATCATAAACTGGAAAGCCTGCCACAAGGCTCTTTATTTTGTATTGCTTTGTTAATTTGAGGCATCTTTAGAGTTTTAGCTAAACATCATAGTAGTTGGATCCTCATGTCAGTATCACTAAATCAGGCAAATACGTACAAGTACATCAATTCTACATTTGACTTTAAAGCAGTGTTTTGAAGAGTACAAGAAGTCATAATTTTCTCTGAAGGAACTAAAGAAACACCATCTCCAAGAAAACTAGGGAAAAGTTGGAAAACTAGTGTATGACCTCAGCAAGGCCAAAAACTCAACCACACTGTGGCTCAACCACCAAAACTATATTCACAGATCATAAAATTTTATAATTAGAAGGGTCTAGAGAAGTCAATTAATGCAACCTTAACTTGACCTCTAAATCAAAGCTCAGAAAATCAAAGACCACAGAATCCAGTTATTATCAGTTACTTGACTTATTTTAAAATAGATCATTTTACTTGCTTTTCAAGAATCATACATAATAGATACATATATAATAAATATACACATTTTGCT
Source organism: Spermophilus citellus (assembly GCF_964194105.1). Classification (NCBI taxonomy): domain Eukaryota; kingdom Metazoa; phylum Chordata; class Mammalia; order Rodentia; family Sciuridae; genus Spermophilus; species Spermophilus citellus. Next base: position 161,741,368 of record NC_138184.1, read on the forward strand.
AGAATAGCCAATCTCCTTATCTATATAAGGGAGTGTTAAGTATGGTAGACCTGATTTATTTTGTTATAATTCAGTCCAGTTATCAAAGCTTCAAATATGAGAAAAAAATGAATTGATATGAATAACTGGCTCAGTCCCACAGTTATAAGTAGGTTGGGATGTGTCAATCATTGCATGCCCTCAAAATGTGATGAAGACACAATCTCAAATGCCATGATTTTGCCGGCTGGGAGCCACATAAAGGTTAGTGGATTTTAAACATATTTGTATGCTTAATAAGTACAAATTCTTCTACACACATTCGATATAACCACATGTACATTTTTCTCATTTCTCTGTTAACAGAATCATCTAACATGGCTCAAATCACAAAATACCATTAAAAATAAGATTTTTTTTTCCTGTGAAAGGTGAATTATAGAAATAAACATTTAGTCAAAAGCTAAATGGATTTAACCAAGACTGTCTACCTGAAATCCATGAAACTGAATCCTTAGTAAGAGATGGAAAGTAGTTTCTTTTTTAAGAAAATACAGTTAATGAAATTTGTTTTCTTTGGGAAAATAGAGCTGTTAATCACACACCATTATAATCATTTCAACACCCGTTTCTCTCTCCTTGCTCTCACTGAAAGATCAGATTTCACCAAGAAACAGAAGCAGTTGGAAAAGAATATTCACAGTCTCAATTTACAGCATAAGTACATCTATGCTTATAAACCCTCTCTTCCTCCTTAGGTGTGGGTGCACCCTCCACTCTCCCCTCAGAAGCAAGGCTCTCCATTCATACACTGAATCCTAATCCTCTCGCCTTCTCAGCAAATCATGCCAATGACTATTTACCATTCACTTTCAAGGGATTTCCCTTCCACTCAAAATCTGCCATTTTATATACATCAAAGGAAAAGAAGGAAGTGAAAAGTGGAAAAGGGAAGGGAGGGGATAAATAAGAGGATGAAGGGATGGGGGAAGTAAGGATAGGAGAGGGGAGAAAAGTAGGAAGAAGAGGGATGGGAATAGGAAAGAGAAAATTAGTTTGTTTTTTTTTTTTAAAAAAGCCCTTCCATGCCTCTTCTACTATCGCCTTTATCATGTATGTCTCACCTTCTCAAGACTCATCTCCTTTAGTCTGAGATTCCAGAAAAGAATTTTCTGTCCCTCAGATCTCCCATAGAACCCAGGAGCTAGTGCTTATTATCATAAACAGTTCCAGTCAACCAGAGGTTCCAACTCCAGTCCCATGAGCAGTCAAGACAAGCATTAAAGGAACTCAGAGGGGAACCCAAGCATTGCAGAAGCTGATCACAGCAGAAGAGGAGTGGGTAAAGCTGTAAATCCCCACAGCCTAATATCAGTCCTGTCCTACAGTTACTGACACTCAGCCCAACTACCTCTATCTCTGTGTACTACCCTAAAATGCAATAGGCAATTGGAGTTCACACATTTTTTTTTTGTAGTGCTAGGGATCAAATCTAGAGTCCTGACCATACTAGGCAAGCACTCTACCACTACATTCCCAGACTAAGGGAATTCACACTCTCCTACTGGCCCTACACCTTTGGATTTTATCCAGCAACTACTGCCCCAACAGGCTTGGTATGTGTGCAACCTAACCATTCACTCTACAATTTTGTTCCAACAACATTCTCCTATTTACAGCAAAACTCCTTAATAGAGTTATCTTTATTTATAAATCTTGCTTGGAACTAAGTTCTCATCTCTCCAATGTCTAAATTTGATATAACCCAAATGAAGTACTGAGTTCCTTTACTAAACCTCTTGCCCCGGCATGACACATCTTATTTACTCAGGTCCAAAACATTGGGACAATCTTTGATTGCTTACATTATCTCACTCCCAACCTCCAATCCATCAGGAAATTTTGCCCCCCAACCTCCATCTTCAAAATATGGCAAAAATCTAGTGATTTTGTCATATCCTTTCTTGTTATTATTCTGCTCCAAAACAATCTTATCCATTGCCTGGATTTGGACTAGCCTGATACACTATTTTGGCCCCAATATATTTATTTATATGGCATCCAAACTAATTTTTTTAAGAAAACATGACCTTCTACTGGCTTCCTATTGCACTTGTGTGAAAGCAAAAGTCTTAGTACAGTGTCCAAGGTCCTATAAAATTCGAACCATCCCACTGCCTTGCTGACATCTTCTACTCTTCCTATCACACAGGACTCATCCATCTGTCAAGCACACTCCTCGCTCAGGACATTGCTCTTCTTTCTCCTTGGGACGCTCTTTCAATAAATACTTTTGCATAGCTTGTTCTCCGCCTCCTTAGGTTTCCTAAAGAGGGTTTCCCTACCTACAACACAAAAAAAGAGCTGCTCCCAACCTGTGTGCACTAGCAGTTTCTGTTCTCCTTCACTCTGCTTCATTTTCCTACCATAATGCTTAATGACATTTGACATATTAGGTAATAATTTTATTGTTTATATTCAACCATGAGAAATGGGAGGTACATTATTGCAAGGACTTTTCTTTGCTCTCTACTGTACCCCCAGGACTTAGGACAACACCAGTTATATTGTACATGTTCATTATATATTTTTGAACAAATACATAAATATTAAAATGACACAAAAATTAAACCCTATTCTCTTATATTCCAATCACAGTTTGACTAAAATCAAAATTGTTTAATATTCCTATGGAAAGTCACTCACAAGATTGTTCTGCAATGGCTGATTAAACATTTCATTTCCAAAACTTAATTCCTATCCATGGGTCACTATTTTCAAACAACCTTACAGCCCTTTTGAAAGAACCCCACATAGATTATTATTTATTCTTTTTATTACTTCATGACATTCTCAAAGAACAAGTAAAAATCACATGTCAAAGCAATCTCTCCCTGTTTCTTCTGATTAAAATCAATATTCTTTCTGCTCTTAACAGCAATAAAAATCAACACAACAGTTTCTGTTAACTCAATAGAATGTCAAGTGATATCTTTGTGTATTGTTACCAGCAGGAATATCAACAGAATACTACCAACAGCCTATAATCATTGCTGTTTTTATTATCTACAAAATGTCATGTGTGCATATGGCATTTCCAAAACAACACAGTGAAAACAAGGATCCTGTCTCAAACAACTCAGCTTCTTTTAAAGAATAGGGAGGCAAAACTTAATAGGAGGACCTGCTGTTCTGAGAAAAGAACAAAATTGATTCAAATAGTTAGGACTGGGTGGTACATCTCATTCCTGTTTCCCCAGCCCTAGAGCTTTGCTTTGTTCTCTGAATTACAAAGAGCAGCCATACCCTGGTTGACTTTCTCTAAACACTGTTCCCTGTTGGTCATGTAGAAGATAGATCAGAACATGATCACCAGTAGACACACTGTTAGAACTGACAAACAATAAAAAGCCCATTTCCTACCAATAACTGCCAGCAGCATCTTATAATATTTATTTTTAAAAAACAATGACACTTCTCAATCCCATAAAAACTATATTGAACTTAAATAATGAATTTTTAAGTCTATGCAACTTAGAACATCTAATTTGGGACTGTATTTACCAAGTGCATTGCAAATTAAATATTTAGGCAGGAAAAGCAACCAAAAGTGAAGCAGTCAGAATATCCACATACTGGGAAAGGCAGTAATAGGGAAAGTGGCAAATGTGCTAAATAGACTCCACCTTATGGGGGCACATTTTGTCTCTCAAAAAGATCAAGGTGCTTATAGTCATGGGGAAATGTAGACTTAATGTTGTCAATCTTCCAACTGTCCCAAGGAGCCAGAAATCCAAAATGGTATGTACAGTATTTCAAGTTTTAAGTTTCTGCTCAATTAAAATAAAATACAGCATTAGCAAAACAAAATACAGTCCGTTGCAAAACTTGGCCCTGTGAAAGATTTGGCTTCAAAACAGAGTCTTAAATGGTTCTATTTTTAAAAATACTTTATTTCAAGGGTTGAATGTTTCCTCTTATATGCAGGATCTAGAGAGAAAAAAAAAGAATATCAGAAAAATAGAAGGGAGAACAGTAGAGTAGAGAGGGGAACAAGGGGGACTGGGAAGAGGAGCGAAAGAGAAGGTACTGGGGCAGGAAATAGAGCAAATTATGCTATGTACATGTATGAATGTGTCACGATGAACTACACTATTGTGTATAATTTTAATGTACTAATAAAAAAAAGATATTGATTCTGTTTTTAAATGCTAGTTCAATTTAGTAAACATTCATGGTACTATTTTATTACCTTAACAATGTTATATGTTGTGGACATCTGGAATATATCAATAATGATGACTGCCTGCCCTCTTTATCATATCAGTCACCACAAGGAACAAAAGCTATTCAGGGGATATAATATAATGAAATAAAAATACCATAGATTCTTGGAAGGCAGGAACCAGGCTGATTAGAATATGGTGATATACTTTCTTCTTATGAATTTATAAACATTGAAAAATACTAGGATTTAGATGCCCTTCAGTAGATGAATGGATAAAAAATGTGGCATATATTCACAATGAAATATTACTCAGCAATAAAAGAGAATAAAACCATGGCATTTGCAGTTAATGGATGGAGTTGGAGAAGATAATGCTAAGTGAAGTTAGCCAATCCCCCCAAAAACAAATGCTAAATGTTCTCTCTGATAGAAAGAGACTGATTCATAGTTGAGTAGGGAGAGGGAACAAGGGGAGGAATGGATGAACTATAGATAGGGTAGTGGGGTGGAAGGGGAAGGGAGAGGGCATTGAGTTAGAAATGATGTTGGAATGAGATGGACATCATTATCCAAAGTACATGTATGAAGACACAAATAGGTATAAATATACTTTGTATATAATTAGAGATATAAAAACTTGTGCTCTATATGTGTAATATGAATTATAATGCATTCTGCTTCATAAGTAAATAAAAAAATTAAAAATTAAGAAGTATACTAGGATCTTGTATCAAGAAGCAAGATATAGATATAACTTTTATGTAATTAAAATTAAATTCATAAAGGGCTGGAGATGTGGCTCAAGCGGTAGTGCGCTCACCTGGCATGCGTTTGGCCCGGGTTCGATCCTCAGCACCACATACAAACAAAGATGTTGTGTCCGCCGAAAACTAAAAAATAAATATTAAAAAAAAATTAAATTCATAAAGTAGTGAAGACCTGAAAAAAAGGCCTGAATGGTGAATTTCCAGTACAAAGAGCAGAAAGAAACTACTGAAAAAGGACTTCCTAAAGTAACATTTTTTTTTCATGTGTGATGTACAACAATACATTTGGGAAGTTTATATTGGGATGTTTATATATCTTTATTTTCAATAACACTTGGTATTTCAACTAGACTCAAAACAAATTTACTTCACAAAAGAGACCTTCGTCAAGTATCTATTGTTACAAGTGTAGAAATTCTCTATCAAGCTATTTCTCTTATAGATAACCTATGTTTTTCTCTACAGAAGATTACAAATTTTTGCTTTCAGTTAGAATTCAGAAACGCCACCACTATGTGTCTAGTTTTATAATTTTTTTTTCTTGTCCAGTAGGGTCTTCCTTAGGCCTTTTTAACCTTTATTTCGATCAGAGACATATTTTCCAGTGTTTTAGTAATTCTTCCCGTTTATCATCTCTTCCTTTTTTCTTTGAAATGCCAATTATTACCGTTAGATCTCAGTGCTGTTCTCATGCTCTCCATCTCTGTCCTTTTGCTTTCTTTTCCTAGCGGCTTCTCTTGACCTTAGCAATGCCATTACCAAGTTAGCTTCACCATACCTATTTTATTACTCAATACACCTGTTTTTTTTTTTTAATTTGGAAATGCTTGTACAATTCACAGATCATTCCACTTCCATTGCCCCTATTCTTGGTTTTTAAAAATGTAACTTTTAGATAAGTTTGAAGATATTAGTAAAAGTATCTATTTATTCTACTTCAGTACCCTGGAATATATCTGCTTTCTTTGGAGTCTCTTGTTTTTTTAGTCATCTTGATCTTTCTCTTTTAGGATGTGGGGAATTCTGACTTTATGATTCATCTTCGTAAACAAATGGCAGTGGATGAATGTTAATGATTGTGAAGTTTTCTTTTCAATGTTTTGTTAAGCATCTCCCTTGTATTCCAGTATATTTTGATTAATTCTTCCCAGCCATTGTCTCGGCCTTCTTTTCTTGAAACACTTATCATTCATAACATCAGATCTCAACTTCATCCTAATACTGTCCATCTATTTCTCTTTTTTCTTTTGTTCCAGAGGATTCTCTACCCTGAATGGGAACCTTGGCTATAATGCCTGTGTAAGTAGAAGTATGTGTCAAAACACAGGCTTTCCTGTCACATGAGTAGGGCAGGGAGCTGAGCTGACCAAGAAAAGGCTCATGAAAATGCCTGAGTACAGTGAACTTTCCTCTAGTAAGGGACTACTTAGTGGGTTCTACTGCTGAGAGTGTTGCTCCCTCCCCCAACTTTATTCCCCCTCTCTATGGCTATTACAGAGATCCAGGATTTGTCTCTTTTTTCTCTGGAATCAATAACCCTTACCAAAGGCCATCCCAATACAAGTCAACGATTTTCTTTAACTAACATCCCTTGAAATTTTTCCTGGAGGACAAATACAACAGAACTAATGGAAAAAGCAAAAGTAGAGATGGAAGGAAAAGAACCCAACCAGCTCAGTATTTCTTAAGGGGACCTATAAATTAAGCATCCTGATAGTGAACTAGAGCCAAGTCCAATCTCTGATTGTTTTTTAATACTGAGTTTGTTGCATTACATGGGTTTCTTGAGAAGAACTCCTTTTATCTGTTATTCTAGGCTAAGGTTCTCTCTGCTGACTTTTGATCACTCTGATCCTAGAATGTCTAAAAATTCCTCAAAAGATATTATCCATTATTGGCACTCCATTTTAAATTTCAGAATTTTTATTATTTCATTTATCCTCTAAATCATTATTTAGATTTAAATTTATTTCAGTAGACACTTGAGTGGAAGGGGAAGAAGATGCTTGAACTCAGGCCACCATCTTAAACCAAAAAACTTGTTGACAATCCTTGTCACTTTCCTTTCTTCTGTTGTCTATGACAAAGTCAAACTGAATATACCTCCCTTGTGGATCCATATTCTACCTACTCCATTTATTCCACTGACACAGACATTGTCCAGAAAGTAAAAGTCACATACTAAGGCAAGAAATTACAATAATAATAAACTAAATTTAGCTCTTTTCTTTGCAGTATCAGATAACACAAGCAATAGAGTTTTGAGAGGGGAAAAATTGTTACCTACATATCTAATACAAGATCAGATTATCTTTCACATAAAATAGGTAACAGAAGGATAACCTAGGAGATCCAACATGGCGGCGGGCAGCGGAGAGATCAAGTCTCTGACCTCTTCAGCTGCGCAGGCATAGGGAGTCGTAAACCATCTAAATGCTGTTTGCTCAGGATCACTAGGCAATGCTGAGCCTACATGGATCTGGGGCGAACACTCTGGGCCATTCAGAACACACACCGAGCCCGGATCGGCTGAATTCAAGTTCCTGATCGCCTGCTTCTCGCAGACAGCACTAAACTATCCCGCTGAAACAACTGTTCAGCCATTCTGAACCTACGGAGGTAAATGCCAACCGAGCCTTCATAGGCAGTGGGACAGGATTGAAACTGGGCTTGGGAGAGCCAGTCAGAACCCACCCGTTGCATTGGTCACCGGGCAAAGGGAAACAAACTGTCGCCATTTGCATGGGATACAACCATGGCAGAGAACTGACATCACCAGAATGCGGCAGAGGAGATAACTTCATTGAAACCAGCGGCAACAGTGACTTCTTCCCTTCACTTCTAATACCTTTCCTCCCAAGCATCAAATAAATTTATAGGAATAAATAGTAACTCATCAGTCAAACAGAACAAGAAGTAACATGAGCAGCATGAAAAAGCAAGGAAGAAAAGGAGTACAAACAATGCAGGACAGCCTAAATATTCGGGAGGACCTAGAGTCATCAGAAAAATGGTCAAATAAAGAACTCAAGGAATACCTTAGACAGATGGAATGGAACCTTAAAGAGGATATGAGACAGCAAATTCAAACAGTGAAAGAACACATTGAAAATGAATTACATAAACAGATAAAAGAAGAAGTTAAGCATCTTTATCAGGAGATAGAGATTATAAAAAAAAATCAAACAATAATTCTAGAAATTAAGCAAACTATAAACCAAATTTAAAACTCAAATGAGAGTATCACTAACAGAGTGGAGCAAGTAGAAGCCAGAACGTCAGATAATGAAGACAAAATATATCATCTTGAAAAGAGTCTAGCCAACTCAGAAAGGCTGGTAAAAAATCACGAGAAAAACATCCAAGAGTTATGGGATAACATAAAAAAACCAAACTTACGAGTCACGAGATAGAGGAAGGTATAGAGATAGGGAATGAGTAACCTGCTGAATGAAATAATTACAGAAAACTTTCCAGAAATAAAAAAGGAAATGGATATACAAATTGTAGATGCCACCAACATATGTACCAGTTTTAAAGTAAATTTAAATTTAATAAATGAATGGAATTACATCTGATAAAAAACAAATTGTAGATGCCTACAGAACACCGAGCATACAAAATCACAGTAGACCAACACCAAGACACATTGTTATAAAGATATCCAATATACAGAACAAAGAGAAAATATTAAAAGCTACAAGAGAAAGGAGGCAGATTACATTCAGGGGTAAACCAATAAGGTTAACAACGGATTTTTCATGACAGACGCTGAAAGTGAGAAGATCCTGGAACAACGTATTTCAAACACTGAAAGACAATGGATGCCAACCAAGAATTCTGTATCCAGCAAAATTAAGCTTCAGATACGACAATGAAATAAAAATCTTTCATGATAAACAAAAGTTAAAAGAATTTGCAGCCAGAAAAACCAACATTGCAAAGCACCTTGAGCAAAACACTACACGAGGAAGAAATGAAAAACAATAACCAAAACCATCAGTGGAAAGTGCCTCAGTCAAGACAGAGGGCTGGGGGAAGGCTAATCATGGAGAAACAAACTAATTAAAAAAAAAAAAGATAAATAATCAAACATGGCTGGAAGTACAAACCATATATCAATAGTAACTCTAAACGTTAATGGCTTAAACTCTCCAATAAAGCCACATACGCTGGTAACATGGATTAAAAAAACAAATCCAACAATATGCTGCCTCCAGGAGACACATCTGATTGGAAAAGACATACACAGGCTAAAGGTGAAAGGTTGGGAAAAAATATACCATGCACACGGTCCTCGTAAGCAAGCAGGGGTGGCCATCCTCATATCGAATAAAATCGACTTCAAGACTAAGTTAATCAAAAGGGGTAAGGAAGGATATTATATACTGTTAAAAGGAACCATTCACCAACAAGACTTAACAATTATCAATATTTATGCACCAAATAATGGTGCTGCGACATTCATAAAACAAATTCTCCTCAAGTTCAAGAATCAAATAGACCACAACACAATAATTATGGGTGACTTCAACACACCTCTCTCACCATTGGACAGATCCTCCAAACAAAAGTTGAATAAAGAAACTATAGAACTCAATATCACAATCAATAACCTAGACTTAACTGACATATATAGAATATATCAACCATCATCAAGTGGATATACTTTTTTCTCAGCAGCACATGGATCCTTCTCAAAAATAGACCATATATTATGCCATAGGGCAACCCTCAGTAAATATAAAGGGGTGGAGATAATACCATGCATTTTATCTGATCATAATGGAATGAAACTGGAAATCAATGATAAAAGAAGGAAGGAAAAATCCTACATCACATGGAAAATTAACAATATGTTACTGAATGATCAATGGGTTACAGAAGACATAAAGGAGGAAATCAAAAAATTCTTACAGATAAATGAAAATATAGACACAACATATCAGAATCTATGGGACACAATGAAAGCAATTTTAAGAGGGAAATTCATCGCCTGGAGGTCATTCCTCAAAAAAAGAAAAAACCAACAAATAAATGAGCTCACACTTCATCTCAAAGCCCTAGAAAAGGAAGAGCAAACCAACAACAAATGTAGCAGATGGCAAGAAATAATTAAAATCAGAGTGGAAATCAATGAAATTGAAACAAAAGAAATTATGGAAAAAATTAACAAAACTAAAAGTTGGCTCTTCGAAAAAATAAATAAGATCAATAGACCCTTAGCCATGCTATGGAAGAGAAGAAGAGAGAGAACTCAAATTACTAACATACGGGATGAAAAAGGCAATATCACAACAGATGCTACAGAAATACAGAAGACAATTAGAAATTATTTTGAAAACCTATATTCCAATAAAATAGAAGATAGTGAAGACATCGATAAATTTCTTAAGTCATATGATTTGCCCAGACTGAGTCAGGAGGATACACACAATTTAAACAGACCAATATCAATGGATGAAATTGAAGAAGCAATCAAAAGACTACCAACCAAGAAAATCCCAGGACCGGATGGGTATACAGCGGAGCTTTACAAAACCTTTAAAGAAGAATTAACACCAATACTTTTCAAGTTATTTCAGGAAATAGAAAAAGAGGGAGCTCTTCCAAATTCATTCTATGAGGCCAACATCACCCTGATTCCGAAACCAGACAAAGACACCTCAAAGAAAGAAAACTATAGACCAATAACTCTAATGAACCTAGATGCAAACATCCTCAATAAAATTCTGGCGAATTGGATACAAAAGCACATCAAAAAAATTGTGCACCATGATCAAGTAGGATTCATCCCTGGGATGCAAGGATGGTTCAATATACGGAAATCAATAAATGTTATTCATCACATCAATAGACTTAAAGATAAGAACCATATGATCATCTCGATAGACACAGAAAAAGCATTCGACAAAGTACAGCATCCCTTTATGTTCAAAACATTAGAAAAACTAGGGATAACAGGAACTTACCTCGACATTGTAAAACCTATGTATGCTAAGCCTCAGGCTAGCATCATTCTGAATGGAGAAAAATTGAAGGCATTCCCTCTCAAATCTGGAACAAGACAAGATGCCCTCTATCACCACTTCTATTCAATATAGTTCTCGAAACACTGGCCAGAGCAATTAGACAGACGAAAGAAATTAAAGGCATAAAAATAGGAAAAGAAGAACTTAAATTATCACTATTTGCAGATGACATGATTCTATACCTATAAGACCCAAAAGGGTCTACAAAGAAACTACTAGAACTAATAAATGAATTCAGCAAAGTGGCAGGATATAAAATCAACACGCATAAATCAAAGGCATTTCTGTATATCAGTGACAAAACTTCTGAAATGGAAATGAGGAAAAACACTCCATTCACAATATCCTCAAAAAAATAAAATACTTGGGAATCAACCTAACAAAAGAGGTGAAATATTTATACAACGAAAACTACAGAACCCTAAAGAGAGAAGTAGAAGAAGATCTTAGAGGATGGAAAAATATACCCTGTTCATGGAGAGGCAGAACTAACATCATCAAAATGGCGATATTACCAAAAGTTCTCTATAGGTTTAATGCAATGCCAATCAAAATCCCAAAGGCATTTCTTGTAGAAATAGATAAAGCAATCATGAAATTCATACGGAAAAATAAAAGACCCAGAATAGCAAAAGCAATTCTAAGCAGGAAGTGTGAATCAGGCGGTATAGCGATACCAGATTTCAAACTATATTACAGAGCAATAGTGACAAAAACAGCATGGTACAGGCGGGTGGACCAATGGTATAGAATAGAGGACACAGAAACTAATCCACAAAGTTACAACTATCTTATATTTGATAAAGGGGCTAAAAGCATGCAATGGAGGAAGGATAGCATCTTCAACAAATGGTGCTGGGAAAACTGGAAATCCATATGCAACAAAATGAAACTGAATCCCTTTCTCTCGCCATGCACAAAAGTTAACTCAAAATGGATCAAGGAGCTTGTTATCAAATCAGAGACTCTGCGTCTGATAGAAGAATAAGTTGGCTCAGATCTACATATTGTGGGGTCGGGCTCCAAATTCCTTAATAGGACACCCATAGCACAAGAGTTAATAACAAGAATCACAAATGGGACTTACTTAAACTAAAAAGTTTTTTCTCAGCAAGAGAAACAATAAGAGAGGTAAATAGGGAGCCTACATCCTGGGAACAAATTTTGACTCCTCACACTTCAGATAGAGCCCTAATATCCAAAGTATACAAAGAACTCAAAAAATTAGACAATAAGATAACAAACAACCCAATCAACAAATGGGCCAAGGACCTGAACAGACACTTCTCAGAGGAGGATGTACAATCAATCAACAAGTACATGAAAAAATGCTCACCATCTCTAGCAGTCAGAGAAATGCAAATCAAAACCACCCTAAGATACCATCTCACTCCAGTAAGATTGGCAGCCACTATGAAGTCAAACAACATCAAGTGCTGGCGAGGATGTGGAGAAAAGGGTACACTTGTACATTGCTGGTGGGACTGCAAATTGGTGCGGCCAATTTGGAAAGCAGTATGGAGATTCCTGGGAAAGCTGGGAATGGAACCACCATTTGACCCAGCTATTGCCCTTCTCAAACTATTCCCTGAAGACCTTAAAAGAGCATGCTACAGGGATACTGCCACATCGATGTTCATAGCAGCACAATTCACAATAGCTAGACTGTGGAACCAACCCAGATGCCCTTCAATAGATGAAAGGATAAAAAAAATGTGGCATTTATACACCTTGGAATATTATGCAGCACTAAAAAATGACAAAATCATGGAATTTGTAGGGAAATGGATGGCACTAGAGCAGATTATGCTTAGTGAAGCTAGCCAATCCCTAAAAAACAAATACCAAATGTCTTCTTTGATATAATATGAGCAACTATGAACAGAGTAGGGAGGAAGAGCAGGAAGAAAAGATTAACTTTAAACAGAGACATGAGATGGGAGGGAAAGAGAGAGAAAAGGGAAATTGCATGGACATGAAGGGAGACCCTCATTGCTATACAAAATTACATATAAGAGGTTGTGAGGGGAATGGGAAAATTAACAAGGAGAGAAATGAATTACAGTAGATGGGGTAGAGAGAGAAGTTGTGAGGGAAGAGGAGGGGGGATAGTAGGGGATAGGAAAGGTAGCAGAATACAACAATTACTAATAGGGCATTATGTAAAATTGTGGATGTGTAACCGACGTGATTGTGCAATCTGCATTTGGGGTAAAATTGGGAGTTCATAACCCACTTCAATCTAATGTATGAAATATGATATGTCAAGAGCTTTGTAATGTTGTGAACAACCAATAAAAAAACATGAAAAATACACATTGAAAAAAATATAGTAACAAAAAATGAAAAACAACCTAAATTCAAAAGAAATTGTTTTAAATGATTGGATAAATAAAGTCTATATACTACATTTCACTACCCAAAACTATAGGACACCTTTCTGTCATTTTAAATGTAGTTTTATGACTATATTTATGGTTACTGAAAGGATTTTTTTAAAAAATAGCATATTAAAAGACAGCACATAGCTAATGACTTTTGACATATGTATTTAAGCACATCTGTGTGCATATATAGCATATACTTGTGCATATAGACGCACACCCACATACTTTCTCACACACACACACACACACACACACAAATACCTATCTGAAGAATATAAAAAACTGATAGTGAGACCAAAAGAAGATGAGAGGCAAGGAAGCAAAAATAAAAGACAAATAGGGAGGCTCTTAGAAGAGCCTCCTCAGAAGAAAAGCATGTGAAGAAACATTCAACCAAGAAAGAGACAGCCCCTCCCAAAAGGCTTATCCAAAGACACATTCAAAATGAAATGCACAGATTGCATTACACCCACAAAGATTCTTACAGACAGGGAAAAATATGGAAGGATATAAATGCTAAAATAAGAACAGTGTTTAAGTCTGAATGGAGAGGTTCTAAGTGATTTTCACCATGCCTTTTTATATGACCCAATTTTTTACAATGAACTATACAGCTTTAATAATCAGAAATATAAAGCTATTTTAAAGCATTGGGACTTAATGAAATGAGCCATTTAAAATATGAAAATAAATAAAATCCTCAAATTTTTAGGTCTATTTTGTGTGTGTGTGTGTGTGTGTGTGTGTGTGTGTGTGTGGTGCTAAGTATTGAACCCAAGGCCTTGTGCATGCTAGGCAAGCACTCTATCGACTGAGCTATATCCCCAATATCTCCAGCCCCTAGGTCTAAAAATAATGAAAATTTTAATCATTCTTTTAAAGTTCCAGAAGTGTGGGACTCCAGTTACTTAATAATGTACCTTAGCATAGTTATAGGAAAGAACACAGAACTTGTCATGCAAATGTTAATTTATTCTATAAGACTAGTGTATGCCAACAAAGAAGTATATTTCTGAATACATTTCAGAATATCATTTCCATATGAAATAGCACATACATATTTCCATTTCACCCTTAACTCTCAGAACTTCAAAGCTTTGAAGCTATTTCAACATATCTAAGTAGGAACAAAGGTAATCATCATGATGTCATCTAAATCACATACAGAAGGAAATTTTTCAGGGAAAAACAGAATTCTTGATTGGAATTATACAGTTCATAAAAGTAGCTTCAGATACAGATCCAAATATAAGGAAGAGTTTGAAAGGTAGTACACAAATTTTGCTTTAGCAAAGATCATATAATAAACATAAAATAAATCACTCAACATGCCCAAGAGTATTCACCAAATTCTGATTTTTTAATTCTTTCTCTACAGTGCAAGGAATTTATTAGTCTGAAGAGAAAAGCCAAAAATAGTTTTTATTTTAAAAAAGCACTAGTATAAGATAAGTTATATTTATGAGCTTAAAAATCAGTAACTTTTTAATTCACTAGAGAAACTTGAAATCAATATTACAGCAAAGACTAATGATTTTCCACTTAAATAAATTTCTTATTTCAGATAAATAGAGCTGTGTGAGTTAAATAATAGTAATGAATGTCAGATTTCTCAACATCAGACAAAAATAATGCTTAGAGGATTACAGATTAGAGTTTTTATTTCTACCAAAACTTTTAGTAGGCTTCATTTACAATCATGTTTTACTAAATACGTTAATTCCAAATACATGGGTGGAATAATTGTGAGTCACTGAAAGTTTATTGCTAAATATTATTTACAGAAACCAAAATAATTTTCTTAAAATACACCATTTATGACATCACTACTTGCTCAAAATTATTCAGTGGCATTTTATTGGATTCACAAAAAATTTTGGAAATTAAGCACCTTCCATTGTTTTCCATAATTTCTTAATTTTATTTATGAGATTCATTCTCTGTGACTTTTTTGCAATCCACATACATGTTGATGACCATGTATTTTAAAATATCAATAATCAAGTAGATATATATATTAGAATATCAAATAACATTCTCCTCAGAAAGAAAGCTGTAAAAAATGTAGAGAGATCTCCAGACCTCACCATCAGAGAATCTGATATAATATACTGAAAGTAGGACACAGTCACAGGCATTTGGAAGTTCAAAAGCACATCATAAGATCCCAATGAAACCTGAGTTGAGATGAAACTATAGTCTCTGCTTCTACTGGCAGGGGGGTCTGTATACACTGCAGTCCTGCAGTCAAGGAAGCCTGTTTTAGTGTTAGTAGCTAATCAAGGCAGGGGATGCCTGCTAGCATCCGCTCTGAGGGTCACAGCAGCAAAGTCCAATTCTTTTCCAAGCATGGCATATTGCAGCTCTTAATGGCATGCTATGCCCTTTTGTGTTGGAGCTGACCCTAGAAGCTCACTGCCAACTTCTTTCCAGGTTCTTGTCTCGAGAATTCAAAGAATGAAATACACAGATGAGGAGAAGTGTGTGCAAAAGAGAAGGATTTATTCATGTGGGAAGAAAAGAGGGAACCTAATAGGGACTGCCAGTTTAGTGTGCTAGTCTAGGGGTTTACACAGCACAATCAATGCTTTTAGTTCAAATTTATGCTAATCAGGGTTTGGAAAAGTGCTAACTCAATGTTAACCCTTGGGTTTGAATTTCCATCCAGGTCTGCTTCACTTCCATTTTCTCACTGCCATTGGGCTGCAATCCCAGTTTCCAAAGAAGCTGAGGTCAGGAAGGTTTGGAGCTATGGCACTGTAGAGCAGGAATCCACAAAGGTCCCTGCCAGGCCACGACACTCAGTATGACAAATAGGTACATGCTAGTTTGCCTTGCTACTGGCTCCACACACACCAGGCTGTGCTGGCATGGTGGGCTTCTGGGAAGCAGCCCCTGCTCATCGCCCATGTTCCAGCTGGTCCAGGGCCATAGTTCTACTGGTCCACCATGGCTTCTCAGTAGGTATTAGTGGGCTGTCACTGACGCAGGAGATTTATTGAAAGATTTTTGAAACTTTTCTAGATCACTGCCTTGGCTACTCTACCTAATGTCATATGACACTCTACAGTTTTCTGAATACTTCACACAACCTATTTGATTTGGGCCTCACTCCATCCAAAGATCTGTCTACTGCTTCTCAGCATATTCTTACGCTCCATTTATTTAGTATACAAAGTGCTTCACCCAATTCCACATGGACTCCTCAACAACACTGTAAACATCTCTGTATGTACACAGTGTACATACTCTCTCCCTAATCCCACAGGGGAGAAATGCTGTCTTACATCTATCTAGTCACATTTTCTTCTGTTTCCACATCTTAGGTTACCCCTTTCTTTCACCATCCCCCACTCATTATCTCACCACTGATCTCCCTCTCAAGACTGACAATTCTGGAGCTCCAGTTCCACAGCCAGTATTCTACTTCCTCCTTGATTGTTTTACATGATGTTCCTCCCATCCTCAGGCTTCAATAAAAACAGAGGTCTTCTCACAGGACATTTCTTATGGCTCCTCTGAATGGATGTGCCCATGTGCCCGTGACCCAGGCACACTGGAAAAAAGAGGTGCCATATGCCTTTTCTTGGCTTCCCAAGGACCCTTCCACATCAATTCATTCTACCAGAGTATGAAAAGAAATCACTCCTCCTTTGATTCCTATACCAGCATACTAACTGATGTCTCCCCTCTCCAGAAGTGTCACTTCAAAATTATTGCATATTTATGTACATTCATTGAAAATACAGGCATCTGGATCACTCAGATTTCTCCCAGCCTTCATTCTGAAGGACGCCAAATCTAAAGGAGAATCTCACAATCTCCTGACCTGCTCAACTGCCTTCACCTTCACCTTCACTCCTCAATATTTCACTTTCAAGACCCTATTATGAACCTTATCATCAGACACAAGTATCTTGACTCTAAAATAAGAAATTCCAACAGCCAACTCCCTGACAGCACTATCTTACACAACAGTTTTCTCCTGACTGATCTTCTCCTTCAAGATCTCAGTCATGCCCTCTTATAGTTGGATACTAGTAAATCTATCTTTGCAACCTGTAATGGTCCCTTAAATTATTAGTATATATAGATTGCTCTGTTGTAAAACTTCACTAACTCACCTCAAGAACACTTTAAACTCATAGTCAAAAACCAAATCCAAATCTTCTCTTTCATATTCACATGTACTAATTTCTTTAAAGTTTTCAACATAGAATAATGATAATGTTATCTACCAAATAATCAAACACCTGAAGATTATCCTAGACTCCCCACACTCCCTTACCTGGCATATAACTTCCAAGTTCTATGTGTTTTACCCACCAAATATATCTCTAACTCTTCTTTTTTTCCTACTATCTCTCCCCTGGTTTATGACCTCAGTTCTCAGCTCATAGTTACAGTAGATTACAAACAGTGATTTTGCTGTACATAAGGATCACTTCATGTGTATGTTTAAAACGCAGATGGCCTAGGTCCCTTCCTCAGAAATGCTATTCAGTTGCGTGGAATCTTTAGTGCTAATAAATCACTTCACTCCTGACAGGTGATTCCAATCCCTGTGACCCATTCAATCACACTTTGAGAAACACTGAACTGTCTGGTTTCCCCTTCCTTATTACTCCTTTTTATTCTATTCTTCCTATGATGACAACATGACCTCCTATTACACTAAGAAGTCATTTCACAGTTCCACACTCTTCCAAGGATCTGACATTAATCCAGAGTATACAGTTGCAAATAATAGAAACCCAATTCAAATTAGTTTCAGCTAAAATGTAAGCACATCTGAGTTCAAAAAGTTTGGTATAGGAGGACAAGAAAAACATTAGGTTCTTATTTAAAGTCTTAATTCTTTTATGGGGCATGAAAGACCCTTTACAATCTGGACCCTGTCATTATTCTTTTTTTTTTTTTATTTTAAGAGAGAGTAAGAGAGAGTGTGAGAGAGAGAATTTTAATATTTATTTTTTAGTATTTGGCGGACACAACATCTTTGTTTGTATGTGGTGCTGAGGATCAAACCTGGGCCGCACGCATGCCAGGCGAGCACGCTACTGCTTGAGCCACATCCCCAGCCCCTGTCATTCTTCTTAATACAACTCTGTGCTCTGGGTGTGCTGGCTTAAGAGCCCCCACATGCTCTCCCTCAACAGTATGTTTTCTATTCATCCTCAGTGGTGTTTGCCACACTGAATACTAGCTCTTTGAGGGAAAGGGATCTCTGTCTAAAAAATTACATGACATTTTGGGTCTTTCTCTTCTTTTTGCCTTTAGTGCCTTGCAAAATACTTGGCATAAAGTAGGTACTCTATAATCAATTAATAGCTGTTCACTGATGATATGAATAAATTCCAAATAATATAAAATCAAGATGCCGGAGGCTCTGATCAAGTCTCCCCCACTGGCGATTTGAACTGAGAATTTTTTTTCCTGTGAAGTGAGGATTTCTTTCTGGAGATGTTTTTTAATTTGTTTATACTTATTAAATTCTCTTAATATATGAAAATGGTACTTATCATATATGTTACTCTTTTTTGCTCTTTTCTCATATAGTTTTTAATTGACACAATTCATATATAAAATTCATTCTTGAACACGTCAGTAGTTTTTCATGTATTCATAAAGTTCTGCATCCATTAGCACTATCTATTGTTTTCAAACCCATCTAATCCAATGACCCTGAGATTAGCCTATGCCCTCCCACATCCCCAAATCTTCACTGATGCTTGATAAGGGAGAAATCACACTGCACAACTCTTAGCAACATTTTTGATAGTCTCTTTCCAAAGTCCCACACTGTACCATGGTTGCTCCAATCTACTTCACCTAAGGTGGTTCCTTTTCCTCCTCACCTTCTTAACTGGCGTTTGGTAATCTGGACACCCCCTTAGCTCCATGTCTTTCCTCATGCAAAGAAATGTAGCCCATTCCCTCAGCTTGGGTTTGCCCCTGCCAATCATCATTTCCTTGTCAGAGACAGCTAGCTGCTTTTCTGAGATCTGAGCTATGTTTCATAAGAAGAAGTTCTTGCAGAGGGCTCTCTAATGAGCAGCTACATATCTTTTTTATTTTTTTTATTTGTTCTAATTAGTTATACATGACAGCAGAATGCTTTTTGATTCACTATATACAAATGGAACACAACTTTTCGTTTTTCTGGTTGTACATGATGCAGAGTCACATTATATGTGCAGTCATACATGTACTTAGGGTAACGATGTCCATCTCATTCCACTATCTTTCCTGCCCTCCTTCCCCCTCCCCACCTCTCCCTCCCCTTTGCCCAATCAAAGTTTATGTTATTCTTAAAAGGTTCAGGATCCACTACAGAATAGTTATTCCTTATTTGGACTTCATAAACCATTATGGTAAGCTAAAGGGAACTGCTTAGGCAGCTACAATCTAATTGAATGACACACTGTACACTGTACTATTCCCTCCTAGCCATTGATAGACACAGACACTTGATAACTATTGATACCAAACAAAGCATCATTGACCTGACTTGTTTGTGAACATTCCAGGAAGTATTGTTTTGATAATTTATTACTCTAAAGGTATTTCTGATTGCATATTTATGGCTCTGCAGAGAATCAGGACAAATAAATATATAAAGAGATTTATTTTAAGCTATTGGCTCAAGGGATTATGGATCCTGGAAAATCCAAAAGTCATAAGCAGGCCAACAGGCTGGAAACTCAGCACAGTTGGTGCTTCAGTCTTAAGGCAGAATTTATTCCTCCTTGGAATACCTCACTTTGCTCTTCAGATCCTCAGCTCATCGGGTAAGACCTACCAATTATCAAGAGTTACTCTAAGTGAGCTGGTTATAGTTGTTAACCACATCTACAATATTGCTTCCCAGAAAATTTTGATTAAATCCCTGGGTACCATGGCCAAGCCAAGTAACACAATCACACTATTGAAAGAACTTAATTTTTTTAGTTTTTAGTATTCGTTGCTCAGAGTTATTTATTTTGACACATTGATGTTGCCAGGATAATTTTTTTCTGTCTTAATTGCCTTCTTGCTAACCTGACTTTATAACTTCAGCAAATAGCCCAAAGTATCTAGACTAAGATGTCAGACTGCCAACTGAGGAAGAGGAGGAGGAGACAAAGTAAAGAAGAAAGACAATGACAATGACCAAAGAGGAAGAGGGATGGGAAAAGGAGGAGGATTGGGAAGAATATAAATTGGATTTTTAGGAAAAAAACAAAGGACTTCAAAAGCTTGGGATCCTCTCTCTTATTTATTTATATATTTATAAATTTAAAAGTAAACACAAAAAAGAGCACAGCAGCTATTATATTTGACTCTTATCCAGATGCTTTATTCAATCGTGGTTCAAAACCAGAAACCAGTAGCTCTCTTGTTTACTGCACCATATTTATTATTTGATAGTGGTTGTGTGCATTGAGTATTTGTGTGTGTGTGTATGTCTGTGTGTGTGTATGTATGTATGTGTGTGTGTTTGGGGGATAGGTAGGGTCCCTGAGTTACAAACTAAACAAACTTTTCCCCACATAGAAACAAAATCAAACCATGTGCACTAAATGCACTAAAGCTGAACTGATACATACATTGAAAATACCAAAAATATTATTTCACTCAAGACTATTTTCAGCTGGCTCCCATCTTTTATTCTAGATACATAAACTTGGATAAGATATAGTCTTGTGCTCCACTCAAACTTTTCCACCTGAAACCAGAAGGAAAAAACTACCCATTGTATTCATTCAACAAATATATATTAAATGAACCAGTGCAAGCAGTCACTAAGTCCAGTGTCACATGGTGACAAAGGTAAGGTAATATACATGGTTCAATAAGCCAATAATCTAGTGGTGCGGACAGGCATGTAAACACCCAAGGATTATGAGGCAGAATAAAATATAAATAGATATGCAAGTAAATTGTTGCCACCACACAGAAAAAGTAGCATTTAAATGAAAAAGGAAAGACTTCAAGGAGAAATTTTTACCATGCCTTTAGGAAAAGGCATGATCAATAGCTAGAGACATAAGAAAGTGATGGTTTTAGAGGACAGAAAACAAACTATATACATCAATATATCCACTCTTCAGCCACAGATAATAGTAGTTTTGTAACGCACACCTCCTGTCTCTCATAATGGCAAAAATAAATGAATAAGGAAAAAAAATTAATGTTTGCTCCTTAGCTATTCTTGTCTTTGTTCCCACCTCTGTAAAACAAGAGAAAAGGCAAGGCAATTTGTAGTGTTCCTTTGGCTCTTAGCAACCCATGATCTGAAAGGACACTAATGTTTCAGTTGGCAGCACTGTGAAGTGGAACCACCTCTCGCTCTGCACTCCCATTCAGAGATAACAATGTTGATGATTGTGGCAAAAGGCAGGCTGACATGTTCTCACTAGGACTTGCAGACAGGACGCTGAAGTCCCGAAATCACTGTGCACTACAGAAAAAAGGATCTGTGGAGCAAAATCCCAGGGTTCATAGGCATAGAGCTGTTGGAGATGTGAGGGTCTGTTGTCTCCTCTATAAATGTTAAGTAGTTCTTATAATACTCATTTAGCAAAAACTCATAATCATAATGACATTTCCTAGAAATCCTATAAAAGACACAAATCAAAACCAGCCCTTTTTCACTGTTTTCTATTATGATATGAGTGATTTAATGAAATTTGAGGTTGACAGTAATAGTCTCATAATATAATACACAGTACAGCACTGTAACAAAGGTGAAACAAAATAAAAATCTAGAGCATATGCCTAGTATTTTAAAAGAAAACATTTACAACCAATCACTGGAATTCAATTATTCTGATACAATCATGCCTATGTATATTAGTGTATATAAAATACTCACTAAATAAAGGTTTTTCACCTTTAATCAGGTAGTAGGGGCTGACTATGGACCTCAGGCAGTACAAGAAAGGTATTTCTTACCATTGCTTACAAATATATCTGGGATGCAAAAGTCAATCTTTTAAATGGAGTGCTTTTCCTTAAAAATAGATTCCAAATTCAACCACTTTTTTCTCCACTTTTATTGCTACCACCCTGGACAAAGTCACCATCTTCTCTCATCTGATTATTACAATACTATTTGGCCAGCTCCACCAAGGTCTCCTGCACTAATTCCCCAAATGAAATTCCCAGTCATACTTTTAAAATATTGTTAATTCATCACCCTCTTTTATCCTTTGGTTCTCATGTTAGTCAATAAAAGCCAAAGTCTGTAGCATGGTCTTGCCCTACAACTGCAATATCATCATCACCTGAGATTTTGTTGGAAATAACAAATTTTCAGACCCTTCCCCAAATCTATTGAACCATAAACTCTGGATGCAGGCCCAGGCATCTGTATATATAAGCCCTCCTGGTGAAGGCTTGTGTTTGGGAACCTCAGTCTTACAAGACCACACTTCCCACCCGCCTCACACTACCTGGTTGACCCACCTCCCTATCTTCTCCCCTGTGAGTACTTTGCTTGCCTCCAGCTAAGCAACATTAAACACACCAAGCAGGTCTGAAGCTCAAGTCCTTGGCTCATGTTATTACTTCTGTCCAGAAGGCTCTGTTTCCTGTTAAACATGTGGTTTGCTTCCTCACATCTTTTAGGTCTGTGTATAAAAGTCATCTTGTATAGCAGCCTTCCCTCACCACTCTCCGTAAAATAGCAAGCCTTGCCTCCAGAATTGCCTTTCCTCCTTAGGTTGCTTTATCTTCCTCCCTTGCATGTTTTATCCCCTGATACATAACACTTGTCTGTTCATAGCCTGTCTCATCCACTATAATGTCAGCTTCATGAAGATGAAGGTTCTTCTATTTACAAACCACCATTGTTGAGAACATTTCCTAACCTGGAGCAGACAATCCATAAATATCTATTTAATGAATGGTAGCTCCCCAGTCTAAGGAAGAAGACAAAGACCATAACAACCTGTAACTTAAATGTCTACAAAAGGCTCTCCTTTCCAAAAGCCTACTTGCTTATTGCTTTCCTATAATGGAGATTCTTAAGACATTAAGAAATGAATCTCCTTGAAGACCTTATTGAGGGAAAGTCTATTTTAACTAGTGAAAACAATGTCAAAGATATGCATATTTAATTAACCAATATGTAGAATGTATACCACATAGCACACACATTTTTCTTGGGGAGGATAAGGAAGGCCAGCAGAAATTCTAAATACTTATGCATAGTCCAGACTCATGGGGTTCTTCATCAGTAGCTTTCATCAAGCAAAATATCTGAAATAAGAGTAGGAATCTACCAAATAGAGGGAGTAATCAAGCTGCACAAACAATTGTGTCATGAGTACTACTGGAGATATCTTGAACCTTAAAGGGAGAGCTAATACATTGGGTGCCAGCCAGAATCAGAACCCCAAATGAGTGGAACCATAGACAAATCTAATCATTGGAAATTAAAAAATCAAAAGTGTAAAAAGAAGAGGATGTGATTTAACAGTAACTTACCTGAAAAGAAAAGGAGGATTTTAGTTGACTATAAGCACAATAGTATAGTACAACCATTGGAAAATTTCTTGTAGATATCTGTTATTATTTTTAAAAGATACTAACAAAAAGAAAGAATTACTCCTTTGATTATGCTGGCAAAAGTAGGGTAGCATGCTATAAGAGGGTCGCTGACCAAAGAGAATTGATCTAGATTTAAAAGAACAGAATATTGAGGAGAAACACAGCTGTGTCACATGGGGAGCACTCAACTCCAATCAGTTAAGAAATTTTGAATATTTATACAGAAGAAAAGACTCCGATGTGGTGAAAAGAAATAGGAAGAAAGGAGACACTAATGACTGCCTTCAAATATTAAAGGATTGCCATATAGAATACTAGACAATCTTTGTTTGTCTGCTCTTTCTTCTAGTAGAAGTAAATATGGGCTCTTTGGGAAAAAGACTTGTTTTAGCTTGTCTTCTGTATGCCTAGCAGCTAGAGCAGGGCAAATATAATACAAGAACTCATTAAATTTTAATATAATGAGTGAATGAATGGATCACCCCATTTTTCTCCATCGCACTCATCACTATATATGAACTTTATCCCATTCATTTCCTCAGTTTCCTGTTTCCTGTGTCTCCATCTTCTAGGTAGAATGGAAATTCTAGGAGACCTGGAAGTTCATCTGTCTTGATTCTCACTAGAACAGTACCTAGAAAGAAAGAACATAATGACCAACTGATGAGTGAACTTGTTCTCACATGACATCTGCACTTCTTTTGTCACAACCCTCAAACTTTACATTAGTGCTCCTCTCATTGGTTATATTTCCTTCCAGGCTGTAGCCCTGAGAAGTCAGGAACCTCATCATTTTCTTCACCAGTCACACCCCATATACTTTTGGTGCTTAGTATTAAAAATGCACATAAGTGTATTTGTGCAAAGACAGGGAGAGACAGGGCAAAGGAAAAGATGGAAGGATGAGACACTTTTTCAGAGATGTTAAAAGGTTATTGAGGTTCTCATATGGTTTGACAAGATGACAACTGAGGTCTCTGAGCATTTTCCAAAGTGAGGCCCAAAGAAGCTGTTACAGAATAGGTTTCTAAATTAAAGCCCTAAATTAGACCCTGAGATCCCAACTTGATTTGAAGGATCCAAAACCTTGGAGTTCCATCAGCTATTTGTCACAGGGTACTGCTCACATTAAAGGGGAAATACAAACCAATCACTTGCATTAGTATTGTTCAAACATTGCAAATGTTTTTCTTTTGCCATGAGGAAAATTATTTCTCTTTCTTTTTGAATTTGCAATTCTGTTCCCCTGTCCCTGCAACATATTATCTTTACATATATCTTTACATATATGTTCCTATTCAACAATCCTTTATTATCACCTTAACACAGTTCTCTGCAAAAAAAAAGTAGAAATTTCTTTTCTTCTAACTAATTTTCTTATCAACCCAAAGCTATAAATTTTCTTTGAATTAATAGATTCTTAAGGACTGGGGTTGTGGCTCAGTAGTAGAGCGCTCACCTAGCACGTGCAAGGCCCTGGGTTCGATCCTCAGCACCACATTAAAAATAAAAAAATAAAATAAAAGTATTGTGTCTAACTACAACTAAAAAGTAAATATTTTTTAAAGAAAGTTATTTAAAAATAGTATAAAATTGATACAAAATAATCCACATTTATTAATATGTAAATTTAAACGTTGAACATAAATATGAAAAGTATAAATACATAAAGTGAAATCATGTTGTAAATACAAAAAGTAAAACTTCATTGGTGCTTTATCTCTAAGAAGGGAAAATGTACAATGCCTTGATTAAGGGATTAACAGAACTAAGTGTGGCTGCCTGTAAGCAGGGTGCTGGGGATTGAACCTAGAGCCTCATGCATGCTAAGAATGTGCTCTCCCACTGAGCTATACCCCCAGTCCTTAAAAGGATTACTGAACTGTCCCTCTGCTTGCTGTCCTGCAGACTTTGAAGGCCCAGGTGCTGCTGTGGGATTTCTGATGGGTAGAGGAAGGCTTTTCTTTTGTAACATGAGCAATGAGGTATTGTGAGGTGAAGGTGACAAAGACAGCTTCTACCTCAGATGTATGCTCAGTAAATCCACAGTAGGAAACAGTATATATGCACCAGTTATTTTATTATCTGGAAAATGGTTTCTCTTAAAACGGTCCACTGATGTAACCCTCAGAAAGTCTGTGGTACCTCAGCCTGAGGCTCAGTGTCTAACACCACCTGACACCACCTGATGCCACCCTGAGGGAACACATTTGATGCTCTCCTCCTCTTGACAGCATCTCCTCCTCAGCAGTCTCACTCCATCCTTGCTGCAATTCAGAGCTCCTCTACTGAGTTCCAGCCCAGCATTCCCAGCCCCTTACATGGCAGTCCTATGGGTAAATCTATCTGATTATGTCCCAAGATAAAACCCCATCCCAATCCTCAAAACAAGCACATATTTTGTATTTCACATAATGGCAACACAAACCTTCCAGAAACCAGGGGGGGAAATCAGCTAACTATGGCTTTTCATTCACATTATATCCTCCCTCCCAACACATGACTAAGTTCTACTGATTTGCTTCTAAGATGAAGCAATCCCTTTCTTAATATTTCCACTATTTCTTTCTCATTATCTCTTGCCTAAACCAACTGGTTTTCACCCACCAGAAGGAATCCAAGCACCATAATCCAGTGGCTTTTGCACTCTAGCTAATGCAATGTTCTCAGTCGCAAATTATGTTTCATATATTAATATCCCCACTTTCCCCAGCATCCTAATTTCTAAAGATCTGGATTTTCTTTTTCTTCTATTCTCCCAGCCACCAAGGATTTACAGGCTGGTTTGGGGGAGCTTTGTGAAGGTAGAAGGATAAGAAAATCTTGGACCAGGTCATAAAGAGGAATTTTGAGGAATTTTAATAGAGAAGATTGCCAAAAAAACTTAAGGATACATGAAAAGACTGGAAATACAGTGGAGACATTTTTTAAAAACTGTTTTTGCAAACTGATCTGCTTTTGATACTTAAAAAAAATACAGATAAGTTGAGTTACTATGAAACTTTTGCATTACATCTGATTTCCTGGACTGAGTTTCTCTAATGGTGACATTACTCTAAGACTGGACCACAATCATTTACAAAAGTTAGACTGATAGAATTTCAGTGGTGCCAGGAAATTTCACTTATATCCAAGCAATAAAAATAATTACATTAACATAAAAACACTTTAAGAATTGTCATGGGGGTCACTAAAATCAGAGTTACACATTATGGACAATAGCACTGTTCAGGAAGAATTTTATCAATAAAGACCTAAACTTTACAGGTCTAATAAACTGTGAATATCTAAATACTAATCTGAGATAGCAAAATAAAAATTGATTCTCACTGACATGGTAAGATGCTGTTTCTTAAAAGATAAATTCAATTTTCAACACTAGGGGGAGGTAGATGTTATACCAGCTGCATAGCTCTGTGGGAAAAGAACACGACTCAGAGAGCTATGACCATGGCTACTCCACTTACATTCCACAGGAGTTGGAACCATGGACACAGATATTAACTACCAAAAACTCAAGAAAAATGTGGAAAGTACTATTCTATAGACTGGAGTAAGCCCCCTAAGTCATGATCCAAGCACATCATGGATAAAGATAAAGATGGATAAGAGGCAAAGTCCTTGATAGGACTTTGAGCAAGTTTTATGTCCTAAGGATTCCTGATGAACTCGAAGCCATAAAAACTAACATATCCATATGACTGTATTCTGCTGCCTAACTGACAGTGACACCATGGAAAGTGATTACATGCCAAATTCATTACCATGTGTCAATGTACAGGGGAACCATTACTTGGTCTTCCTGTATCATCCAAAAAAGAACTATAATGTGTGGTCCACTTGGGAAGTATAAAGTGAAACTGAAGCCCCAAAGTTTCTAAGTCCAGTTTGTGTAGAGACTAGATATAGTTTAGTCCTTAAAAAGCAACATTATTTTTCATTACCTTTTCAGAGAGCCACACAAATTTTACCCAATACTGAACTTAATAAGGGCTGGACAGATAATTGACTACTCTATAGCCAGGCAGAGTGAGAGTCAGACTCAGATGTGACACTCTCTGAGTAGTCTTAGGAATGGAAGAAAGTATCTCTTTCCCCCAAAGACAAAGCCCAATAGATAAAATCTCAGCAGGAAAAAAAAAGGGGGGGGGGTTCCCGTGATAATCAGGGAGCCCTCCAGAGAAAGTGCTTGATTTTCAGACTGGGTACTTGATTAGAATGGATTATAAGTGGAAATGGCTTAGTTGTTCCTCCATTCACTCCCAGAGGATAGACACATCCAGTGTAGTTGATAAGGATAGCCTTAGTGTCTTGTTTTATTGTGTCAAAAAGGGCTTTTCCACCTGTTCCTTTCTCTCTTTTTTTTTCTTTCTCTTATAGAGATAAAATACTAGTCAAGAAAGAAAGTAGATTAAATACTAAAAATTCAGGTTTGCTTTTGAGAAGTTAGCCTTCCCTACCCCAAGGTTTTCAAGAAGGGACTGCACTGAACTCAGGCAGTGTCTACTTTGCAGCCACCATAGAAGAGACTTAGAGATGTTATGCACACCTCCAGTGACAGAAAAGGGAGAGAGAACACAGACCTGTAAACTAAGCTCTACTAAAAATCAGGAGAAAGGAGCTTGAGCTATAAAGAAATTTGGATGCTCTAGACTAATAGTTTACCTATAGAGTATACAAAGAATGAGCCAAGGGTAAGTGAAACTGGACAACAATTATTAATATAGGAAACTTTCCACAACCACAACTAAAGATGAGCATTACCCAGACCTCTCCATTTTAACAGGCAAAAAAAAAAAGAAAAGAAAAGAAAAAAAGAAATCAATTTATACTCACTGAAGAAAAAATGTGGAATTAAAAAGTCCCCCATGCAATTAGAAGGAACAGGAATGCATCAGTTTCAGATACTACTAGTTCCAGAAATTCATTCTGCCTGCAGTTAATCTGTCTATCTATTTTCTTCCTCTAATTCTCCTATTTAATCAATTTTATTCTGCAGGCAGCCTGTTGCATCCAACAGGTACAATTTCACACTGCATGACCCTTATAGCTTGTGATACACAAAGAAAGAAAGAGATTTATCCAATTTCCCGGAAGGCCTCTGATTGACTCCACTTTGGCCAAGTGCATGTTCTGGAACCAATGACCTTGGCCAGGGGAATAAAGGAATCTGATGGCCAGTCCTGGGGTCCCTCTATCTCTGTGACTGGTAGGGGATAGTGTTAGTCCCACAAACCACCTGAAGCATGATATGCAGAGGATGAAAGTTTGTGCCAGAGAAAAAGGGAGGTGATGCAGGTGGTACAAGCTCCACTACAGCTGCACCCCTACAGCTGTAGGAGCTTCTGTCTTTACTGGCTTAGAAACTTTTTCTTTTCTGTCCCCAGAGATTGATTTTCCCCTCTCCGACTGGATTCTTCTGAATTTTGTCTTATAAAATCAGTACACAAGAGAGAATGAGAAAAAAAGAAGGCAGAGAGACACAAGATGTCCAGGAGTGTCAGAGACACAAGATGTCCAGGGGTGTCACTTGAAGAAATTTTGAAAAGAGTTGGGTATTTGTAAGGAAAATAGATAAGAGATAATGTGTTTAAAGCATTGCTTGAGATTTTGAGTAACTTTCACGTGGCTGAAGCAAATAAAAAAGAGAGGGCTAGTCTGAATCACTTTTAAGTTTTTAAATTGTTCCTTTGCCCACTTCAATGAGATAAATGCATTGCTGTACCAATGCTGCACAATATTCTATTAGTATTTACACATCTAACTCCTCCACTAGATCCTGGTCTCCTTGAAGAGAGTGGTTATATCTTACATGTTCCCATGGTGCTCTGCACACAGGAAGGATTCAGAATTGTATTTGTTACATGAATAGCAAGTTCGTAATGCATGATTTTTCTGCCCTCAAGATGATCCAAGAGAGTGGGTCCTTCAAATTTAAAAATCCAAAGAAGATGTTTCCATGGCCTCTGGTTATAACCCTGCCTTCAAGTAAACAAGAATTTTCTTTGTGCTTTTCATACATTCATTCTAAGACTTTTTCTCTTTTCATCTAAAATCAAGATAGCGGGCTGGGGATATGGCTCAAGCGGTAGTACACTCGCCTGGCATGCGTGCGGCCCGGGTTCGATCCTCAGCACCACATACAAACTAAGATGTTGTGCCCCCTGAAAACTAAAAAATAAATATTAAAAAAATAAAATAAAATAAAATCAAGATAGCTATTCCAATAATAATCTTTCTAAATCATAGAATCAAAGTAATACAGCCTTAGAAAAGAACTTGAAATATTGAAACCAATTTCTTCATTTTACAGAGCAACCAATGGGGTTTCTTTGTAGTTAAATTGTTTGTTCGCCTGCGTAGTTTCTCGGTGCCTAAAATAAGGACTTGGGTCCTTCCTGAGCTATTTTCATACATCACCTTGTACCCTACATAATGCACCTTTTTAAAGACATGTTGGATCCTCTCCTCTTCTTAAAGACATGATGAACTCAATAAACATAATTATTCCTGCCTTTCCCATAGTTTCCTATCGACAAATTGTGTAATAATGATAGGGACAGTGCAATGAACAGAATTTTCCTGTTCCCTCCCCCAAGTTCAGAGATTGAACTTGTAACCCTTAGAGGTATAGTATTAGGAGGTGGGGACTTCTGGGGGTAATTACATCATGAAGGTAGAGCCCTCATAAATGAGATTATTTCCCTTGTAATAGAAGTACCAGAGAGCAAACCTTGTCCTTTTTCCAGAATGTGAGAATTGGACAAGAATACAGGAGTCTGCAACCCAAAAGAAGGGCCTCACCAGAACCTGACAGTGTTGGCACCCTGATCTCAGACTTTCAGCCTCCATAATTGTAGGAAATAAATTTCTGTTATTTAAGCTTCTCAGTCTATGGTAATTTTTATGCAGCCAGAACTACTAAGATAGGTAATATAAAAATATAGCTTTGGCATCTGAGAGGCTTCAAGTCCGTTTCTTTGAAGCTGTATGATTGGGCATTGGCAAAACTTTCTTTATCTAAAAAAAACGAGTGAAATAATACAGCTGCTGGACACCTACAAGGTACTGTGCTGTGGCATTGAACAAGATAAAACACCTAACATGTAACAGACCCTGAGAAAGTATTAGCATTTTTTCCCACTAAACCTACCTCTCTCCTTAGCTAAATAATATTTATGAAGAATTCTGAAGCCTAGATTATAATTTTAGCTCACAGAAGTAAATTCAGTTGGAAGTTAGGATCTACCTGGAGTTTTAAATACCCTTTCTGAAATTAACCATTCTTCAAGTTAGTAATAATTCTTGGATAACTCATAGTCCCATAATATTAATGAAATGAAACCTTTATTTGAACTGATTTTTATTATGAGAATGTATTAGCACCAAACAGGGCAGTAACCTAGACTGCGGAGCACCAATGAGATATTATGGGATTTATTTAAAAGACAAAGTTATTTTGTCAGCGATAGTAGAGATTAGAAACTAAGTAACAACTCCTTTCTTCAAACATTACCACCTAATTTACAATACCATGGCAGCAAGGAGAGCGGTCTTGTAGATAAAAAGTAATTTGATAAAATAATGGCTGCCATTTTTCTGCTGCAATTGCTCTACAACATAATTTATAGGAACCATATTTCTCTTCTCCTTGATGACAGATAATGGAAAAAATGTCAGCAGCAAACCTTGACAACAAGCTCAGACCACTGGGATCACTGTGACTAAGCCATTTTTAACTTTCTCCTCAATTATTGTTTTCAAGTTTCACCCCATTTCATCAAGAAGAAGGAAAAAAGGTTGATGATTTGAAAAAAATCTTTGCTCAAAACTGAAATTTTTCTATTAAAAAATGACCATAAAACTATTATGATCCTATACTGTATTGTTATTTGGTTTATCTTCTATATTCAGATGCTCATAAATTAATATATACAAATTATCATCTTGAACATTAAAATAAGCAATACAAAATTATGTACAGTTATTCTGAAATGAAACTCATGTTTTTTATTAATTGACACTATGCCCTATTTTTTTCAAATAACTCTTAAAGTAATTTAAAGATGATAACAGAATATAAAGTATGATGCTTAAGAATAAAAATAAAACAAATCATCTAAATGATGCAGGTCAAATCTTACCTTAAATATCATCTAAGTTGAGTTTAATAAACTTTTGAATTCTAAATTTAGCTATTGAGTTTCTGGAGTCAAAAAATAAAACAATGAACAATTTAATAACTTTCATTTTTGGTAATTCACACTTCCACTCATATTTTCAATGTATCCTAATTTTTTCTTTATTATTTCAATTATTCTTTATTTTATCTTGATTTTGAGATTATGTGGGGTAGAGATAAGAAAGATATAATTTAGATTTTTAGTCTTTACTTTCTTGCAATAATGATAAATGAGTGAACACAAATTAATAGGGAAAAGAAACCATTAAATAATAAAAGTTAGAAGCTTAAGCTATTGAATAAGTTAAGAAGTACAATTATACTTTATAGATACGAGTAAATACAATAATTCAAACTATACTATGAGTTTTTAGCTGTTCCCTCCAATAATTGCCTACCATGAAAACTAACTTCTTAGAAACTATTTCAAGAAAAAGCCAATATGCTCAGTATGCAGTACAAAGAAGCTGACATATTTTATTATAGCTGAAGGGCAACTATACAATATATCTAAACATACTAATCCCTGGAACCACATTTTGAACCAGTTATCCTGCTACTCAGTATAAACCCGAAGTATTTAAAATCAGCATACTACAGTGACATAGTCACATCAATGTTTATAACAGCTCAATTCACAAGAGCTAAGCTATGGAACCAGCCTAGGTGCCCTTCAACAGATGAATGCATAAAGAAAATGTGGTGTCTGTACACAATGAATTATTATTCAGCCATAAAAAAGAATGACTTTATGACATTTGCCAACAAACGGATGGGTCTGGAGACTATCATGCTAAGTGAAGTAAACCAGGCCAAAAAAAAAAAAAAAAAGCAAAGGTCAAATATTTTCTCTGATATGTCAAAGCTAACCCACAATAAGGTGGGGAGGGGGGCAGTGAGGAGAAGAATACAAATGCAGTAGATTCGACAATGGAAAATGGAAGGGAGAGGGGGTGGTAAGCAAAGGAAAGACAGTGGAATAAACCTAACATAGTTTTCCCATATATCTATACGAAAACAACATAGTGAATCCCACCACCATGTACATCCATAAGAAAAGAACTCTAACTAGAATAAGATATATTCAATATATTCCATGTTTGTATAATTATATATAATTATATCAAAATGAATACCAAAAAGAACCAATAAATTTTCTAAAAAAATAAAAATAAATTATGGATTTATTCTAAAACTACTATTCCCAAATATTTGGATAAAACTCCACATATTCATTCTCTCAACCAATGGGGAACTTCAGTGTCCTGGACACCATTCAAAAAGCAAAGGCTCAGTAGCTGCTTTTGTATGAGAGTAAGTGCTCAAACAGCATGGAGAAGAGAGAGATACAGGCAATGTTTTAGATATTATTAAATTTTCAGTAATTTAGATTACTATTTTTAAGGTACCCAGAGAAAGAAAGCATCTTTAAGAAGAAGGCTTTAGACCAATATCCCAAATGTGAACATCTAGGGAAACAGCTTTCCAGGCAGACAAAAGAGCACATTTTAAGGACCTGAAGCAGGATGTTAGAAAAGAGTTCCAAGGTATAAGCCAGACTAATGGTAATTAAAAACAGAAGTCTATATAGTTTCATATTCTCCTCTTTAATTGGGTTTTACTATTTTTACATAGACTGAAGAAATCAGCAGTATTCTGCAACTTCCCAGCATACTTCTGACCTGTATATGATTCCTATAGGCCAGTTAATCATTAAATACCCTCTAATTATCTTAATAATTTTCTCTAATAATATGAAATTGCTTTGTTTAGTGGCCAGTAATAAAAACATGTGCTCTTGAATTGTGTTTTTTATAGAAAATAAATTTGGAGAAATTATTCAATTATTTCCAAACTAAGAGAGTTTGAAACATGTCTCAAAAAATGTGTCCATATTTGGAAGTAATAAGTGATCCCCGTCATGAAAGCTGCATAAAGACAGAACCCATATAAGTTAACAGTTTGACAAAGGTCAGGGCACATCACTCAGGATAGTTTTGTGAAGTTCTCCTCTATGCAATTTTCTTTTCTTGGAGTTCAGTTCAGTGTGGTCTCTGAGTTGAACTGTTTTAGAAATGCTGGAGGTGGTGATGGAGGCCTATGTAAACAGAGAAGGCCTGTCTGTGTAACCCTCAACAGAGTTCTCAAGGTTTTCTTTTAAATTCATCAACTTCTAAAATTGTTTTCTTTGGTACCCTAGTTGCCCATCTCAAAAAAAAAAAAAAAAAAAAAAAAAAAAAAAAAAAAAAAAAAACCAATTCCAGAATGATTTGCCTATTAGGTGCCAGATAATTACATTACACAAAAAGTGGCAAACAAAATTTTCTGTTCTCAAATTAATTGTAGTTTTGTTGCTGCTCTTGTTGATTTGGTTTGTTGATTTGGTTTCTTAATCTTCCTCATTCTTCTCTCCCAGTTTTTGTCTTTCCCTGTGACAAAAATCCTTCCCTGTGAAGGATTTTCATTCAAAATAGCTATGAGAATGTGCAGAATTGCCTAGTCAAGTGTCTCTGAGTTAGTCTCTGACCACTCTAGATTTGGAAACAAAGTCCTTCCTTAATCTGAATTAATCCTTCAAGAATCTGATGAAGGTAGAGAACATTGAAATTAAGGCATTTGCCAGTAAATGGATGGAACTGGAGACTATTGTGCTAAGTAAAATAATGCAGCCTCCCCCCCAAAAAAAACAATGGCAGAATATTCTCTCTGATATGCAGATGCTGTCTCACAATCAGCAGGGAGTGTTGGGGGGATGGATTAGAAAAAGGGGAATGAAGGGAAGGGAGGGAAATGGGAATATGAAAGACAATAGAATGAATCAGACATAACTTTCCTATTTTCCGTATATGATTACATGACCAGTGTAACTCCACATCATGTACAACCACAAAAATTATACTCCATGTATGTTTGATATGTTAAAATACACTCTATTGTCATGTATAACTAAAAAGAACAAATAATAAAAAAAAAAATCTTTTAAAAAGAATCTGAAGCCCAGCCATTCAGGAGGCTGAGGCAGGGGGAGAGCAAGTTCAAAACCAACCTCAGCAACAGCAAGGTGCTAAGCAACTCAGTGAGACCCTGTCTCTAAATAAAATATTAAAAAGGGCTAGGGGTGTGGTTCAGTGGTCAAGTGCCCCCTGAGTTCAATCTCCGGTACAAAAAAAAAAAAAAAAAAAAAAAAACCAGAAAAAGAATCTGATGAAGGTTACTCCCCACAAAGATGCAATGCATCCAAACTTGCTAAATTTTACATGAATTCACAAGCTTCCTGAAACATCCCCTGTGTCCACTTATCCAAAGATAAGAGGCCCTGGATGATGTGGAGTTATCAACTTCTCCATGAACAAAAAGCTCCAGGGTCATTAAAGGTAAAACAGATATTAACTTACCCTTTATGCCATTTACCAATGTAAGCCCTTCCCATTCTGCTCTAGCAGGAAGCCATACAAGAGAGACAATGTCTTTATAGCTGTCATGAGCCTGTCTTGAACGTGCCTCCTTAGAGAATGTAATGTGTTTAAATTGTTATTGGGGTCAACTAAAGCTTTTAATGGTATCTATTGGCTTGCTTTGGCATTGTCAAGATATTTCTGCATAATAGTCCTGGTTTCCTATAGGAATTTGCCAAATAATGAGGTCAACATTATCAGCTCTGTTTCTTTAATCAAGTCTAATCATGGCAGATCTACTCTGTTTCACATAATTAGAATTTTTTCTTTCACACATCACATGTGAAGGCTTATCAGAGCCCAAGAAATTCTCCCACAAGACCCTCTCTGCCCCTTGACAGCCTTTTTTACAGCTTTACCTCTCCAGTTCAGCAAATACCCAGCTTGGTAGTGAGACACATACAATTTAAATTAGAAATGACCATTTTCTGCACTCAACAATATCATTGTACATTTTGAAGTTCAGTAACTTGTTACTGTGTTGGACTCTACATAGTGAATATGTGCTCACGTTGAAATTAAGATCCTATATCAGCTCCAAAAAAGCAGAACCCTACCTTGCTTGGTAATTTGCCTTGAACCCTTAAGTGCTTCCTAATGCTTATAAAGAATCTTATCTGTTGAAACCAAGGAAATAGGAAATAATCAATGTGTATGTCCTAAATGCTATTCATTGCCAAACTGAATCTGGTCTTTATTTTAAGTCGTCCTTTACAGGTAATTGTATCTCTCAATATTTGATTGAAAAAAACAGCTCAAATAACTTAGTACCAAAAGCTCTTAGCCAAGTCACTTAACAAAGCTCCCGGTTTAGGAGCTATTCTCCATAGTGTTTCAACTTGTCTTGACACAGCTTTTGTCTGGATTGTCTTTCCAAGAATGAGTATATGGCAAATAATACTGGAAGAAAAAGATAGTGTATTTCTCTGGGGAAGAGTGAAAGTTCATATAACAACCAGAAGAATTTTTTTTCTACATCTAGTGAAGATGGAATAAGGAGCCAAATGTGTACTCAGGCCCAGAACACTGGGGAAAATATGTGAAAACAATGGTTGTTTGACAATGGACATCAGGTGATGCAACACTGTGTTCTCTGAGAGAAGGAAAACAAAGGGCCAGTAAGAGTTTCTAGGCAACAAGGAGAAGAACCCAGAAAGAGCCTATATTTCTCTCTAAGATAAGGAGATGAGTTAAGAAACCAAGCAGCCTGGGCAATCAGAGTGTACACAGCAGAGCAAAGAAGAGGGAGCTGCACAAAGAGAGCTTCAGAGACAAGCGCAGGATAACTTTGGAATCATCAAGTGAGTAGTGACCTATGCAGATATGTGAGAAAACTACCAAAGCTAGAGAAAGAGCTACCCTAGAACTCACACAGGGTAAGGAATAATTTGTGTTCCTAGCAGCCAGGTGGAAACTTGTGATTGACAGAACACTGGGCAGAGTACTCACTGGGTGGAGTGCTGGTGCCTCAGTCATCTTGCACCCAGTCTTCCTGTCCTAAGCTATCCCACTCTCATGAATGTACTGCCAGAAGCCACTCAGGGAAGCCACTCCCACCCCACGCCCACCTCTCCCAGTGACCATCAGCAGCATCATGAGCAGGACAATGTATAGCCCAGGGTGCTCCCAGCACATTTCCAGAGCTTCCGCCCCTCAATTGGAGAGAATATTGACTATCTCTGCACTTGATACCATTCCGCTCTCTGATACCTGTCCCCAAAAGAATCCTTCCTGTACTCCGAATCTCTTAGAATCTCTTTAAATGGTTCTTCCCCACTGCTTCTCAAATTCTAACTTTTAAGAGCTCAAAATTTTAGTCCTCAACCCCAGGCAAGAAATTGATACCAACCAATTGTCCTTGTCATCATTTCCACTTCTTTCTTCCCCCAAATCCCTCCCCAATCCTACACACACACACACACACACACACACACACACACACACATACACACCTGCCTGGCATATGTGTGTATATTTATGTGTGTGTCAGTATATATGTGTGTGTAAAAGGAGATAGATAGATAGATAGATAGATAGATATGTGTGTGTATGTGTGTGTGTGTGTATATATATATATATATATATATATATATATATATATATATATATATCAGAGATACCAGCATATGCTAATAGATACTGTTAGTAACTGACTTAAATAGGGACGAAAAATGGTACTATTACCAGACTTAAGCAAAGTCTGTTGAAAATACAGCTATAAGATTAAAAAGTAAGTGATCTATTCATTTTCTCAGTAACATCTTTGGTACTTCAATGTAGCTTTTGGTATTTTATTCAAATTGCTGATAAATACCCACTTCGTTTTTACATTTACAGAAGTTTTGGTAGGGCAGATTCTTTTAAAGTGTCTTAGTTTGAGTCTTAAAATCCATCCTGAGTCCTAAATTATACTCCTGACAGAATCTGAGAATCATGCCAAGCTCACCCCTGAAAGCAGTAAAATAGGGAAGCCTGTCATCCCAAGACAGTCCAACAAACCCTCTCAGACTCTGCCACAGTGTTCAGAAAGGGAGAATAATACATCAGAGGACAAAATGGAAATGTTACCTGACTCCTTTTTAGGTCTGGATAGATTCAGTCTTTAAACAGACTTCAAAAATCATCCATTTTGTTTCTGCATTGAAAGAGTAGACCATATTGTTGCTAGTGTATAGTATTTCTACAAAAAACGAGAATTGTATTGTGACAGATTCCCCAAGACTTTGACAAATGAGAAAGTAGTGGCTCCCCTTTCCACAGAAAATAACTTCATGAATTCTTTTTATGTGCCTGGGTCTTTTCGTGCCTAGTCAGTTCCCTATGCTAGTTCGACTTGCAAAAAATAAACCAGTTTCATGGCTTGAATGAATTCTCAATACCAGGATTGAATCTCTGCTTACAAAAGTGTTTCTCTGTCTTAGGTTATAATTGTAATCATCTCTATGCTACTGGATTATCAGCATTGAATATGAAACCTGTGTTGGATAGAGATAATACTTTATTTGGGCAGTTCAGTTCCTTCCCTAAACAGAAGGATAATTAAAGGAAGGCAAATACTTCTTGCCAAGGAATTAGACCATACTAAGAACACATAAGCCAGATGAGTCACTTAGAATCACATTCTAAAGAGACACAGTTCACAAGTGCAAACCCCAAACCTTTCTGTCAATGGCCAAAGCTGCATATAAACTCAAGCCAGATAAAATGTAAATGTGGGTAGTCTATCTAAAAGGAGAGTTAATAGCCTAGCATAATCCAGCACCACTTCTGGAAAATGTATTCCAACCCTGTGTTTTC
The DNA here is from genome assembly GCF_964194105.1 of Spermophilus citellus. Classification (NCBI taxonomy): domain Eukaryota; kingdom Metazoa; phylum Chordata; class Mammalia; order Rodentia; family Sciuridae; genus Spermophilus; species Spermophilus citellus. The sequence continues at coordinate 161,780,231 of NC_138184.1, forward strand.
ATTTGTGCCAAAATAGAAAGAGAACACAGTGAGGGCACTCTTACCTGACATGCAAATTCAGACCACAAAAGTCTACTTACCAAAAACACTTCCCCAGAGAATAAGTATTAGTCATGTCTGGACAAAAATATTGTTGATGGTGGTCAAATGGCCGAGCCATTCACTCTCTGTTCACATCTACAGACCCAAGAAGAATTCTCATTTTTTTTCTCATGATTTGAATAGAAATCCAAACTCCTATTTCAGTATCCAGAACACCGGTCCCCCTTGGGTCTCAAAAGCCATCATTAAAACTGACAGTAATTGGTATTATTACTGACAGCACAGAGTGACAGGGCAGGCTCTGCAGAAGCAGCGCCATTCATCCCTGGGAATGCATGTAGCTCATTCATGAATGGGGAGATGCAGGGAACCCTCACGGAGTCTGCCCTTGTCATTTATGGTCTGTGAAGACAAAGGACGACAGGACTTTTGATCCAGCGCTTCCTCCAAACACTGTTTACTGTCTTTGCCTCTGTGTACATCACTTCCCTTCCCCAGCTGAACTGATAGGTGGGAACTCAAAGGGCTCTGATCAGTGATCCACACATGGCAGGTGGATCACTGATCCACGGGAGGAGGCCCACGGCAGCACTCAGCCGCATTTGGGCGTTATGACAGGAGCTCAAGATGGGATGCTAATGAGGCCTGTAGAGCAGAAGGCATTTTCCAGTCCAAAGAAGCACCACACACCTGAGTGATAGGAATCTTTGGGGGTTCCATCATCATTCACTCATGGTGTACACGGCAAAATTCATCCCACTACTAATTCCCTTTCATTCTCATTCTATCTGCTTCTTAAATAGCGTTTGGCTTCTTCTCATCATAGTTCTCATATCCACACCTATGTGACTGCTTGAATGATAATAGTGTAGCAGCAATTTTTCTTATATATCTGGGCTTCTTATGGCACCTACTCGCAAAAAGAGAATTTCTTCCTGTTTGGATATTATCTTAAGACAACATAGATACGAATGTAATGATTAAGTGAAACAAATAGAAAAAAAAAATAGATTTTATAAATCTACCATGTACATAAGAAATTTTTTAAATAGAGCAAGAAAGGAGAATAATTTCAAAATCCAGTATTGAGCAGCCACTGATAAACAGAGATGCACAATTAGATTCATAATGAATACATAAATATAAGGAAGTAACTTGAAGAGACAAGGTGTGATCCATCTCTATATACTTGGTCTTGTGCTTTCTTCACCTTATCCTGTGTTCATAGGATAGCATGGATTTCATGTGTCACTTCAGAAGTCATTCCATTTATCCCCACTGCCTCCACATAAAAAAAAATTGCAGACAAAGGAAGTGGGACAATATTAACAACTCTGGATTTACTGTGTTTCTAGTTTACTATATAAGATTTTGGAAGTTGGAAGAAATGTCCTTATGAGGAAAATCATCTCACTAATGGAAGACAAATAAATAGAACTAGTTTAATTCCTCTAAAAATAGTAGCCCAAACAAAAGCACATTTGGAAGAGAATTTTACTTTCCTTTGATTGTCAGGTTTATTTAAGGTCATGGTAAATCCAGAGATAGAGATAGTCATATTGACTGTGTGTTTGTTGGACTCGCCCACTCACAGCCTATGAATGAGGTAGAAGTTAGATCAACACATAAGACAACATCCAAATAAAATAGAGGAATTGCAACAGTTAGAAATGCTTTAAATCAAACTCATAATAGAAAGAGGCAAAGTGAAACTGTATGTTAAAAATAAATATTTAGCCAGGCGTGGTGACACATGCCTATAATCCCAGCGGCTCAGGAAGCTGAGGCAGAGAGTCACTAGTTCAAGGCCAACCTCAGCAACTTAGAAGGCCCTAAGCAACTCAGTGAGACCTTGTCTCTAATGAAATACAAAGGAGCTGGGGATGTGGCTCAGTGGTTCAGCACCCCTGGTTCAATCCCTGGTACCAAAAATAATTTATTTATTTATTTCATTTTTAAAAAGTGACTGTTGCTGAACAAACTATACCTGATACTCTCTATATATAAAGAATGCAAGCAATTTTTCAAATATGGTTGTCAGCACAGCTGAATTAGAAGCTTCATATTTCTCAGTGACAGAAGAAAATTAATAGTATGTTACTTTAATATTCCCATACTCAAAACAAAGAAAACTGGCATTCTATCAGCCACTTAGGCAAAAGTGAGGAAAATAAGATGTAGGAACTGAGATGCAAAATGACTTTTTCAAAATTAGTATCCTCCACAACATCTTGCATGTTATTTTGTTGATCCTTGTTGATTAATAATAAAGCCCTTAGAAAGGCTAAGAAGCTCAAGCAATCTAAAATGATTTACCTCAAGAAGGAAAATCATTCATTCTAAGGTTCAGATCAAATCTTAGAGATCAGAATTCAACCTCATCAGAATTTTGCTGGTGGGAAAATTTAGGCCTAAAATAGTAAAGAATCTATCCCAGGGCCATTCAATTATTTTACCAAAAACATTTAATTCCTCTAGGGATTCAAGTTTTCCATGGCTTTTACCAGATGCCAGGACCTGGCAAGACACTGCCAATGCAAAAGTAGTACACTTTTCTTCAAGAGGACTATAATCTCTACAGAAGAAAGACACTGAAAATAGTTACAGTGATGTGTAGTGTAGTAAAAGACAGTGGACAGTGCTCCTTGTGGACTCCAGTCTAGAACCCAAATGGAGCAAGTGTCCTAGTAGTACGACCCAGACTGAAAACCTTTCCCTGATGATGGGTAGAGCAGTTTGGAAGAGACAGTACCTCAAGAGAATAAGGAAGAAAAACAGCTAAGATAAACTACCCAATCCCAAGTCTAGGCCCAAATGAAGCACAAATGGAGATATATCCCACTGAAATCTGCAGGACAGCATCAATATTTATTGAGTGAATTCTTGAGGTCAGATGCTCTGCTGAGTACTAGAGAAACATACTACAAACTGCAAGGTCTCACCTCCACAGAGGAGGACAATCTGAGATGAACAGGAAAATGACTGGGTTGCTATTGACCCTGGTGTTCCCTGAGAAACAAGGAATTCTATAGTTTGGCCATAAAAATATATCCCTGCCCATCTTCTTCTAAGTGTATTTCCCCAAAGACAAGAACCTCTGATTGTTTTACAGAATTCTGCTGTAAGTTTTCTGACATCATCTTTCATGGTGAGCACTATTTAAGCCACTGTCTATAGGGATACATGGATGAGATCTAGGGCCATGTGCAAAGTCTTCACACATATGGAAACCAAACTGGTTTCTTTGCCAGAGGCCAGGCAATCCCTGAGTACAATTTGAGGACTGGTGTCTACTTCTCAGGCAAGGAAGTCCAGGATGATATTGCCTTTCCTATCACCAAGGAAAGCTCTCAGAAAATCACCTGTAAAGTATAATGTTAGTTGGATGCAGACCATAAATTATCATTGAGTGCATATGGTTGCCATCTTGACTACAGCCACCAAACCCATTCTGATTAGAGCCTAGAGTTTGAGGGGCAGGGTCTAGATGTGATCTCTGAACACAGTTTCTAATGAAAGAAGACATCCAGAAGGTGGACAGCAAGAGCATGTTTCAGTATTGCAACTATCATGTAGCCCCTAACATTTTTGATGTTTGAAAGTTAAGTTCATAATTGTTAAGCCTTTAGTTACCCATACATCTTCTCTAGGAAGAGCACTAGAGTTCTTTGGTAAATCCATAAGGAAGGCTGAAATCCATGCTCAAGTGCAACCCTAATAGCCAGAACCCTAGATCTCTGTCCTGTCTCTACCCTCTCAGCATTTGAGAGATAGGTGTCTAGGCACGGTCACCTCTGATGAAGAAATTTCTAATGAGTTGTAAAAATATGAAGTGATATAATGTATCATAGCTAGAAAGCCTCATACAGAAGAGATGGTGTGCCTTAAAAACATAATAAGCACCGCTTTGGGAAATTTGTAGCCAGGATGATATGTTCATGCAGAGCAAAGTTCAGTAAAGGAGAGCACAGGAGGCAGATGCTAGAGACTCCCCCTTCTTCCTAGGGGGTCTTAGTTGAGCAAGGAAGGGAATCTGCTTTTGCTATCAGGATCCTTGGTTTAACCATATCTGTGAGAGGAGGGGAAAGTGAGTTGTAAAGAGACAAATTCATTAAGTTTTATCTGACCTAGAGCTAATCTTAATGGAAAGTTATACCCCAGGGTCTCATATCGGGAGTTGTCAGCAGTTTTAAGTGCTTTTTGATTTGATGACAAAAGGAGACTAGGAGAAGAAACAGGACTCCATGGAAAAATAAAACAGAATTTTATGTGAATTTAGACCAGACTTGTCTTTCCCTGAATGTGGAAATAAGTTGCCAGGGACCTTGTCAAAACAGAAGTATAATAAGGGTTATGATAAGAAAAGTATAGTGAGCGCTGAAAATATATCACAGAGGGGTCTTCCAAGACAGAGAATCCTCTCTGGAAAGATAACAACGAAATAGGTCCTAAAAGATGAGCAGGAGTTAACACTTTCAGGGAGAGTAGGAAGTGGTAAGAAAGCAACTGAGGAAATACCATGTGCAAAGGCCCTGAGATGAGGCAAAACAAGACATGAAAGAACTCAGGGTGACATGTATAAAAGACAGAAAAGAGAAGGCCAGTGATGTGCACAGGGTCCAGGTGGCAGACTGTATGAGCCAGATTAAGGGATCTTGACTTGAAGCCATAAAAACATGTCAAGTATGAAACTTAAGTTATAAAGTTTTATAATATTGACCTAACTAAAGAACAGAGGATGGGTGTAAGAGGAACGTGATTGGAACTAGAAAGATAAATAGGGGCTTGCAGAACTCCAGGAGAGCAATAATGGCCAGGAGGAGAGAAGTGGCCAGAGGTCTAAAGGAGATGCTCACGTATTTATATACTATTGGCATCTGTGTGAGCAAGCAAATCATGGTGCGTCTGAAACAAAACATATTCAAAACCCACAAATGGTCATCTACCTTTCCAAGCTCAGTGGAAGGCATAATCATTCTCCTAGTTGTGGAAGTCAGAAACCTGGCAGACATAACAGATTTTTCCTTTTTCCTTGTTTTCCTCACATATCTAGGCCTCTCTGATTTGTTCACAAATCCGATTAACTTTGCCATCAGAATCGATCTCAGATTGTCATGGTTCATACTGAAAATAGACTGTGGAAGAAAGATTTGCATGTAAGGAGTTTGCTGGGTTATTCGAGGCAAGGTCTGTAAGGGAATAGGGAAGCAGGAAGGGAGAGGAAGAGGTTGAACTGGGGTGCTGCTGCAGCTGATTCCAAGGCGACCCCTGGAGCTAGAACCATCTTTCAGACTTGTTGTGGATTAAGGCAGGGGCCTTTGTACCACCCATTCATCGATCTGGGTGTGGTCAACCCAGAGGCACGATCTTGGATGAGACATCTTTGCTGGGAAAGGACAAGTTGTGGAAGTGGACTATGCTCTGAGTTGTTAGCAGCCAATGCTCCCAGCAGGTAGAGGAAGAAGTGCTCCATCCTGAGGAGAAATCCAGTGGCACAACGCAGCATCCACATCAATGTCTGTCTTCTTGTTTACTCTACCTGTGGTATTCTGAGCCATGATCACTTCTCATCTTGACAATGCAATAGCCTCTGAACTGGTTTTCCCTGCCTCTGCTCTTCTTGCCCTCAAAACCTTTCTCTAGCAAACAACCAGACCTATCTCTGTGAAATGTGAGACTGATTGTGTTACTCTTCAGCTTTTGATGACTTCCTATCACAGTGAAAATAAAATCCAAACTCCAATCCTGTCTATATCTACTACTTTCTAACATCTCTCTCTCTCTGTACCTTAAAGCCAACTTCTCTCTTACTGAGCAACTCCATTAACTCTGAGGTCTCCACATCAGCAAACACTTTGCTCCCATTTGAGTTCTTCCACTAAGCCTCAAGAAGCACTTTAGAAGCCCTCAGCCACTACTGCATGCCAATCTATGTCTGCTCTTAGGAGAAAAGCATGAGAACCTGATAACACAGAGAATTGGGAAGAGGAAGAAAGAAGTTTGACATAGAAAGTAACACAAAAAAGAGAACAACCACCTACAAGGAAAGTAAACCCTTGCCCCACGAAGAGCAAGAAATGAAGACGCAGCTCTGTTTTGAGAGCAATGACACCAAAGAAAGTAGCTGACAGCTTCACACACATTATCTCTAACCTTCTGCAGATGCTTATTTGCAAGCAAAAAAAAAAAAAAACCGCTACCATCTTTGCAGTATTGAAATTCCAGCAATCCCTTTCCATTGGTTCCAAATGTTTACATTTAATTTCATATCACAAGGCTATAGCAGACTGTTTGTGCAAAAGACATCTGTGTTTCTGTCAACTTGCAACTAACCTTGCTGTTTTAAGTGTGATATTACAGATAATCCTAAACAGCGATAAAACAAAAATCACAAATACATGGATTTCGTTATCACGTAAATTTTTGGCTGTGGATTTGCATTTTCTAAATATATATTCTAGAAGTTATCTGTGATTCAGTAGTGGTTACAGTTATCTTCACAGATTAGAAGAATAAAGCATCTTCCTCATATTACAAATGAGGAAACAGAGTAACAGGGACTCGCTTCAGTCACAAGCTTACTTGACAAAATCCACAACTCCTAAGTCCCTGCACAGCATATTCAGTAAAGAACCAGAAACACATGCATGAGGTGTTCCTCGTGACCCGCTGATTTCAGATATGGAGCTATAATACTGTTGTTGGTCCTTTTGACATTAGCCTACAAAGTAAATGAAACCATTGTTTAGTAAAATATTAAAACTCAGATAAGTGAGAGCATATTCCAGGGCACAGTACAAATGCTAAGGATTATAAATTATGCAGTTTTGTTTATTTAGTTCACTAAATCCATTTTCAGCTTCTTCCTCTCTGCTCAGTTCTTGGAAGATCAGACTGAGGGTTCACCCCAGCTGAGCTCCTGGCTCAGTAGGGCTTAGCCAATTGGCATCACCAAAAAGAAGCCACAGGCTGGAAAGAGAAACAAGTCATATTGGATCATATTTCTGCCAAGTTACATTCCTCTAGGACTACAATATTAAGTGAATCCCTTCTCTAAAGCTCCAGTTCTCACGAAACTTCAACAGTGCTGCTTTCCCTTCAAGCCAAGGGATTTGAATGGCTTTCTTTCCTCTACATTTAGTGTTGGTTTCTTTAATATTCACCCTCTCTGTGTGGGCTCTAAGCCAACTGATTCACTTTTTTCCCTCTTTCTGGAATCTGCTTGACATATACATACATAAACCATGGTTATCAGTTAAGTTGGCTCATTGAAATAATCAACCTTAAAATTGCAAAGGTGTATAAATAAATATAATTAGCTGGATCTTTATTAGAAGAATCAACTGGAATTAACTATTTATTTATTTAGTAAATAAGTTTACTTGGGATATATTGCCAGTGCTTTTTATCCTAAGAAACACTACTAATAATAACATAAAGACCAGCTCACGTACAAGGGAATAAAACAGAGAAAAACAAATCCAGGTACTTAAGAAAGTGTCACCTTTCTCCCTAATCTGGAACTTATAACATAGTGGAAGCTTCTGTCTCAAAAACACCAGTCAAATAACAGTAGTATTAATTAGATATAAAACAATGATGTTATCAGAAAATGCCAGAACCCTTTCTGAAAAATTGCTACATTACCTGCAAATCTCTAACAGCTCAATTCAACGTTAAGGTGTTTTCACAAAAACAATGACTTAATCACTCCATTACAAGCAAAATTGCTATATTAACTGATAAGGCTTATGGCACACTATCCCTTATCCCTGGCAGCAGCATATAGGTCAATCCATGAGAGGGTGATGCTGAGAATGTGTATCATAAATGCATGCTTGGAAAAACTGATTCAGCTGTTCCTGCATTTTTTAGGACTGTGCTCACTTGTAGATTGGGTGATGTACCACTGATATTTGAATTTAGGTTAATTTAAAAATCAGTACTGCCACTATTTTAACATCTTCCAGATTGCACAGCTTATGGAATTGCCTAAATCTGAAACTTTTTTTAAGAATGCCATCAAATGACCATGTTAAAGCAAACAAAGCCAAGCCTTGCTCACATAGATTGTTGTTCTACGTATTTCTTTTGCATTTAATTGTCTGAAAAACCATGTCTTCGGGTATCATTTTGTATCCATTTACTTATTTATTCATTCATTCATTTATTCATTTATTTATGGGAATTATGAAGACTAAGGCTGAGAATGGTGAAGAACTTGCACAAGGGCAACCATATCCTGAGAAGCAAAACCTAGATTTAAAAAGATCTTTTGACTCTAGGCCCAGTGCTCTTTCCCTTCCACCACGGTTGCTGGCATTTACTCTGACTTTTCAAAAGCACACATCTCTTATAATAGAAAGCTAATGAATTCTATTCAATTACACTTGTAACATATTAGATTTCTCCCCTTCTCTGTTCCCACTCCCCTCTTTCCAACTACTACCCTTTCTCCCCTGGACTTCTCCAATAGTTCTCTAAATCATCTCCCTACTTCTACCCTTACTTACATGATTCCCACAGTCCACAATCCACATAGCAGCAAGACAGATTGTTTAGAACATAAATTAAACTCTGTCACTACCCTGACTGGAACTTCCAATGGTTTCCCATTACAATAAAAAATAAATTCATCTTCTGTACTTGGTCTGCACCCTTAATCTGACTCCTGCCTACCATTCTAAATTCCTCCTGAGTAAATTTCCTCATTTTTTGAATGACTAAAAAATCACCATATTTGCCATGCTTTGGTGACACTGGGCTCTCCTTCCAGCCTTTGACCAAATCAAGCTTATGCACACCACAGGACCTTTTCATTTATTACTGCCATAGTCTAGAACGCCTTTTCCCAGCTTTCCTCATGGCCTGTTGTTGATCATAATTCAGCTCTCAAATTCAAAGTCACATCCAACATGGTGGTGCAGGCCTCTAATCCCAGTGACTGGGGAGGCTGAGAGAGGAGGATCTCAAGTTCAAAGTCAGCCTCAGCGGTTTAGAGAGGATCTAAGCAATTTTGCAAGACCCTGTCTCAAATAAATAAATAAGGTTGGGGATATAGCTCAGGGGTTAAACACTCCTGGGTTAAATCCTTGGTACCAAATAACAACTCTCTCTCTCTCTCTCTCTCTCTCTCTCTCTCTCTCTCTCTCTCTCCATATATATATATATATATAAATTTTTTATATATAAAATTTTATGTACATATAATTTTATATACATATATAATTTTTATATTATATTGTATATGTACATTTATATATATATATAAAATATATATCATATATATTTATATATATTAAAAAGTTCAAAGTCACCTCTTCCTTGACTCCAAAAAGAATTCTTGCTGTAATATCAGATTCTTTATCCCATTACCTGAGTTTATTTTCTTTATGATATACCTTACTCTTAAGACATGCTTTTAATTCATCCACTTATTTTTAGGTATATAGGATTATTTTCAGCAATGGTCCCTCTTTCCCACACCCTCCAACCCTCTCATGGAAGGTGTGTGCTTTCCCATTTTGTTGACCTGAGATTTGGCCACATGACTTGCTTTGGCCACTGAAATATGGTTGAAATTGACAATGAGCTTTAAGGGCCATGTCAAATCTTACCAGCCCTTTTGTGCCCCTGAGACCTTCACCATAAAAAGAGCTTGCCTGAGGTAAGCACATACCTTTTTGACCAGGGCCTTAGAATAATAAATACATAGTATACACCAAAACCCACTCAGCACAGAACAGATTCACCATAGCCAACCCCAAATCTGAGAGGAAATAAATGTCATTCTTTTAAGCCACAGATAAATTGCTATTCTTTATTGCCCTAGCAGAAGCTCAAACCTCTTATCAATATATGAATTGTTTATTTGTTCATTCATTTAAAGTCTCTCTCCCTGACTAGAATGCAAGTCCCATGAAGGCAAAGATTTTGTAATATTAACAGCAAACAAAATGGCAGCTGGTATACATTAGTACTCAATGATTGCTTGTAAAACTCATTTGCAGGGTCTGAATATAATCAAAAACTACAGAAAATTTAAAACTCATTGGATAACATGAGACTTTAAGATGCAATATTTAATATTAAAAGATGAACAATTTCCTAATTTTTTCTATTTATCGATAGCAAATGGTGTTTTTATATTCTCCAAACCAATTGAATATGAAAACAATTGAACTTTAAGTAACAAAAAAGGGAGCATTCTTGAACAGATTTTCTAAGGAACAAAGGAGTTTCTGTGTGCGGTTTCTCAGAAAAACACCTAAGCAACAATCCTGGTTGACTGCTCTTGCATCCAGACCCTCCAACTATGTCCTCTCCTTTCCTGACTTTGTATTTTGGCTCACACTCCTTCCTTTATCTGGAATGTCCTTGCTCAACATCTCCACATTGTGAGATTACAGCAATTCTTCAAATACCACCCCTTTGTAAAGTCTTTTCAGTCTTTGCCTTACAGAATTAATCTTCTCCTTAGAGCGTAGAGAGGCTATTTGTACCTCCTATATAACATTTATCACATCCTGCCTTCTCTCTGGGCACAAGGACCTCTAATAAGCTGTGTGAGGATAAGAATCATGTCTTATTCATTGTACGCTGCCCTGAAAATACTATACTTTCAACAAATATTTGTCACTTTGAAAGATGCACTAACATTTTCAAACATCCCTTACCACCATGGTATGCATTAGAACTAGAAGAAAAGAGAATAACCCACATCACTAACCAAACATTCCCTTAGTATAGTATTACTGTTAAGGTAGAAAGGGAGGTTAAATACTAAGCCTGTTTCTCCTAAGTTCAACTTTGCCCTTGGTGACTGACACCCATAAATAAGAATCATCCAAGTCAATTTTGAAATGCTTTGTATCTATGTTTGAATTTCACATCAAATAATATTTATAAAGCTTATTATTTCTTTTATGAAAGATCAACTTTAACATTTACACATTCTAGCAAGGATCACTGGAGGGAAAAGGAATAGGCATGCACATAATTGGGTATGATTTGAAAAATATCAAATCATTCCCCACTAAATGCAATGCATTGTTCAAGCTGCATTCCTTTGAGGTAATGACTTTTTTTTTTTTTTTTTTTTTTGGTACTGGAGATTGAACCCAGGGGTCCGTAGGTGCTTAACCACTGAGTCACATTCTCAGCCCTTTTTTATTTTTATACTTGTTATTTTGAAACAGGGTCTCACTAAGTTGCTTAAGATCTTGCTAAATTGTTAAGGCTGGCTTTGAACTCACAATCTCCTGACTCAGCCTCCTGAGCCACTAGGATTACAGGGGTGTGCCACTGCATCTGGCTTAAGGGTTTCTTTTTAAAAACTTATATACATTTGAGACAGTACATAGAATAAGTTAAATAAGTCACTCATTCTAATTGGATTAATTTAATGAGATTTCTTCCCTTCTAGAAGTCAGTTAATAACAGTAGCCCTGGAAGAAGTGTGAAATTAAAGTCTGACAGTGAAGAGAGGAAACTGTAACAAGTAGCACTGCCCTAGAAGGACAGAGCTCAACGGAGCCTCAGTGGGCCCTGAAGAGCACCTGTAGGGTCTTGGGAACCTGGGTGGCAGCAAAAAGAAAAAAAGGCTAAGATGAAACAAGAACAAAAGAGAAGATACATGGGTGCTAATGGAACTTCTAAAACCTTGCCCAAGAGTTCCTGGAATAACGCTAAATAGAAGCTGAGATAAGATGCCAGGCAAGTCCTTCCGGTTCAGGCATTTAATTATTCTTGGAAAGGGGGGAGGGATCAGTGTTAACACTGTTTTGTGACTTTTTTTTTTTACCAATCATATCCCCTGTGTTAAGAACTTCCCCCAAGGTAATAGTTGCTGTGTGTATGTGATGACAAAAAAAAAAAAAAAAAAAACCTAGAACAACTGTCCAGATGATCAACTGAATCTAAAACAAATACTTAGGAATGAAGGTTCATCATGACCCAAAAAGATGTTAAGATGAACTTCTTCCCTTCAATTTCAAAAAATTTGAAACCCTGATACACTTTAGAAATGAGATATAAACAGAAATAAATGTTGTCTGTACTGAGCTAGAAGTCTAGGAGGTGAGCCAAAGAATCAGACCTGAAGGGGTCATCTGAGAGAAGCAGAGAAAAGCAGTGCATCCTAGAGCAAGCCCCAAAGTGAGCTGTTGGGAGATCATCATGGGCTCTGCACATACTGTGAAGTGACAGAAGATTGGGCCGGGTATAGGCAAGGAGCCAGAACTCAGACAGCTCTCCCTGCCTTGTTGAACAATGAAGAGGCTCTTCCCTAGGGAATCTACAGGAGAGTTTCAAGAAGGTGAGTGAAGTAGTTGAATTTGTGGTGATATGGTTCATGGATAGGCATGCACACACTGGGCAATTAAAATCTAAGCAGGAGGCTACAGCGATAGCAGTGAGATGTAATGGAGGTTTGAGCTATAGTGGGGATAGTAAGAATCAAAAAGCACCAGGAAAGATGCCAGTAATGTTCTGGCTCCTGGAAGGTTCTGTGTTCACAGATGTTCACTACAATATTATTGCAAGCACACATACCTAACATAAACACTTTTTCTGTGTTAACTATTTAATTTAAAGGACAATGGAGCAGAGAATAAAAGGAATTGCAGATTACAGGATATCTGTATGTCAAAAATTGATCAGTGTAAGAAAGTAGACGCATCTATAATGAAGACTGTCACATATTAATTATGCATGTATGCTCTGAACAGGGACACGCAGATGGCTGGGGGATGGGGGAGTGGGGACTAAAAATCCAACCTGAGCTTCGCTTATCAAATAGGAACTCTTTGTGTCCAGAAGGTCAAGACTTCTAGAGTCCACACAAACACTGGAAAGACAAGAGGCAATGCTGTCTTGGGTTAACTCCCAGTTTTCTTTAGGTTAACTCCTAGTATTCTATCTCATGCAAATGAATGAAGGTTATGCCATTAACAGTGACTGAACTACTAGAAATGAAGCCATTCCTGAATGGCAATAGGGGAAAGGAAAAAAAATGTAAAATCAGTTTTAGACTCTGTAGGACACCCAAGTAAAGACATCCACCTGGAATGCATATCTATTTCTCAAGGTCAGAGCAAAGGTCATGGCTAGATACAGAGGTCCATAGCATATATAGGATTAAAGTATAAAAGTATTAGAGAGCAGTAGGTAAAACAGAACTAAGCATCATTTAATCTGGAAAAATGAGCCCAGGAAGATGATCTTTGGGCCTATTGTTCTGACCAGAGATTTAACATTCCCTAATACTTCATCTCAATGACATCTTATTGCACTTACAGTTTTCCTGAAATCTTAAATATCTTTTCTTACAAACAACCCATTCCATCCCCTGAAGCATCGGCAAGACCGTTTCTCATCAACATTAAGACTCTTAACTATGTCCTTATCTCTTCTTGAAAAACAACCGATTGCCTGTCACTGGTTCATACTTTCCAGGATGGATTCTATAAAAGGTGTTTTATCTTACACACTGCCTTAGTCAACCAAGGATATATTGCCTCATGTTTCAAGATACATTCAATTCGAAACTGAAATTGAAGCCCCTGTCTTTAGTGTTTTGTCCTTTTGCCCCAACAGAAAATGGAATTTTTATATAATATTTTTGGTGACATTTGTGCCATTCAAATGGCCTAAACATTTTTTTTAAATGTACATTTTTTAATTGATTATTTAAAACATTACATAGCTCATGATATATCATCTTTCATACATTTGACTCAAATTGGGTTTTGAACTCCCATTTTCACCCCAAATACAGATTGCAGAATCACATCTGTTACATATTCACATTTTTACATAATGCCATATTAGTGACTGTTGTATTCTGCTACCTTTCCTATCCCCTACTATCCCCCTCCCCACCCCTCCCCTCCCATCTTCCCTCTCTACCTCCTCTGCTGTTGTTCAATTCTCTCCCTTTTTTTCCCTCCCCCTTGCCCCTCATAACCTCTTATAATTTTATGTATCATTGAAGGTCTCCTACCATTTCCATATGCTTTCCCTTCTCTCTCCCTTTCTCTCCCCCCATTCGTCTTTGTTTACTGTAGTCTTTTCCTCATGCTCTTCCTTCCTGTTCTGTTCTTAGTTGCTCTCTTTATATCAAAGCAGACATTTGGCATTTGTGTTTTAGGGCTTGGCTAGCTTCACTTAGCATAATCTGCTCTAACACCATCCATTTCCCGCAAATTCTATGATTTTGTCATTTCTTAGTGCTGCATAATACTCCATTGTGTATAGATGCCACATTTTTTTTATCCATTCATCTATTTAGGGGCATCTAGGTTGGTTCCACAGTCTAGCTATTGTGAATTGTGCCGCTATAATCATTGATGCAGCTGTATCCCTATAGTGCGCTCTTTTAAGGTCCTCAGGGAATAGTCCGAGAAGTGCGATAGCTGGGTCAAATGGTGGATCCATTCCCAGCTTTCCCAGGAATCTCCATACTGCTTTCCAAATTGGCCTCACCATTTTGCAGCCCCACCAGCAGTGTACAAGTGTACCCTTTTCCCCACATCCCCGCCAACACTTATTGTTGTTTGACTTCATAATGGCTGCCAATCTTCCTGGAGTGAGATGGTATCTTAGGGTGGTTTTGATTTGCATTTCTCTGACTGCTAGAGATGGTGAGCATTTTTTTTTTGTACTTATCGATTGATTGTATGTCCTCCTCTGAGAAGTGTCTGTTCAGGTCCTTGGCCCATTTGTTGATTGGGTTATTTGTTATCTTATTGTTTAATTTTTTGAGTTCTTTGTACATTCTGGATATTAGGGCTCTATCGGAGGTGTGGGGGGTAAAAATTTGTTCATAGGATGTAGGCTCTCTATTTACCTCTTTTATTGTTTCTCTTGCTGAGAAAAAAACTTTTTAGTTTAAGTAAGTCCCATTTGTGATTCTTGTTATTAACTCTTCGGCTATGGGTGTCCTATTAAGGAATTTGGAGCCCGACCCCACAATATGTAGATCGTAGCCAACTTTTTCTTCTATCAGACGCAGTGTCTCTGATTTGATATCTAGCTCCTTGATCCATTTTGAGTTAATTTTTGTGGATGGCAAGAGAAAGGGATTCAATTTCATTTTGTTGCATATGGATTTCCAATTTTCCCAGCACCATTTGTTGAAGATGCTATCCTTCCTCTATTGCATGTTTTTAGCCCCTTTATCAAATATAAGATAGTTGTAACTTTGTGGATTAGTCTCTGTGTCCTCTATTTTATACCATTGGTCCACCTGCCTGTTTTGGTACCAGTACCATGCTGTTTTTGTTACTATTGCTTTGTAGTACAGTTTGAACTCTGGTATCGCTATACCTCCAGATTCACACTTCCTGCTTAGAATTGCTTTTGCTATTCTGGGTCTTTTGTTTTTCCATATGAATTTCATGATTGCTTTGTCTATTTCTACAAGAAATGCCGTTGGGATTTTGATTGGCATCGCATTAAACCTGTAGAGAACTTTGGGTAATATCGCCATTTTGATGATGTTAGTTCTGCCTATCCATGAACAGGGTACATTTTTCCATCTTCTGAGATCTTCTTCTATCTCTCTCTTTAGGGTTCTGTAGTTTTCATTGTATAAATCTTTCACCTCTTTTGTTAGGTTGATTCCCAAGTATCTTATTTTCTTTGAGGATATTGTGAATGGAGTGGTTTTCCTTATTTCCATTTCAGAGGTTTTGTTGCTGATATACAGGAATGCCTTTGATTTATGCGTATTGATTTTATAAACTGCCACTTTGCTGAATTCATTTATTAACTCTAGCAGCTTCTTTGTAGACCCTTTTGGGTCTGTTAAGTATATTATCATGTCATCCGCAAATAGCGATAATTTAATTTCTTCTTTTCCGATTTTTATGCCTTTAATTTCTTTTGTCTGTCTAATTGCTCTGGCTAGTACTTCGAGAACTAAATTGAATAGAAGTGGTGATAGAGGGCATTCCTGTCTTGTTCCAGATTTTAGAGGGAATGCCTTCTATTTTTCTCCGTTTAGGATGATGCTAGCCTGAGGTTTAGCATATATAGCTTTTACAATGTTGAGGTAAGTTCCTGTTATCCCTAGTTTTTCTAGTGTTTTGAACATAAAGGGATGCTGTACTTTGTCAAATGCTTTTTCTGCATCTATCGAGATGATCATATGGTTCTTGTCTTTAAGTCTATTGATGTGGTGAATAGCATTTATTGATTTCCGTATATTGAACCAGCCTTGCATCCCAGGAATGAATCCTACTTGATCATGGTGCACAAGTTTTCTGATATGTTTTTGTATTCGATTCGCCAGAATTTTATTGAGAATTTTTGCATCCAAGTTCATTAGAGATATTGGTCTGTAGTTTTCTTTCTTTGAAGTATCTTTGTCTGGTTTTGGGATCAAAGTGATGTTGGCCTCATAGAATGAATTTGGAAGAGCTCCTTCTTTTTCTATTTCTTGAAATAGCTTGAAAAGTATTGGTATTAATTCTTCTTTGAAGGTTTTGTAGAACTCCGCTGTATACCCATCCGGTCCAGGGCTTTTCTTGGTTGGTAGTCTTTTGATGGCTTCTTCTATTTCTTCCTTTGTTATTGGTCTGTTTAAATTGTGTGTGTCTTCCTGTCTCAATCTGGGCAAATCATATGCCTTAAGAAATTCATAGATATCTTCACTATCTTCTATTTTATTGGAATATAGGGTTTCAAAATACTTTCTAATTATCTTCTGTATTTCTGTAGTGTCTGTTGTGATATTGCCTTTTTCATCCCGTATGTTAGTAATTTCAGTTCTCTCTCTTCTTCTTTTCGTTAGCATGGCTAAGGGCTTGTCTATCTTATTTATTTTTTCAAAGAACCAACTTTTAGTTTTATCAATTTTTTCAATGGTTTCTTTTGTTTCAATTTCATTGATTTCTGCTCTAATTTTAATTATTTCTTGTCTTCTACTACATTTGCTGTTGTTTTGCTCTTCCTTTTCTAGGTTTTTGAGGTGTTGTGTGAGTTCATTTATTTGTTGGTTTTTTCTTTTTCTTTTTTTTTTTTTTTTTTTTGAGGTAAGAACTCCAAGAAATGAATTTCCCTCTTAAAACTGCTTTCATTGTGTCCCATAGATTCCGGTATGTTGTGTCTGTATTATCATTTGACTCTAAGAATTTTTTCATCTCCTCCTTTATGTCTTCTATAACCCATTGATCATTCAATAACATTGTTCATTTTCCATGTGATGTAGGATTTTTCCTTCCTTCTTTAATCATTGATTTCCAATTTCATTCCATTGTGATCAGATATGGTGCATGGTATTATCTCCACGCCTTTATATTTACTAAGCATTGCCTTATGGCATAATATATGGTCTATCTTTGAGTAGGTTCCATGTGCTGCTGAGAAGAACGTGTATCCACTTGATGATGGTTGATATATTCTATATATGTCGGTTAAGTCTAGGTTATTGATTGTGCTGTTGAGTTCTATAGTTTCTTTATTCAGTTTTTGTCTAGAGGATCTGTCTAATGGCGAGAGCGGTGTGTTGAAGTCACCCATAATTATTGTGTTGTGGTCTATTTGACTCTTGAACTTGAGGAGAGTTTGTTTTATGAACGTTGCAGCTCCATTGTTTGGTGCATACAAATTGATGATTGTTATGTCTTGTTGGTGGATGGTTCCTTTTAACAGTATATAGTGTCCTTCTTTATCATTCTTGATTAACTTAGGTTTGAAGTTGATTTTATTCGATATGAGTATGGCCACCCCTGCTTGCTTCCGAGGGCCATGTGAGTGGTATGATTTTTCCCAACCTTTTACCTTCAGCCTGTGTATGTCTTTTCCTATCATATGAGTCTCCTGAAGGCAGCATATTGTTGGATTTGTTTTTTTGATCCACGTTACTAGCCTATGTCTCTTGATTGGTGAGTTTAGGCCATTAACATTTAAGGTTATAATTGAGATATGATTTGTACTTCCAGTCATGCTTCTTTATTTATTTATTTTAGTTTGGCTAATTTTACTTTTTGGTTATTTTCCTCCCCCTTTACTGAGATACCTCCTGCTGTTAGTTTTGGGCACTATTTTTCAATTCCTCTTCTTGTAGTGTTTTGCTCAAAATGCTTTGCAGAGCTGGTTTTCTTGCTGCAAATTCTTTTAGCTTTTGTTTATCTTGAAAGATTTTAATTTCATTGTCAAATTTGAAGCTCAATTTTGCTGGATACAGTATTCTTGGTTGGAATCCATTATTTTTCAGCGTTTGAAATACATTGTTCCAGGATCTTCTCGCTTTCAAAGTCTGTGATGAGAAATCGGTCGTTAACCTAATTGGTTTACCCCTGAATGTAATCTGCCTCTTTTCTCTCGTAGCTTTTAATATTCTCTCCTTGTTCTGTACGTTGGCTATCTTCATAATTATATGTCTTGGAGTTGGTCTATTATGGTTTTGAATGTTTGAGGTCCTGTAGGCTTCCAGGATTTGTCAATCCATTCCATCTTTCATCTCTGGGAAGTTTTCTAGATTATTTCATTTAATATGCTGTCCATTCCTTTGGTTTGAATCTCTGTGCCTTCTTCTATCCCTATGACTCTCAAATTTGTTTTTTTTTATGACATCCCATATCTCTTGAATAGATTGCTCGTGGGATTTAAGCATCTTTTCTGTGTTGACTATATTCTTTTCAAGTTGATAAACCTTGTCTTCATTATCTGATGTTCTGACTTCTACTTGATCAAGTCTATTTGTAATATTCTCGTTTGAGCTTTTAATTTGGTTTATAGTTTCCTGCAATTCTAGGATTATTGTTTGATTTTTTTTTAAGATCTCTATCTCCTGGTAGAGCTCGTTCTTTGCCATTTGAATTTGTTTGTTTAATTCATTTTCAAAATATACTTTTATTTCTTGGACTTGCTGTCTCATGTCTTCTCTAATATTCCTTTCCATTCGAGTTAGGTATGCCTTGAGTTCTTTCCCTATCCCTGCTTCTGATGTTTCTATGTCCTCCTGTAGAATTGAGTTGTCTTGCATTGTTTGTAATCCTTTTTTCCCTTGTTTTCTCATGTTGTCCACGTTACTTTCCAGCTCTATTTGATTGTCGTGTTTCTGTTCTCTTCTATAGATTTGTTTTGTTTCTGTATTACTCTGATGTCTTTCCTTTGTGTTGTTAAACTATGCCTGCTAACGTGGATTCTGCTGGGAAGGAATTCCGACGTCCGAGCTCCAGTGACGACACTACTCTGCTATGACGGGCCCCAGTCTCCTTGCCGGGGTGTCCTAATGGGGGGGTGTGACTGGACTGTCTCTGTTTGGTTTCAGCTCCCGGTCGCGGCAGGTGGGCGATCTCCAGCCGCCCAGTATCACAGGCCGCGGGCAGGTGATCAGTCGCCAGCGGGCGGGCGTTCTCCTACCGCCCAGTTACGGGGGCAGTGGGTGAACTGTCGCCGGCGGGCCTGCAGTTTCCAGCCGCCCAGTCACGAGGGCCTTGCCTCTAGTCCCCTGGTTTCTCCTGCTAGTCTTGGTTTCTCCTGCTAGACCAGATTTCCCCTGAGTGATGGTTCTCGGCAGTTCAAACTGTACTCTGGGCCTGCCGTTTGTTGGGTGTGGAGGGTGGCTATTGGGAACCCCAGCACTCTATTGTTTTGTTTCCCTTGTGGGGGATAGAACTGTACCTCTTCCTTCCCCGTCTGAAATCCCGTACTCAGCCCGGGGGTCAGTGCGGGCTTGGCTGGTGGGATTCCACCCTGTCGCAGCCACTTATCTCCCTGCTTGCTAGTTAATCCCTTCTCTGCGGTGCCACGCCTTCTGTAGTCATGGGGCAGGCCGTGGGAATCAGACAGCCTGGATCTCCGGGGTCACACCGTTGGCTTTTGGGATCCCCGGCACTCTATGGTTTTGATTTTTTCTGCTTGCCCCTCCCCCAGCGCTGGCTAGACAGGTTTTGTTTTGGCTGCTGATGGGAGGGGGGGTTGAAGGTCAGGTGCCTCTAGTTTTCCCTTAGTCTTTATGCAGGCTCACTCTGATACTCCCTCCCCCGGAAAGCCTAGGAGAGATTTTATGCGAAATCCCCCGATGTATGGGGGCTGAGCTGAGTGACACACACCTGTTTTGTTGTTGCAATCTGTCGGAGAGTGGTGGTGGATACTTCAGCTCTCCAAGATGGTGGCCGCTGTTTGCCTTAGTGGAGTGTCCCTTGCCTAAACATTTTTTAAAGCAACATTGTACTATCACATCTCATTAGGGAAAAAAATGAAGAAGTATGAAGAGGATTTGTGCAGTAGTCTGAAGTTCTTCCACTTGAACAATCCACCAAGGTCTTAATAAGTGGGTTCACAGTCAAACACAAATGGATTATCTGATTAACATTTTTTTTCATTGTTATTAGTTACACTTCCTTGAGAAGAGAGTGAGGTCAGACTTTGTGTTCGTTCTTGGGAAATTCAAAGAAGAATAAAATATTATCCCTACATTTCAGAGACTCAATTCAGCAAATTATCAAGAGTAAAACATTAATTATCAATTGACAATTTTCCCAGTTCTGTGTGAGAAAATATGGAGAGGTCTCCATCATAATCAAAATTTAGTTTTTATTTTACTAACATGATACTTCATAATCTATTTCACTCTATTATTGTATCCTTTCTTCCCTAAGTTTCTAATTTTAAATTTCCAAAATAAAACAAACTTATATGATTATTATTTATGGTATTTTAATGAATTTATCACTATTCAAGGTAAGTATCATATGAAAAGAAATGAATTATGTGTCTGGGTAGGCTGCAGTTCATAATTCTTCCTCTTTTTAATGGCATTGAGCTCTGGACAGGTTTTCAGGGACAAACTGGAAGTCAATATACCTTATGTGTACTCAACCTCAACCATCATTTTGTGACCCAGAAACTCTTAGATTCCAAACCTGAATTACAAATCAATTTGATACAACAATTACTTTATTTTGCTCATCTGATTATACCTGGGGAAAAAAGTGAAAAGTCCAAAACAGTATATCATGTCATTTATTCTCTTTGGAAATAACAGGCTATGTACTTTGTCTACTCATCTAACAAATAATAATTGAGCCCATACACTGTGCCAGACATTGCATTAGTTCTGAGTGGTATCCATGTTGGTGAATAATGCAGTTCCTGACTTAGAAGCATAGTATATCTCTAGCACATTTCTCTATATGACTTGGTGAACTCGAAAAAGACATTAGTGTAGTATCTCCTGAAATGATTTCTGAGGGGAAGAAAAACCTTGAAAGTCAGCTCTTTTCCAGGATGCATATTATCCTAAGTAAAGTTTATTTGGTACAGCCATAGCGCATGACATAACATAACCAAGGAAGGTTACATAAAAGAAACTTACCTGTAGTTCAATTCAAAATGAGTTCATTGTATGTTTTGATAGTTATTACAATGTGGCACAAGGACTCAGGCATCCAGAATTAATTTGATTGACAAAATTGGCAAGTACTAGGAGGTTAGGTAGTATTTAGGGGGTAAACAGAGTGTTCTCCCAACAAAAGTCCCAACCTAATTTCTAATTTTCAAATTTCCTATCTATTCTTTCCATTCCCTTTGTAGGTAGAAAGACAATCACATCTTAGGTTTTCTTCTTCCATCTTAAGCCATGTCTAGATATATTAATGCTATTAGTTTTCTGATCCTTGCAAAATATTTCCTTAATTCTACAAAATAATAGTATCTTTCTCTTACACATACAGACACACACACACACACACACACACACACACACACACATTTATTTATCTTCTTTTCCTCTACCTAGTATTCAGAAAAACCTGAATTGTGATATGCCAATGACTGGAAAAGATAGGGGGAAACTGATCCTACAGACTTGTAGTTGGATAAAATGTGAAATAATCAGTAGCAATTTTAAGCAGGTCTTATCCCATTCATGATAGATGGGCCCATTCATTAAATCACCCATTTGCCTGCTTCTTTTTGGCAATCATCATCTCCAGGGAATCAGGCTTTAAAAGGTCATTTTTTTTGCATCTTATATTTGGCACATAACAGAACAAAGTATTAAACCATATTTGGTGACTTTCCTACTGACCTTGGAAAAGAAATATATACCACTTTACCCAGCATATTACATGAACAAAAGGTTAATATGAAGACAAAGTTTTTATTAATCTTACTTTTGCTTAACAAAAGAAAAAACAAGCCATGCTATTATTTATTTTAAGGATGTTGGTGTGTTCCAAAATTCCATAATCAATTATATTTATAATACGTATTATGAATATAATATATTACAAATACATACACACTATGTCTATTCTTAGGGGCATCAGAAATGGATATATAAGTATGTAATCTCTTTTGACATTTCTTCTCTATATTTCTGTTTAATTAATGTTTCTGTGCCCTGTTCTCATAAAGTCTACTATCACATCCCAACCTGACAATCCAATCAGTGATAACGGGAAGGACCAAGCTAAGCCAATTATATTGTTTTGCACTGACTGAGAGACCCCACTCAGTTTCTGTTGACCACTGGAGTATTATAAAAGGGTTAAAATTATCATTTTTCACCTATACAAAATGAGAAAAAAACAAAATCAGTTGACAGAAAAAGTAAGAAAAAAAAGCAAATGCAAAGTATTGCAGAGATGGGGACCCTGAGAGTAGGGAAGGTGGAAAGAGTGACTGCTTTGAGTTTGGATGATTTTTCACACCCAAAGTCAACACCTGCTGTAACACAATCTCTCTTTGGCTTAGAATATTTTAATAGGTCCTTTTTCTTTAGTCAAATCACCTTTTATTAAGCCATTGATTCCTTACAAGTACAGAAGGAAAATCAAGGTGCCAGGCATTGTCAAAAAGCCTGACTCTGCTCATCTTAAAATTATGTCTGCAAGCTTATGGTTATTCAAAAGAGCCATGTGATCTTAGGAAAGTCACATTCACTCTGAGCCTGTTTCTTCACCTTTGAAATGAAGGTAGAAGGACTTCTATACTTGCTGGAATGGCAATGTAGATAACGTTAACAGCCCTTTTGAATAAAATGTCAGATAACTTTTTATCAGTGCTGGGGATCAAATTCAGGGTCTCAAACATGCTAGTCAAGTGCTCTACCCCTGATCTACCACACCAACTAAGTATTTTTTTTAAATGCATTACTGAACTAACACAAAAGTGTCTGAAAAATAAAGTAACCTGAGAACACCAGGAGAAAAGAGTGCCAAGGCTAACTTTAGACCTGAAGATTGTTACAGAATCTGTGAGTTCCCACTTTGACATCAACTTAGAAGATAGAGAATGTGGGATAAATCTCAGGGTTCCTCAAGGAAGGGTAATCTCTAAGTGGTCCCTGCTGTTCCCATTATGTAAGAGCAAGTGAGACATAAACCCCTCTGCATAGAACAGAACAGAAAAGAGACCCCCCCCTTCCCCATCTAAGTGTTCTTGGAAGAAAACATATTTGCTCTGATAATTCCTGATTATAAGCCATTCTTAAAGCATGTTTTTAATCTAAATTCACGCTATTTCTGTGATCTGGGGGAATAAAACTTTTAAAAAGAAACTTTGATTTGTGATGGTTTTAGGTTGGTGGCAGCTCCAGAAAACTGGCAGAGGAAGTGAAAATCTTATTTTAAGGTTTATAGATCATCAACTAATTAAATAAAGAATAATTCAGGTGGTAAATAAATAATATGGCAAATTGCATACATTATTTTTTAAATGCAAAACTGCCCATGTCAATTCAGAGTTCAGGATACTCCATTGCCTTTG
Organism: Spermophilus citellus; assembly: GCF_964194105.1. Classification (NCBI taxonomy): domain Eukaryota; kingdom Metazoa; phylum Chordata; class Mammalia; order Rodentia; family Sciuridae; genus Spermophilus; species Spermophilus citellus. Next base: position 161,803,997 of record NC_138184.1, read on the forward strand.
GGTGAGGGGGGTGCGGTGGGGAGTGGTACCAGGGATTGAACTCAAGGGCACTCCACCACTGAGCCACATTTCTAGACTTATTTTGTATTTTATTTAGACTCAGGATCTCATGGAGTTACTTAGCATCTCTCTTTGCTGAGGCTGGCTGTAACTGGCAATCCTCCTGCCTCAGCCTCCTGAGCCACTGGATTACAGGCATGAGCCATGCCCAAATATTCCATTGCCTTTTAAAAGTCAAGTTTAGCCTGGTTTTCTCCAAGTCATACAAAATGGACCACCTATGAAGCATTCTGTCTCTCAGACCCACAAATTGTATATGTTTAGGAGTTTTTAACCACTCAAAGAAACAAATTCCTGTATGAAAGAAAAAAAGGTTTTCCAAGAGGGCACCCAACAATAAACCACCAAATGCAAAATGGAGACTATACTGATACTTCACCACTTCATAGCTCTGGGAAAATAGCAAAACAGGGATGTTATATTGTTGATCAAGATCCTGAAAGCACTGCTTCTATTAAATAGGATCAGGGAGAATGGCTGAAACCCAGAAAAATCCCTGGAACATCTCCTTTTACAACCACGCTTAGTGGAAAAAACTAATGAAGGACAAGCAAAGTCTCAGATATTTAAAGAATGAATATTTAGAGGGTTTTACTGAGCAAACCAACTCTGCCAAAGGCAAAAGGAACCAGAACAGGTAGTACAGAAAAAAATTACAAATGCAATAAATGAAAACAATAACCCTCTCTCAGATTCCCTTCATTGCCAAGTAGTTTTCCTTTTAGTAACCTTCCTGCTCTTTCTCAGTGTCCTCCAGCTGTATTGTCAATGGTGCTTAGTGATGGTCATTAACCTTGCCATTTATTCCATAATGTGAGTAGTGTCAGGATAGAATTGATCACAATGAAATGACATGAGGAATAAATATTGTCCAGATGACCAGATGTGGATGAAGATGCAGGAACTGATTGCAAGTTTGGCCTCTCTTTCTTTGGAAAAGTGGCAATTATAGTTTAAGTTGATTGTAAGAGGTTAGGAGCATTTTTTAAACTCAATATCAGTGTTTCTAAACATTGTATTATTATTTACCCCAAGAAGAAAAATTAAATTAAATTCTACTTCTCCCTAGTGAGAATTTTTGTCATGTAGGGTTGAATTTTAGAGGAACAGAAACCCTTGGAACACAATATTAGTTTCCTTTTCCTGCTGTAACAAATTAGAACAATTTAGCTACTTAAAGTATAATCTTTTTTCTTCACAGTTTGCAAGGTTTGGAGTCCAAAACCATATTCACTGAGCTAAAATCAAGTTTTTACCAGATCTTTAGTCCATTTTTACTTGAGTGGGCCACAGCTCTCTTTTGCATGGACTCAAATAATTCTAACTCACTAGGAATAAGGTATTTTTAGTGATCCAGCCACATCAATGTTTAGCTCAATTCACAATACCTAAACTATGGAACAAATCTAGGTATCCTTCAACAGATGAAGGGATAAAGAAAATGTGGTGTATATATACACAATGGAATATTACTCGGCCTTAAAGAAGAATGAAATTAAGGCATTTGCAAGTAAATGGATGGAGCTGGAGAATATCATGCTAAGAGAAATAAGTCAAACCCAAAAAAAACTAAAGGCAGAATGTTTTCTCTGATAAGTGGATGCCGATCCATAGTGGGAGATAGGGAAGAATGAAGAAACTTTGGATTGTGCATAGAGGTGTGAGAGGAGAGGAAGGAGTGTGGGAATGGGAAGGACAGTAAAATGAGACAGACATTGTTACTATATATATATATATATATATATATATATATATATATATATAATTTCACTATCAGTGTGACTATGCACCATGTTCAGCCAGAGGGATAAGAAGTTATGCTCTATTTGTGTACAATGTGTCAAAATACATTCTACTGTCATGTATAACCAATTAGGACAATTTTTTAAAAACAGAATAAGGTATTTTTAATTTATGCGACTAATACTTCAGGAGTCTAGAGTTTCAGGAAAAAGAAATAATCCTAAAAGATATTTTACTTTCATTTTGAGTCAAAACAAAGAAATTGAACAATTGACAATTAAATAACTAGCGTATCACAATCCAACACAACTTTCTGCAATGATTAAAATGTCCTTTACCTCCGCTGCCCAATCCAGCAGCCAAGCCACCAGCTGTAGGAAGCTAGTAAGCACTAAGGACTGAATTTAAACAATTTAATTTTAACAAACTTAATTTAAATGACCTTTGTGGCTATTTGCTGTCATATTGGATCTAAGAAGAACTTAAGTGCTTATATTTTTATGAATAAGAATAGTCTTACCTATGATAGAATACCTTAAATACATGATTAGATCAATTAGATTTTTTCAGGGGTGAACTGGGGATTGAACTCAGCCACATTCCCAGCCCTATTTTGTATTTTATTTATAGACAGGGTCTCACTCAGTTGCTTAGCACCTCACTTTTGGTAAGGCTGGCTTGGAACTTGAGAACCTCCTGCCTCAGCCTCCCAAGCGCTGGGATTACAGGAGTGCGGCCACTGTGCCCAGCTGCTTAGATCTTGGACCATGACTACTAATTAAAATACTCTTGGACTTCATGGTAGAGAGCCATGAGCAGTAGGCTGTATACTTTGTTTGCCCTTCCAGAACAAGTCTCTTCCTTGTCCTCACTACTCTGGGCTCCCTAGGCTGGCATGTATGAATTATGTGAGTGGACTCTCTCACCCTCTGACTTCCAAAATTGGAGTTGGTTCCTGGGAATTCCCTACAGATAGAAGGGAGAGAAAAAAGTGAAGTTTGGTTATTTACTTCCCTGTTTCCTTTCTACAAGGTCACTCTGGGCTAGCAGTTTCCCTCACCCACAGGCCAGGGCTCCTTTCACATAGCCCTGTCCAAATCCCCTGTCTCCAGGTTCTGGAAACTACTTCCCCTTTTGCAGATGGTGATGGTGCTACACTGTTACCAGCAGCTCCCACATGCCTTACCTTTGTTTATTACTCTATTTATTACTCAGTGTGAGTATCCCATCTGCTTCCCTGACTGATGAGTCAAACCTTTTCTTTTACAAATGATTGAGAATAAGGCTTAAGATCATAAGCTAATAAATGAATGGATTTTACTGTAGAGCTAAAAGAGTACCCTAATCAAATGTGCTATTAATCAATACTACAGATATTAGTCATTATGCATACCCAGAGTTAGGAATAAAATTTAACTCAAAGAGGCAGTAACAATATTTCTACAATTAAAAGCAGATATCAAAGGATTTTCTACACAAGTAACTACAAAAGTGTTGACAGAGATCTCAGACTGCAATTTGGTCAGACTCCTGGGAACTTGGTGTTTTCAAATGCAGGTTCCTTGGAAAAGAAGATAAAGTATCATTGGATTCCCATCAGTTCAGTCTAGTTAGGTTACTATTCATCAAAAAGAAAGTGGAAATAGAATCTAGTGCTATTTGTCAACTACACAGAGTTGGAAACAAATGGAAAAACTTGTTATGTTTTTCTTAGAAGATGAGAGTATGTCACATCTAGAAGAAACTTTTGAGCTCATCAAATCCAGGCTGCTGAATCCAGGTGTTCCAGTCTGTGCTGAGTGGTTTGGGGACTTTGGAAGAGCTTTCCTTAACATGATGGGATTACTTCTCTACCTATCACCCTCCCTTTAAAAGAAGCAATTCTGAAGTTGATCCATTAAATATTTTAATTTGGGCAGACTGGTCCAAGAAAGAAAATTATAAAAGCCACTTCTGATTCAAGGCCATCCCTTTATTTTCCATTAAATCGAGATCCCTTCTTACCCCTTGGATAAATAAGGAATTTCCTGACCATCAAACATCTTGCCTTCAACTGAGGTTCGTAGCATACTTTCCTATTGTTCTTATTACAACTATATTCCAACTGTGTCAATTGAAGTAATCTCAGAAATTTCCTTTTACACACACATGTATATTACATGTGTGTGTAAAATTATCTGTATATATGTGTGCACATGACATATACAAATAATTATTTGTTCATAAACTGTGTAAGAATCTTTAGTTTAAGAGAGATATGTGGTCAAAATTTTAGTTACTATTCTCATTGATTATAGTAATACTAACTTCTATGACTATAACCACAAAGTCATATCATGTCCAAGTCAATTGGACTTCAATTATCTCCAGGCAGGTGATTAGATCAGAGAGACTGTCCTCACAGTCTTTCAGGGACCCAAAGTGACACAAGCTTTGTCATTTTCATTATGTAGGGACCAAGGCCATGACAGTCATCCCAAGCCAGCCTAAAGGGAATCATAGCATGGAAGACCACACTTGGAAGTACTTCCATAGCCAGAAATATGTGGCCTATGTCAACTTTTACTCGTATTCCACATGTTATAACTCAGCCACAGAGCTAGAATAAATTGCAGTTGGGGCTAGGAGATGACTCCAGCTGTGTGCTCATGAGAGAAAGGACATCAGAGATTTGGGAACGTGTAACAGACTGTCACAGTTGCATTCCACCTTTCTTTCCATCCCCAAAGCATATATCTAGGAGACAGAAAGAGGATCATTTCCGTGTTCTAAATGGGAAAGCTAGAGTACAATGTGCCGACAATAAAAGCCATAAGGGACCTCTCTTCTCTCTTATACCTGAGGCTGGTATAAAAAGTTCCAAACCACCCTGCAGAATGAAACGCACTTCACTGAAGAAATGTCTTATATTATAAAGAGGAGCCAACAGAAATAAGTCATGGAGTTAGCTCCACAATTGCTCAAAGAAGATTGGCTTCATTCATTGCTCTGCTACCTGACACACCATCTGTGAACTTCACTGCCTTCAACAAGGGACATTTATCCTGTAGACCTAGGCCAGAGGACTACACACTTACTATTTATTCCTCAGGTTGTGAGGGGAGGGACTAAACCCTCTAATCTAGCTCAAAAATCCTAAAATAGTTATTTAATATTACACTAGCTGTTCTAAAAACAAGAAAACCTGAAATCTCAGTAGCTTAAAATATAATAAATGTATTTCTCCTACATATAAAGAAAAATGGATGTTTCTGATCAGCTACCAGTGCTCCACTAAAACCCAGCCTCCATTCAATTTAGTGCTCTTCTATTTTCAACACTCGGTTTCCAAGGTAACCCTAAGGGCTGTTCATCTAGATTAAAGGTAGGAAAAAGAGGGGACAGAGATAGCATGGCTCAGTCTTCACTCTCTCTTCCTATAAGCATCACATCACCTCTGCTTGAATTTCACTGAAAAGGCCATCGGCATGGTCCCACTTAGATGTAAGGGAGACTGAAGAAGGTGGTTATTTCTAAGCTACAATACTACACTATAATAGAAAGAACACAAGTTTTTGATAAAGAGCTAATTATCTCTTTTACAATCCACTAGGAACCAGTAAAAAGAATTCCTTTGTTTTACTCCATTTTATCTATGCCACAAAGAGTTCTGTTTCCATAAATAATCACTTATGGTGGGTTTTCTTTAGCTTGGTGTGAACAAGCTTCAGAAGTGTGAGAATGCCTTGAAATGCATGCAGATTTTCATGAGTAGATTCACACTGCATTTTTAAAAGGAGTCCATAGCTTTTATATCAGATTTTCAGAGGCCTTCAAGAACCTCCACACATTTTTTAAGACAATACCATATTAGGGATGTTTAAGGCTAGCTCTGTCCTTCTAGGACTCATTTCCTAACCCAGTGGTCCCTGAACTAGGTCATAAGATCCAGTGAAGATTACTTTGAATGTGCAGATTCCAAAATCCTACCCCAGCCCCACTGATTGACAATTAATATAGCAGGGAGGATGTTTGGCAACCTAGAAACCTATTTGCTTTTTAAAACTTTCCACAGAATTATTATCCTTACTCCTTGAACTCACCCAAATAGATGCACCTCTCATTAAAGAGAAGTGAGGACCCTTATCCTCTTCTTCTGTAATGCTGCCAGGGATTCACTGACCCTACTCACAACATACTCATGTTTTATATGGTCTTTGCATAGTTCCCTGGTTGTTTCTAACATAAACAACTCTTTGTACAATCATCAGACCCTCTTTCCATATTATACAACATGTTTATGACTCCATGTTTCATTAAAAACCCGGAAACCCATTTGCAGATGGGTAAACCAGATTTTACCGATCTGCATAACTTGTGCAACATCTCAGGGCTAGTAGATTCAAATTTCACTGCCTGATTTCATCCTTTTTTGTATGTTTCAAGAATCTAGTTTTCAATCTCTCCTCTTCAGAACATTGTAGAACATTTTCATGGCTTTATTATTTGCTTCTCCTACTCTTCAGCAGTTTTTTCTCCCTCTCTGCTATCACTGTAAGCTCTTATCTTTCCCTGGTTTAAAATTTACTTCTGAGTAATACATGTATAAAAAAAAGAGAAGCTTTGTAAGTTTCCCAGTGGTAATAATGCATATATTATTTGTCATCAATTTTTCAAGTCAGAAGCATCAAATGAAGTCGATGTAAAACATTCTGGGCCTTACCAGCATGTCAGGTAGAGCTACAGTATTCTTTTTCCTGCTTTATTAGAAAGAGAAAAATGTTGGCTGCTACAAGTCTACAGAGGTCCTTAAAGCTTTGAACACAACATGCATAGCTGAGTGAGGCAGTTAATGACAAACACTCCAAAAAATAATTAACTGCTATGTCTGACTTCACGTCTCAAGGAATCCAAGGTGCAATATCAAGAATTTGTGTTGAGACTGTAAATTATTTTGCAACAGATGGTACACGGTTATATTTCCTTAATTCATTCTGTATAAATGTCCCATGCTATGTCTTTCCAAGTCCCTGTCTCTGCTCTCTAGCATGGCTGATATGGAGTGACTTCACTCCAGTGATGTCTAAAGGCAAGTCTAGAATTACCATATATCATAAGGAAGCAATTTCAACTTTTGAAATGGCAGAAAGCTCCTTATTATGAAAAACTTTCTTTCTTTAATATTTCCCACTGATGAAAGTCCCTTCCATCACTTGATTGAAGTTAGTAGAGGTAGATGTGGTGTTTACTAAATCTTTTTGCTGAGAGAAATATTAAAATATTTTTTATCATTAGGATTTTCTTCCTGAGGATGAGTTGGAAAGGAGAGTAAAGCATACATCAGTCAAATATATTATATTTTGATTCTCACTAAAATATTAGGCAAATCAAAATGGTTAAAAGTAGTTTATAATGGATTTTTGAGAAGCTTCATTGTTTCTGTTATCTCTGAGTAGTGATATAGACGAGAAAAAGGAGAAGATAGGAAATGCCATCATTGTAATAAAAGATAAGAGACAGAAAAACTTGGATACATGTATCAACGATATAATAAACCAATTTAAAATTTAATTAGATATTATACCTTATATACTTTTCATAATTACTTCTGAAAGCTCAGTTTAACTATAATAAACTAGGAACTATCATTGTGAAATCTTCCTCTACATCTTTTTCTTAGCTTGGTTTATGCCATAATCTTTCTCAACCCTTTAGTCCTCCTACTCCTAACTAAAAAAACTACTCAAATTTCTTGTAGTCCAAAAATTCATTCCTTCCTTGGCCTAAGCCCTACCTATGCTTGCTTTGTTCCTTGTTCAGTTGCTCCAGAATAATGTGTATTCTAGTTACCTGCGCATCCTTGTTGCTACCCATTTCCTATTTTCTTCCAACCATAAAAAAAAACTGTTTTTTACCTCCTGCCCACTACATGTTCTCCTCAATTCTTCATAAACTGTTCTGCAAATGGCCACCAACAACCTCGGTAGTATCAAACCTGTCAATTTTCTATTCTTACTTTATTGCTCCTCAGCGTCCCATGTAAGAATGGTGGAGACTCATGCTTTTCTAAAATTGTGTACCCTTGGTTTCCATGGCATTATTCTCTCCTAGTCTATCCCACTCTGATTATTCTGTTACTAAAACCTTTATGAGTATGTCTAGCTCCCTATCTGATATTTCTTGGTGTTCCACAGGGTTTTGTCTTCACCTTACATTTTCTGAATATTGCTCTTCTATTTGTCCTTTTCAGACAATCTCATTTGAGCTAATGACTTGAATTTTTACCTGTCTAATGACAACCAAAAGCTAGTTGTATGACCCTGTCTTCTATCCTGAGCTTCAAAGTCAATCAACCAAATGCCTTCTGAATATATCTACTTGAATATCATGTTAATCGGCTCCTTTTGTCACTGTGACAAAAACCTCAGAAAAACAACTTAAAGGAAGAAAAATTTATTTTGGCTCATGGCTTCAGAAGTTTAAGTCTGTGGTCAACTGGTTCTAAGGCAGAAAAACCATGGCAGATGAGCATGACAGAGGAGAGTTACTTAGTTCATGGCATCTGGGAAGCAGAAAGAAAGAAAAAGGATGAGGACAAGATATAGTGCCCAAGGGCACCTCTCCAGTGACTTCCTTCCTCCAACTACACCCCACCTGCCCAGATTCCACCACGTCCCAGTAGTCCATTCCACTAGCTATGGATTATGCACTGACTAGCCCCACCTCTGCACATTGCTGCCTGGGGGTCCAGGCCTGCAACACAGGAGCTTTGGGGGAACATTCCAGACCCAAACCATAATGAATATCTACAATATCTCCTGCTTAGAAAGGCAATTCTGAATTTAACATCCTTTCCCCACAGTGCAATAAAAATTCTCTATATTCATTCCTCCTTAGTTCCCAGTAAGATTTTTTATAACAATGTGTTTTTATAACAATGTGTTTTAAGACAATGTCCCAGTCATATTATCAGGAATCATTCCCTGCCTATCCTGTCTGTAGAGTGGACAGTAGGTCAATTATTCCCTCTTGTCCAATGGTTGATTGAACCAGGACACAGAAGATACAGGCATCTGGAGTGCAGCAGAGTCCCAAAATGGTTGAGCATAAGCAGAAGGGTGCATACATTTCTACCTCTAAGACTCAAGAGTGACCTTGAATCCAGTAAAGTTCAGGTCTCTTTTGACTCCCACTCTTGGTAAAGAGTATACCTGTGTTCCTCACCATTGAAAAAGATCTGTTTCTTGCAACCAAAATACTCCCTACCAATAATCTAATTTAAAAACACTCTATCTTTAAATCAAACTGACCTCAATGCTTAAACGGGATTATAATGCCATCCCTATTAGTATACAATGTCTCTACTGCTTAGTCCCTCCTTGCCATAAAACCCATAAAATTGACTCTAACTATAACATGTCTTTCTAGACCTGGTTAGTTAAGAGAAATCTTAGGTAACACATTGTCCGTATTCCAATTCTCTTCTCAGCAGCTGCTCAGAATCTAAAATGTCAAATATAAATTATTAAAGGACACATTTAAGAAGTCATTTCTGTAGGTTTCCAAAATTTCTGAGGCTGCATTTTTTGTGAGCTGTTTTAATAATCCTCTTTCAAATTCCATTTGTCAAATTATCTTTAATCAACAAAAGTGCTACTGCAGGAGGCACACAAATGGGAAAGAACACAATGTTCCTCAAGGTGCCTTCTCCTGGAATAAGCCAGAAAAGCGACTCCTGGGTGGGCCTGATTTTAGGAAAAGGTATATTCTGAGTTTTAGCAAAAACAAAAAAAAAAGACACACTTTATCACAAAGAGAATCTAGATGCACTAAGTACTGCCTAATGATAATATTCATAATTGTTTAAGTTTAAAAGCACTTCCCATATATTCAATTCTTTTCAGGAATAAAATGGAGTCCTTTCTGAGATCAACCTGGCTTTAGCTGTTTTTCAGTGAGTGAGAAACAAATAGAATATTTAAAGGGTAAAACCATTTGACCCAGTCACAGGTGATAAGTCAAAATTCTTTAATCCCTTCATTTTGAAAGACGTTTTCCTAAAAGCAGATCATGACATTATTTTACCACAACTAGTAGTAAATGTCAGAAATAAGAATCAGTACCAGCTCCTCTGACAGAACTGTACAAGGGAAAGAATATAAACTTCCAGTCTAATTTTCAAGTTTAATTGGTTGTTTTATTAGAGTTCTTATCCCAGAAAAATGACAAATTCTTCCTGGTTGTATAATTCAAACCATAAATAGTTAATCCCATAGTTTTCAAACAACCATGACTCACTGTGAATCATGGTAAAAGGGGGAGAAAAGGAAAACAAAGGGTGGGGGGAACACTACTAGGTTAAGCTGCACGTACTCATTCAACACCTTTGCTTTTTGTTTAGCTTTTTAGATTTCCCTGGAGTCATACCCCTTCAAGATTACTGCTACATTTCGGTAAAAAAATAAAGTCAAAGTGTGAAATACTTCAATGAAGGTGTGTTAAACTTTTCCATTTACATTTACGAGGAATTGTGTGGGCCAAGTCACCATTTGAACTGATTTGAAATCTGCAAATCCATTGAAAACTGCAGCTGAAATCTGCAGAGAATTATTTTCTCTAAGATACTAGTCTTATTTTGTCCACTTGAAAACAGAATGCTATAATCATGGTATCAGTTTAGGGACATAAGAGCTTATTATCATACACTTAAATCACTAGCCAAGCTGGTGATAATACCCATTGATGAAGCATATTAATAAACTTTAATAAAAGTATAAGCCTCTGATTGTACAAAATGAAAAAAAAACAGAATCATGAAAACTGGATGTCAATATCATGAGATAATTAAATCAATTTCCCTATACTATTTAATATGCTGCTTTGGAATTTCAGCAGAATTCAAATTAAAGATACTCCTTGACTTATAATGTAGTTATATCCCAATAAGCCCATCATTAAGTTGGAAATACCATAAATTTAAAATGCATTTAATACACTCAACCTGCCACACTTCATAGCTTAGCAACACAGTACACTGCACTGCCTCAGTGGGTTCCCTTGTGATCAAGTGGCTGATGGGGACCTGCAGCTCATACCTTCTGCCTAGCATCATAAGAGAGTATTATCCCACATATCAAAGTCTTAAATAGGTTTCTGCTGGACACAAACTCTTTTCCTACCCTTGGAAAGTCAAAAACTTCTGAGTTGAAGCATCGTAAGGGAACAACTGTCCTTTGGGAACATTTGTTTGTGCATATACACACTCACACACACATGCACACTCCAGTACACATTCTCCCAGGTACCTTGTGCTGTACATGACAGATTAGGATTATCAAATTGTAAAGCTTGTGGCCGACAGTCCACCAGCATTATATGTTTAAACAGTCTGGGAGAAGAATGGTTCATTGTAAACAAGATAGACTACTATTAATCAAAGATATTTATGAATATTAGAAGTAATTTAACAAATTATACATAAAATTCACTTAAGACATATATAATTCTCATGAGGAGTGTATTTTCAATTTAGGAAGACAAGACATATGAAGACAAATATAAACAGATTGCATACAACAGGAATTTGGAGAAGGGAAACTTCAGGTGGACTGGATAAATTAACAGGGTCTCTCTAAAGCAGTGGTTCTCAAGCTTAGCTACACATCAGAATTACTTGGGAATGCATCCATTTAGGTTCTGATTTACTCAATCTGAGATGTGAGCTTGACATTGAGAAGTTTTATTCTCTCCAGGTAATTCTAAGCGCAGCCAAGGTTGATAACCATCAATCTAAGAGAGATCACCTGTGAACAGTTTCTTCCGGCAGGATTGAGTTGCATAGAAGAAAGCCCACCCCAAAAGGAGGAATGTGGAATGCGAAATCAGGCACTGTCACTTGAAAGAGGAGATGAGCTAAGGTAGAAATACAATTGGCCAAACTCCAGTGACTTGGCATCTCAGCCAGATCTTACTATGATCACATATATCTAATGAAGGGCCCTAGCTCAGAGCATGGCCTTCAATATGCACACAGAGACTATCCATTTTAAAATATCAGTCTCTTAGAGACCTGTTTCTATAACTGGACTCACCACCTACTGAGGTATGAAGCAGAATGGCAAAGCACACCTGTACAATAAGAGACATAGAAGTTTACATGTTAGATATGGTTTTTGCATTGGGGCAAGTCTATATGGGAAGCCAAACTGTAACCATAAGTCAGTGTAGAAAATCAGAACAAAGTATATTATATCAATGACGAATACAGCAAGCACAGAAAGCTGGATGCTTCCATCTCCTCTAATACATACTTGATTAACAGACCAGGTACCCATGCAACCAGAGCAGATTTTCTCCAGGATAATGCCCTTACTCCTCATTTGCCTTTGCTTTCCTGCTACCATTCACTCCCATTGGCACATACTTTCTGTAGTGATTTTAATACTGTTGATTATACTACAGGCAAGCCTGATTTATTCTTCCAGATTTACATGTGGGAAACATAATGTCTCCAATCATTATATATTGATTTTATTTTTCTAATTCTCAAAGATCTGGAGAAACTTTGAATTTGTTACCCACAGAAGGGAATTGGATATAAGAAGGAAGAGAACTGAAGCAGGGGGGACATATTCAGAAGTAATGAAGAATCAGTTTGTACAGATCTGAGTAAGAACAAGAATCGTGATACATTGCATATTCATTTATTTATACCTTCCTTTCCCCATCAAAATTCTGAGCCTAAAACAAGCATTATCTTTCTATTGCTTTGAAAGTTGTATATTAACATATATTCTAACATGTATTTTATGTATTTTTTTATTCTTTTAAGTCAACAAGATTTATTTGCTCAGAGAGAGGGATTGGACAGTGGTAGAGTGTCCCTCTTTCTTGTAACTGGTATTTGTAAAGGACCATTCTCATTGTAGTTCTGTCCCCAAACTCTAATTTGGATTATCTTTGTAGTTATGTGATTTCATGAGATTAATCTCTTTCATTTCAAAAATATTTCACTGTTTAGAACATGAAATCAATATGTTGATTTTGAAACATTGGAATAAGAAGAACCTGCCTAGATACTATCTATGAATGTTCCTTGTAAGGAAATGCAATCTTCAACCCACTGAATTTTAAAAGTAAGTTAGTCATTTTAGCTCCTCTAGGTGGAATTGAAGCCTTAGTCTAAAAAAAAATTAAAACACAGATTTAGACATCATCTACACTTACATTTGATTAGGATTGGTTAGCTTTTAGGTGACACTTGAGGTTTTTGTCACTTAATATTTAAGCATGGGTGCATCTCAAAGCATATCTGCTTTGAGGGGCTATGTTCATGAGTTCGTGTTCTGGGTTCCAAGTCTGACATTTAGTTCACTCACTGGGTTAAAATTGTGCTTAGAGGCTAATTTACTTTCAGGTCACAGTCTGACTGATGGATTCTTGTTGGACGCTTTTTTCCTTTGTATCTCTGATGCTCACACAAGAATGACTCCAGACTCTGATTATTCTGCTTTTCATTTCTTCCACCTAGGTGCTCACTTGGAAAGACTCAGTACTGATACCCCGGATGTTCTACTGATACCCTGATGTCTACCAAACATGTCATAAACAAACTGTCATATCCTTCCAATGTCTTCTCTAACCAGTTCTGAAACCAAAAATATATAATATTAATACTTCATCTCTTTTTACAATTTTCAACACTTGCTGATTCTATCTCCTCAGAATATATAGGGAATATATATTAAAAAGTAGTGGTCAATTGATTCCTAGGAAGAGATATCTATTTTTCCTCTAAATTTGTAAAGAAGAAGGAGGAGGAGGAGGAGGAAGAGGAGAAGGAGAAATGAAACAAAAGAAAAAGAAACACTGGTATCTCCAGAATGCTTCAAACATTTTTAAAGAACTCAATTGTGTAGGGTATGATTAGATATATTTATTAAAACAAGCTATCACTTTAGGAAAATAGTTAAACTTCTATCAAGTGTTTAGGAAGTTCAGAAGATTTATCTGGATATTTTCTGCATTAAAAAAATAATCTTTCTTCTCAATGGCTATTTTCAAATTCTGTAACTTTTTCATCTGAATGAATACAAATCCTGATTAGAAAATTAACAGTAATAAATGATGTTCTTTTTTAGTCTTTTTTCTGGGTATTAGTTTATTAATCTAATTCTGATATAGTCACGCCTGGAGAATTTCAACTGAACAGTGCATAGTTACAAAAATAAGGTCATCAGAAAACAGGAAGAGAGAGAGTTAAAATGAAGTACAAACATATTCCTAATGCCAGAACAGCATGGTACATTAATTCACACTTCTTAACTTCTTTCACACCCAAATTATCTATAGACGTTTTCAACATGTCAAGAGCAAAGAAAGAAAGAAAGAGGAAAATAAAGGGAAAAAGGAAGAAAAGAGAGAAAGAAATAAATCAGTGTTCTTACATCTTTCCATTTCTGCAAAACTCTGGGGCAACACCTCTTGCTCATGCTTTTATAGACAACATTGTTTAGCTTCCTACTCACTGATAAAATTGGTGAAGTCAAAAACCTGCTGTGATTTTGATTTGAAGTAAGACGTACAACCATTATTCACAAAGCAAGAATTAAATTTGTGAAGCTTCAACTTGCTTTAGAAGTTGCTTCAACTTGCTTAGAACTCACTTGTTCTGTCCATTTCTTTGTCTGCCAAACAGGGATAAGAGCGTCCACCATGGTGGTTGTGAAGCACAAATGCAACAAACACCCTGGTGCAGGGAAGGTAATTGGGGAAGTTTTTTATTTCTGTGTGGTACTTTTGTATGTGAAAATAAAGGAAAATCATGTCTCTACTGCTGTCTTAAGCAAATAATAGCTTTGCCCAGTATTGAATCCAAGCAAAATTCACTCTCTTTACATATGGCAGAGTTGAGAAAAGTCCATGAATATTCCACTTTAGGATGAGTAGTAGCTTTTTGCGCACATTATCTTTTTGTTACGGCATAAATAAGAGCAACAATCTTCTTCCTGTAAATTAAATATTCTTTTGAATCATTAGAGTTTCCATTATTTATTATTTTGTGAATGATCATCTCTAGTGTACATGTTAGAGTTCAGCAAGCTCTGATTTATGTACATAAGTTTCCTTAAGGCAACATCTCTGCATATTCCCTCAAAAAATTATGGCCTATAGATCTCAAGTAAAGATATCCTCATGTAAACAAGCAATATCTAGTGTAAAAGATTGAATGTGACTAGAAACTAAGTCCAAGGCTCATTCTTAAAAATATGATTAACGAATGAACAGAAATGTCCTGGTCCAAGGACAAATAATGAATAGGATGCTTCAGAGAAAACATGCAACCCCATTCTGGGTATTTATCAAAGAAAATGAAACCAATACTTCAAAATGAAATCACTACTGTGTTCACTGCGGCATTATTTACAATAGCCAAAATACAGAAACAGCCTAAGACTCTGTTGTTAGATGAATAGGTAAAGACATTGTGAGATACACACACACACACACACACACACACACACACACACACAATGGAATATTATTCAGCCTTTAAAAAGAAGGCTGTCCTGTCATTTGTGATAACATGGATGAATATGGAGTACATCATGCTGAGTGAAATAAATCAGACATACAAGGACAAATATTGCATGATACCATTTCCAGTTAGAATCTGAAATAGTTAAACAGAGAGCAACAAAGAATAAAATTGTGGTTACTAGAGGCTCAGGGGGAGAGGAGCGGGGAATGGGAGATGTTGGCCAAAGAATATAAACTTTCAGGTATAAGATGAATAAACACTAAAGATCCAATGTACAGCACTGTAACTCATAGTGATTCATTGTATTATAATACAATGCAAAGTAGTATGTGATGACAGAGACATTGGAGGGTCCAGGATATACAGGACATTGGACATTGCAAAAGCATGATAAAGTGCTAAGATTTTGTGCTAAAAGCATATATTTTTCTAAAAATGTATCAGTAACACCGCATTATATATTTGACATTAGATATCCTTAGGAGGAGATCTCTGTGTTCTATACACACACACACACACACACACACACACACACACACACAATGGTAACCCTGTCAGGTGACAGATATGTTAATTATCTTGATTATTATTACCCAAGTTATACTTATATTAAAACACCAAGTTGTATACCTACATATATATACTTTTTGACACAGCAATCATAACTTTATAAACCTGGAAATAATGTATAAGTATTACTATGGAAAGAAGCACAATAGCCTTCCTAAGAGAGGGAGATGCAAAGGCTATATGAAAAAAACAGCTGAGGCAGGACCCAAGGGAGTCCCAAACGCCATGCTTCCCTTGACAAACCTAAACTCCCATAGACCACTAACACCACCGTTTTTTTTTTTTTCAACACAGCTTCCCACCAGCCACAATCTCAATATCCAATTTCACTCCATGCTTCAGTTATGCTTTCCCAATGAACCCAGTTGATTGAAAGCTCTGTTTTGGCCCATACTCTGTCTCTTTGACACTAGCATCTTGCTAAAAAGAGAAGGCCACTGTTTACAAAAACCCAGACTGAGGACAGGAGGTACCGAGGCTGGAATCCTGCCTTGGATCCTAAAGTACAACTGGCTAGATCTATTTCCTCCTGGAAGCTCCCATGAAGGGGAGGGTGATGAAATCTTCCTCCAAAATAGGAAAGAGAAACTGTGGAGCAAAAATCTTAGCCAGAAGAAGTATCAGATGTGCTTTCTGAAGAGGGAAGTAATTTTAGATGTGGATCTATTCATTCAACTATTGCACAAGTATTTATTGAGTGTATTTTCTATGCCCTGAGGATAAAGGGGTAAAAAATAGAATTTTTTTAAACTCCTGGCATTAGTATACCAGTTGGGGGAGGTATATACCAGTGAAATAAAATGTATATGCACACGACGCAAATGCAAAATTAAAACACTGACAGAGCAATAGCAAATGACTAGAAGAATGGAGGTGCCTTGCTTCACTGTGCAGTCAGGAAAGCCCTCAACATGTGAGCTTTCCTTTCCAGGTGGAAAAGAAAAAATAGTCATGGGAGGATAAAGGACAAGCGGGTTCTAGGCAAAGGAGAAGGCAAAGGAAATGTAAAGACTGCCATGTATATTAATTTTCCTGGGTTAAAGAACAAAAAGATGATCAGTGTGGCTGCAGCACACTGGAGAAAATGAAAATAAAGTAGTAGATAATGACAGAGATACTAGAACGTCAAGTGGTAGATAATGACAGAGATACTAGAACGTCAAGTGGTAGGTAATGACAGAGATACTAGAGGGTCCAGGATATACAGGACTTTGCAAATGCATGATAGAGTGTTTGGATTTTGTTCTAAGAGTAATAGGAGGCAATTAGAGAGTTTTATGTAGGATAATGCATGTGATTTATATTTTAAGATTTCTCTGGCTGGAAAATGGAACATAGATTATTACAAGATTCAAAAGTAAAAACAGGTTCAGCCATAAGGAGACTCTTGTACAGGAGAGATATGATGGAGGCCTGAGTTAAGATTTGCAGAAATAGTAAAGGAGCTAAGTCCAAGGAATCAGGGTGTATTTTTTTAATGAGGCACTAAAAGACTTGGCAGATGCATTGGATACAGGTTGTATAATGAAGCCATTTGCTGGTGTGAGGAGAAGTGAGGAAGAAACTGCAACCCCAGGGCAAGGAGAAAAAGTTCCTTGACCATTTTTCATGGGGGTGGAGGACTACAGCTAGATGGCCACGTTGGAAAGATGTCTGGGTTTCCCCCAAATAATGCAGTCACTCAAAACTCTGCATTTCAGATCAGTATTTCATGCTGCAGAAGAGGATCCCTGCCCCCAAATTTTGCTAGTACCTTACAGCACTAGCAACATTTAAGCACATGTCACCCTTTAATTAAAGATCTTATTAGATCTGGGTATGGCCCTATCCTAAGGGTCATATAGGAGATGATGGAGATGATGGCAATGGTGGCTAAACAGAAGAAAGGACTTCTGCTTCAATGACAGTGGTTTAGGCTCAGGGTCTTCATCAAAACATCTGCAGCACTGATGTCATCTGCCACAAGAAGGGAGAGAGAAGATGAAGAAAAAAGAAAGGAGAGGAGAGAGGGGATGAGAGAGGGGATATGAAGAAAAGAAGAAAGAGAAGACCTATCCGTACTACAGCCACAGTGGGTTTTTATGGTCACCATTTATGGTATGTACAACAGGAAGACAATTTCAGAGCTGAAAAGGGTTAAGCTAAACCAGGCACCATGCTAAGTGATTCATAGTCTCTCTAATTCACATGGTAACCCTGGAAGTACAGTGTCATGATCTTGTTTTTACAGGTGAGAAAACTCAGGCTTAATGAGAGCAAATGATTTGTCAACTAGCAAAACCAGGATTCAAAGCCAGTTTCGATTCTGGTCCCAGGGGTGATGTGGGAACCTGAATTTGACAGTGAAATCTTCCAGCCCTGATTTCACAGCAATAGTGAATGCAGACAAGAGTTCAGACCATGCAGACAGCACCCAGAACTCTTCCTAAAAGGGAAGAACAGAGGGGAATGGGAACTAGAACTTTTTACTGGTGAGTAGAAATTCTGAGGATATTTTTTGATGTTGCTACTTTGATTGTGACTCTGATGCTTTCCCCTTCGGGTTAGAAATACAGCTACATACTGCATAATTCTGCAGCTATATAGACGCAATGTAACTTCCCATCAGCTCCCAAATTGCTGCACTCGAAAGAAAAAAGACTTCTCTCCATGTGTACAATTAACTCTCTACAGAGAGCAGTGTTAGTCCTACTGAAAGACGTCCATGTTCCCCTTATTTTATGAAAAAATCATGAAAGTGTTCCTTGCTGAGTTATGTCCTGAAATCTTTGAAGAAAACTTAAGTCTCCCTGGACTAGCATAACTCTCTGAAGTCTGTAAAACTGAAAGGAAAAATAAAGTTACATAAGCTTTGATTAGTTTTTTTTTTTTTTTTTGCAAAGATCCTCAACTTTATACACATAAGAGGAATATGTCGAGCTCTCATTATTACTTGCTCACAAAACAAATGCTGATAATGTTCTGAGATGGATTTTTCACTGCAGGAAGGTATTTCCATAATTTTTAAAGTTTCATGTTTTGTATTTGCAATTCTAATTGGAAAATGTATTTTGAGGTTTCTGACTCTCTCCCCTTCTTCATCAGTCTCAGTGAGGCTCCAGTTTTTTTACCTCTGATACTCCCTCCTTTACCACAGTTACCCCAAAAAGCATGAGGAGAGAATCACTAGGCCTACCATACACAAAAAATCAACTCAAAATGGATCTCACTTCTAAGCATGAAAGCTAAAACTGTACAATTTCTAGAAGAATGCAGAAGACAATTGTCATAACCTTGAATTGGACAGAGTTCTTAAAAACACCACCAAGAAATGTGATCTATAAAAGAGAAAAATAACAACTTGGACTTAATAGAAATTAAAGTCATTTGAATCAATGGACACCATTAGAAAGAAAAAAGGGAAATCAAGTCAGAGAAAATAGTTGCAAATCATAAATTTAATAAAGGACGTGTACCTAGAATACACATGAACCATTTCAACACCACAATAAAAAGAAAACACAACCCAATTTTAAAATGAGCAGATTTTAATAGATATTTCATAAAGATGATTAGTAGTCACAACAGAAGAAATATTGCTCAACATCATTAATGAAATGAATATTAAAACCACAATAGGATACCACTGCACATCCACCAAAACTGCTACACTTCAAAAGACTGACACAACCAAGTGCTGATGAGGATGCAGAAAAGATGGAACCTGCTCAGGTTGTTCATGGGAATGTAAAATGAAACAGCTACTGTGGAAAACAGTTTGGCGATATCTTTGAAAGACAATATGCAAACTGACCATCTCTTCCAATACTTTACTCAAGAGAAATAAAAACACATGTCCATGTAAAGACATATACACAAATATTTCTACTTGCATTATTCATAATAATCAAAAAGTAAAAACACTTCAAATTTCCATCAACTTGTCAATGGA
The DNA here is from genome assembly GCF_964194105.1 of Spermophilus citellus. Taxonomy (NCBI): domain Eukaryota; kingdom Metazoa; phylum Chordata; class Mammalia; order Rodentia; family Sciuridae; genus Spermophilus; species Spermophilus citellus. Next base: position 161,823,820 of record NC_138184.1, read on the forward strand.
TAAGTACAATGTAGAATTATACATATAATGGAAAAAACTATTCGGTAATAACAAGGAGCAAACTACTGATTGGTGCTAAAACATGGATGAATCTCAAAAACATTAGGCTAAATTAAAGAAGCCAGATGTGAAAGACTACATACTATATGATCCCATTTTTATGAAATCTCCAGAAATGGTAAATCTATACAGACATGGGCCATATGTGATTGTCTGGGGCTGGAGGAGGGAATGAGGATTGACTACTACAGATAGGGATCAGGAAACTTGGGGAATTGCTCTAAAACAGATGGAATTGCTATAGGGAAAATAGCTTGACATGACCCAATCCTACTTTAAAAACCCTAAAGATAGATACCCAACTCTATAAATTTAGTAATAATTATATATTTATAACGGGTAAATTTTATGTGATTTTACCTCAATAAAGCTGTTGGGGGCAGGGACAAAAGAACCATTAGGTTCATGAGAATCAACAGACAAGCTCAAAGCAGAATGGCTTACTTCCTTGATTTAAAAAAAATACTTTTAATATACCCATCAGATTTTGGCAATAAGCTTCATTCAGGTAATATCACCTGATGCTAAGTAAGCACATCATAACTCAGGATATTACTGTTATTCTACAGTAATAAACATCCCCCTGGGGCTAGGATTGTGGCTCAGTGGTAGAGCACTCACCTCACACATTCGAGGCCCTGGGTTTGATCCTCAGCACCACATAAAAATAAATAAATAAAATAAGAGCACTGTGTCCAACTACAACATTAAAAAAATATCCCCAGACTCTCAGTGATTTAAAATTAAGTCAATAAAACTTTTTTCTTCAAAAGGCCAAGTGGCAAACAATAAATTCAACTTTATGGGTAACATGATTTCAGTCTCAGCTGCTCAACTCTGCATAGACAATACATAAACAAATAGGCAGGGGGCAAGATTTGATCAGCAAACCTGTAATGGTTAATTTAAACTGTCAACTTGTTTGGATTAAGAGATGACAATGGGGGAAACAAAGAGATATCAATGATTAAGAGGCTTATGGGTGTGTCAATGAGAGTGTGTCTAGGAATAATTGGCATGTTGGATAGCCATCTGAAATGAAGACCCTCCCTAAGCATGGGCAGCACTGTCCAATAGGATGATGGCTTGGATGGAATAAAAGTTGGAAGAACAAAGAAACAGCAGCAGATGCAAGCTGGATTCTCAATTCCTCTTGAACTGCTCCCTGATTGCTGCTGTGACTCATCATCTGAGGTTATCAGACTCCCTTCTTCACTCTTCCAAAGCAGACTCTGCCAGTGATTGTCCAAAAACCTTCGGTCTCAGACTAGGGTAGCACCATTGATCCAGCCTTTTGATCTGCACAGCTGCTGTTCCTTCCAGCTCTCCAGCCTGAAGATTGCCCTTGTGAACTATCCAGCTTCTAGTCATGTAAGCCAACTTGATAAATCCCCTTTTTATAATTATACTTTCTGTTGATTGTTGATTCTGCTCCTCTACAGAAACCTGACCAACACAAGGCCATAGTTTGCTAACGCCTGATAGTTCACACCAAATATTTGTTACAAGTCAACTAAAGACTTTATTCTGTCAAACTCTCTGAGACCAACAACAATGAATAGTTCACCAAATGGTCAGTACAGTTTACTGAGGCAGAGGCAAAGAGAATATGGTGGATTCTCACCAGTTGTTCAGGTTCTGCTAATATTTAATTGCACAAAACAAATTTCACAACTATAACTAACTTCAAATAGATTAGAAGAGTATAACTCAACCATACACCTAAATGTGGAAAGCTAGAAGTAGTAGAAAAATTAAATATACCATGCAAAGCAAAACTGTTACTCTTAAGTAGGTGCCCTACAGATAATCTCCCACATAAGTGCACTTTTAAAACTACATAAAAAGATGTTTACTACAGCATAGTTTATAATAGAAAAAGAACTGAATATAACTTCAATATCTATTGATAGTGAAAGATACATTATTTTTCATTAACTAATATCACATATAGCATCCCAAATGAATAATACATGGATCAATTAAAAATAAGTTACTATATCAGTATAGATATAGCTAAAGAAACTTTCTTGAATAAATAGAAAGTTGTAAAAGAGTACATACACTACAATCCATTTATGTAAATTATTAAAAACACATTGTGAATTTTAAAAGCTGCAAGAGAAAAACAACTGATGACATTTAGAGGTAAATAAATCCAGATTTAAACTGATTTCTCAACCCAGACCTTGAAAGCCAGGAAGTCTTGCTAACCACAAATAATATACCCAGCAAAATTAAGCTTCAGAATTGAAGATGAAATAAAAACCTTCCACAATAAACTGAAGATAAAAGAATTTATGACTAGAAGGATTTTCAGTACTACAAAACATATTAAATATTTAATGAAGAAGAAATGAAAAATAAAAATGAACATCAGCATAGGGAGGAATTATACTAGAATAATAGTCAACTAAAGAAGAATCAAGTTTGATTTAAACATTAGAAATAAACCAAAATGGCAGGAAATAAAAATCCTCTCTCAATAATAACATTGAATGTAAATGGTCTAAACTCTTCAATCAAAAAAAAAAAATGTTGGCTGATTGAATTAAAAAACAAGGCCTAACAATATGCTGTCTGCATGAGATTCACCTCACAAGCAAGACATCCACAGATTGAAGGTAAAAGGATGGGGGAAAGCATTCCGTTCACATTGGACTCACAAACAAGCAGGGTTAGCTATTCTCCTATCAGATAAAGTGGACTTCAAGCTAAGATTAATCAGAAGAGACAAGCAGGGATAGCTATTCTCATATCAGATAAAGTGGACTTCAAGAGTACATACACTACAATCCATTTATGTAAATTATTAAAAACACATTGTGAATTTTAAAAGCTGCAAGAGATTAATCAGAAGAGACAAAGAATGTCATTTTATACTGCTTAAGGGAATAAGAAATCAACAAGACATAATGATTGTAAATATTTAAACCCCAAACAATGGAGCATCTGTGTACATCAAAAAAAAAAAAAAAAACTTTCTCAGTATTAAGAATCAAATAGACCACAAAACAATAATACTAGGTGAGTTTAACATATCTCTCTCACCTCTGGATAGATCATCCAAACATAAACTAAGTAATGATTCTACCAAATTAGAATTAAAATACAATTAATAATATGGACCCAACAGACATTAATAGAATATTTCATCTATCAGTGACTGAATTTACTTTCTTCTCATTTCTTCCCTGATTTATTCTGGTATCTATTCCTTATCCAATAGTGTATTTATCTTCAGGTGTTAAAGTGGTTTCTTTTTTATACCTTATCATTGATTTCTAATCTCATTCTACTGTGATCTTATAGAACACAAGCTATCTAGGATATATAAACTCAAAATACTTACCATCAAAAAAATAAATAACCCAATCAATAAATGGGCTAAGGAACTGAACAGACACTTCACAGAAAAAGAAATATGATTGATCAACAAATATATGAAAAAGTGTTCAACATATCTAGCAATTAGAGAAATGCAAATCAAAACTACTCTAAGATTTCATCTCACTCCTGTCAAAATGGCAATCATCAAGAATACAGGCAACAATAATTGTTGCAGAGGATGCGGTAAAAAAGGTACACTCATACATTGCTGGTGGGACTTCAAATTGGTGCAACCACTATGAAAAGCAGTATGGAGATTCCTCAGAAAATTGTGAATGGAACCACCATTTGACCCAGTTATCCCACTCCTTGGTTTATACCCAAAGGACTTAAAATCAGCATAATATAGTGATGCAGCCACATCAATGTTTATAGCAGCTTAATCCACAATAGCTAGACTATGTAACCAACCTAGGTGTCCCTCAATAGATGAATGGATAAAGAAAATGTGGTATATATACTCAAAGAAATATTACTCAGCTTAAAAAAGAGTAAAATTATGGAATTTATCAGTAAATGGTTAGAGTTGGAGAATATCATGCTAAGTGAAATAAGCCAATCCCACAAAACCAAAGGCCAAATGTGTTCTCTAATATATGGATGCTAATTCACAATAGGGGGGGGCACTAGAGAAGAATAGTGTTACCTTAGATTTGGTAGAGGGAAGTGATAGGAGGGGAGAGGAGGGGGTGTGGGGATAAGATAGTAGAATGAAACAGACATTATTACTGTGTGTATATATAACTGCATGACCATTATGATTCTACAAAATGTACACTCAGAAAAATTAGAAATTATATCCCATCTATGTATGATATATCAAAATGCATAAATGCATTCTACTGTCATGTATAACTAATTAAAACAAATTTCAAAAATTAAAATACCTTAGAGATACATGGGAATAGTTATACAACAGATCAAAACCTCTGGGACAGTATGAATGCAATTCTGAGAGTACAGATCATAGCATTGTGCTCATACATTAAAAGAAAAGGAAGATACAAAAAAAATTAATGCTATATCTCAGAACCTAGAAAAAGAACAATACCAAAATCAGTAGAATACAGAAAATAATTAAATCAGAGCCAAAATCAATGAAATTGAGATTACATACAAAAGATCAATGAAACAAGGAGTTGTTTTTAAAGAATAAACAAAATTCATAAACCCTTAGTCAAACTAACCAAAAGAAAGGGAAAAACCTCAAATTAACAAAATCAGAGATGAAAATGGAAATATAATGAGACACTGCTAAAATTCAAAGGATCATCAGAAACTATTTTGAAAACTTATACTCCTATAAGCTAGAAGATTTTGAAGATATTGACAAATTCCTACAGACATATGACCTACTGAAATTAAACCATGAGGATATAGAAAACTTAAACACACTGATTTCAAGTAATGAAAATGAAGAAACTATCAAAAGCCTTCCAACAAAGAAAAGCCCAGGGACTGGATGGATTCTCAGCTGAGTTCCACCAGACCTTAAAGAAGAATTAATGCCAATCCTCCTCATATTGTTTCATGAAATAGAAAAGATGGGAACACTGCCAAACTCATTCTATGAAGCCAGTTTCATCCTGATACCCAAACAAGACAAAAGACACAAAAAGGAAAGAAAACTTCAGATCAATATCCTTGATGAACATAGATGCAAAAACTCTTTAAAAATATTGGCAAATCAGATACAACAAAAACACATTAAAACAATAGTGCACCATGACCGAGTGGTTTTCAACCCAGAGGTGCAAGGTTGGTTCAACCTACAGAAATCAATAAATGTAATTCACTACATAAAAAGACTTAAGGTCAAGAACCACATGATTATCTCCATGGATGCAACAGATTACCACACCATTCATGTTTAAAACATAGAAAAACTAGGGATAGAAGGAACTTACCTCAAGATTGTAAAGGCAATATATGAAAAACCACAAGGTCAACATTATTCTAAATGCAAACTGAAAGCATTTCCTCTAAAAATAGGAACATGGTAAGGATACCCACTTTCACCACTTCTATTCAAACATAGTCCTTGACACTCTAGCCAGAGTAATCAGGCAAGAGAAGAAAATTAGTAATCAGGCAAAGAGGAAAAGAAGAGCTCAAGTTATCTCTGTTTGCTGTGACATGATCACATATTTAGAAAACACAAAAAAAATTCCCCAAAAGACTTCTAGAATTGATCAAACTAGCAGGATACAGATCAGCACTCATAAATCAATCTTGTTCCTATTCTCCAATGATGAAATCAACTGAAAGGGAAATTAGGAAACCATCCCAATCACAATAGCCTAAAAAAGAAAAAAAATTGAGAATCAATCTAATAAAAGAGGTGAAGGACCTTGACAATGAAAACTACAGAACACTAAAGAAAGATACGCAGGGAGACCTTAGAGGATGGAAAGACCTCCCATGTTCTTGGATAAGCAGAATAATATTGCCACATGGCCATACCAAAAGTGCTATACAGATTTAATGCAATTCCCATCAAAATTCCAATGATATTCCTCACAGAACTAGAAAAAGCAGTTGTGAAATTCATCTGGAAAAATAAGAGGCCCAGAATAGCCAATGCAATTTTTAACAAGAAAAACAAAGAAGAAGGCATCACAACACCAGACCTTGAATTATACTACAAAGCTATAATAACAAAAGCAGCATAGTACTGGCACCAAAACAGGCATGATAACCAATGGAATAGAATAGAAGACACAGAGACAAACCCACATAAATACAGTTATCTCATACTAGACAACAATGCCAAAAATATTCACTGGAAAAAAGATAACCTTTTTAACAAATGGTTTTTGGAAAATGGGAAATTCATGTGTAGTTGAATAAAATTTACCCTACACAAATCTCTTAACCTACACAAAACTCAGCTCAAGTGGATCAAAGGCCTAGATATTAGACCAGAAAGCCTACACATACTAGAAGAAAATGTAGGCCCAACACTCCAACATGTTGCCTCCAGAATTGACTCCCTTAACAGGATTCTAAAGCCCAAGAAGTAAATCAAAATAAATAAGAAGGATGACATCAAATTAAAAAGCTTCTTCAGAGCAAAGGAAATAATTAAGAGCTTAAATGGGAGAAAATCTTTGTCACCTGCTCCTCAGATAGGACATTAACATCCCAAATATACAAGGAACTCAAAAAACTTAACACCAAAAAAAAATAACCCCATCAATAAATGAGCAAAGGAACTAAACAGACATGTCTCAAGATAAGAAATCTGAATGCTTAGCAAATACATGAAAAAAAATGTTCAACATCTCTAGCAACTGGAGAAATGCAAATTAAAACTATACTGATTTCATCTCACTCCAGTCAGAATGGCAATTATCAAGAATACAATTAACAATAAATGTTGGTAAGGATGTGGAAGAAAGGTACACTCATACATTTCTGGTAGGACTGTAAATTGGTGGAAAGCAGTATGGAAATTCCTTAGAAAACTAGGAATGGAACTATCATATGACCCAGCTATCCCACTCATCAGTATATATCCAAAGGATTTAAAATCAGAATAATGCAGTCACATCAATGTTTATAGCAGCACAATTCACAACAGCCAAGCTGTGGAGCCAGCCTAGGTTCCCTTCAACAGATGACTGGATAAAGAAAATGTGGTGCATGTATATACAGCAGAGTATTAGTCAGTCATAAAGAAGAATAACTTACTGGCATTTGCCAGTAAATGGATAGAACAGGAGGCTATCCAACTGGATATTTCACTGTGCTAAGTGAAATAAGCCAGTCCCCAAAAATCAAAGGTCAAATGTTTTCTCTGATATGTGGAAGCTAATCCAAAATAAGGGGGGGTGGGGTGAGGGATTAAAAAAAAAGATGAAGAAAGATCAATGAAGTAGACAAAAGGGAATGAAGGAAAGGGAGGAGTGATGAGATAAGGAAAGACAGGGGAATGAATCTGACCTAACTTTCCTATGTACATATATGAATATACCATAGTGAATCTCACCATCCTATACAGTCACAAGACACTAATCAAAAGAAAACTATTTTAAGAAACACATTGTTCATGTAGACATAATACAAAATAATGGGCATATATTAACTTAAAGACAAGGCTTGTCCATGAGGAGATTTTTGAGGGGCTTTCTATGTATCTGCAATGTTATATTTCTTTAGAAGTATCTGAAGAGGTTGTGGCAAAATGTTAATAAGCATTACATATTGGTAGCAGATAATGTGAGCATCTTTAATGTTACTCTTGCTCTTACCTATATGCTTGAAATATTTTTAAATAAAAAGAAAAATAATTTATGCAACTATAATATAATTGTCAGCAGAAATGTCACGCCTGTATGCAATGACACAAAAGACCTGGCAAAAAACCTGAGAGCAAGATAATCAGTTGCCTTTACAATTTTCCAGGTACAAAATGAGCCATGAGGGGCTGGGGTTGTAGCTCAGTGGTAGAGCACTTATCCAGCATGCACAAGGTCCTGGGAAAGTGAGAGGAAAAAAGAAATAACATGAAAGGAGCCAACCAACCTGTCAAGACACAGCTATCTAGTATAGGGAAAGTTAATGGTGAATAAAACCTTCAAAAAATACAATACATGTTTTATGCCTTTTATTAATATTGAATGGTCATTGTAGAAATGGTTGTTAGGACTTTGGTATTATAAAAATGACTGTGTCTTCTACATTGTGAGAGTTTTCCCATATAAGATAAATAAAATGGGAGCAAGGTGGAAGAAAATGGAAAGAAAGAGAATGATCCAGTGAACAAAGTAGAAAAATTTAAAAATGGGGCTACAATTCATCATGAAGGTCAAATCCACATATCATTCATCAGGGGTCACTCTGCCAAAGTGCATGGGATGGACAGTGGATAAAGTTAACCTTAGGGTGCTGGGTTTCAGACTTCCAGTGCCCTCTGTCCTATCCAGTAGGCCCAAGTGAGAATTGTGAGAAGAATCAACCGCTATGCTGACCTCCAACTTTTCAGAATCCCAGAACATAAGAAAACTCCGGAGGCATTGGTATATCCAGACTATTACTTTGCTCCAAACTTGATATGAAGCAACATACATGACAGGATATGGGACAAAGTCTCATCAGAATGGTGAACACCAACTATGTGCCAAAAAACACATTAATCCCCCCCCACACACACACACACATACAAGAATGAGCCACAGCTTTTCCCACAACCTTTTCCTCCTTGTTACCATCCCCAATGACTTTCAGCATCTCTCCCTAATATCTCTCCAGCATGGGTCTTTTGCCCATCATGTAGGATTGGGCCTTATCATGCCATTTCTCTCTAGCTGTCCATAAGAAATCACCCAGGAGATGTAAGTGAGAGGGGTGAAGGGAGCCTCAGGGCCTTAGAAAACACCATCACCAGTTTAAAATAATTTTCCTTCAGGATTATAGACATTCTCAGATGCAAGTTTTCCAAATGCTTTGAATACCTTTACTTTACATTTGATATGATGTCATCACATACCAAGATCTTTCCATTAAGGTGTCAAGTCTCAGATTTATATAACAGACATAAAAATAAAAGCTAAACACTGAGGCAAAGAACGTTAATGGAAGTTATGTACATGCATTAAGGAGAAAATGCACCTCTGAGTGTTGTTTATGTAAAAGGCTATTTGTAAGTTTGAGCTTGCATTTCCTCAGACATTATTTGAAAGTGTCTATATTACTGATGTGCTAGAAACGTTTCTCACATTTTAATTATGTTGGGGAACATGCTGATTCCAATGAACACATTGAGGACAATTTAAAGTCCATGACCAAGAAAGAACTCCCATTCATATAGAGTCTAAGCCTTTATTCACAGAGATATTAATGTGTTTTTAGTATGTACTGTGTGCTAGGGTGTGAATTAAATACAAGGAACTTAGATATTAATCTCTCCGCTGCATAGATTATAAGGTATCGCCTTTCTGCCCTTAAGTTGACAAGGGACAATATTTTCGGTGTGGCAGCAAGAAGCAATTAGGCCAGTACAGGGAGACAAGCAGGGGCCAGATTACTAAAGATTTGTGTCAAGCCACAAATAGCTTTGAAAGTTATGAAAAATATAAAATAATTTTAATCTGAGGAGGTATGGGATCAGATCTGTATTTGTGAAAGATCATTCTGGCCAAGTTGGAAAGAATAAGGTACAAGTAGAGGAAAGGAGATGGGCTCAGGGTCCCTAAAGTAAGTGAGGGCTCCAATGTGGATAAAGTGTTATTAGGAACATGGACATAATTGGATAGCCAAATGAATTCGAGGTCAAGGATTGAAAGCAAAGATAACTCATTATCTCTTGGCTTTGGCTACTAGACAAAAAAAAAATCATACCATTGACTGAAAGAAGGAATGGCAATGGGGGGTGGAGGGAAGCAGGTTACAGGGAAAGAGGAGTAATAGATGAGGAGTTCAGAAAACCAATGCATATTGATTAGTACCTGTGGGCAGCTGTTAGGATTTGATCTTAAATGTGTCCTCAAAGCTCATGTGTTGAAAGTTCAGTCCCCTGTAGCAGTTTTCAGAGGTGGGAAACTTGGGGGAGGTGACTGGATCATGAGGGCTCTGACCCCATGAGTAGATTTATCCATTTATAGATTTATAACTTAATGAGCTATTAGGAGATAGTGGAAACTCTAGGAAGTGGGAGAAACTTTAGTGGGAAGAAGTAGGTCACTGGGTCATGCCCTTTATTTTGCCCCTGGATCTTTCTTCTCTGTTTCCTGGTCACCATGTGGTAAGCAGTTTTGCTTAAACACTTGCTTCCCACCATGATTTTCTGCCTTGTCATAGGCCCACAGTGATAAGTTCAAGCAACCATGGACTGAAACCTCTAAAACCATGAGCCAATATAAACCTTTCCTCCTTTAAGTTTGTCTATCTCAAATATTTTGTCACAGCAAAAACAAAAAAGGGCTAACACAGAAGCCTACGTGGACATGTCTAGAAAGTCCTAGTAACTATGCCTAGAGTCACAAAAGATATAAAGGAGATAGTTGAGACTTTGAGATAGTTGAGCTCCTTCAAAGAAAATCTATAGTGAAAGAGATTAATAGTGATAATAGTCATCCTTGATACCTGTAGTGAATTGGTTCCAGGACCCCCAAGGATACCAAAATCTATAATGTGCAAGCCCCTTATACAAAATCACATAGCATTTGCAGAAAACCAATGCATATCCTCCCACATTCTTTAAATCATATTTAGATTACTTATTATGCCTAATACAATGTAAATGCTACATAAACATTTGTACGGTACTATCCAGGAAATAATGACAAGTCAAGTCTGTATATGTTTAATACAAACACAATTTTTAAAATATTTTTCCTCAGTAGTTGGTTGAATCAACATAGAACCCAGGGATATGAAGGGTTACCTATATTAATAACAGCCAACACTTTAAGAGTGTTTGCTTTGTGACAGGCCCTAGTCAACAGTCCTTTACATATATGAACATTTCATGTCGTCAGACAAATCCAATGAGGTGGGTATGATCACCATTCCCAATCTGCAGCTCATGAGACTAAAGTGTTGAAGCAATCCACCTGATCACACACAGCTAGTCAGTGCAGGCACTGGGATATGAGCTTAATGAGACATCTCTGGACTGTGCTCTTAATCTCACACACAGCCTTCCTGGGGTGGAGGATAACATGGAGCAAGCTGGAGGACAATGAAATGGGAAGAAGAAAGGATCAGCTGAAGAATATTGAGAATGGAATGCTACAATGGGGGAAAGGGAAGAACAAGGAAAGAAACAGCTGTAAGAATGAGGGAGGGGCCAGGCATGGTGGAGCATACTTGCAATCCCAGCAGCTCAGGAGGTTGAGGAAGGAAGATCACAAATTCAAAGCCAGCCTCAGCAAATTAGCAAGGCTCTGAGCAATTTAGCAAGACCCTGGCTCAAAATTTAAAAAAAAAAAAAAAGGCCAGGAATGTGGCTCAGTGGTTAAATGCCCCTGGATTCAATCCCCAGTATCCAAAAAAAAAAAAAAAAAGAAGAAGAAGAAGAAGAAGAAGAAGGGGAGGGGGGTCAGGAATATCAAACTTTAGTCAGTATCATTTGTAAACACCCAAGAGGGGAAAAGAAAGCTTTCAAAAGAGAAACCAAATAAAGTTTATCTGATTAATAATAATGTTGCAAATATTTCTGTTAGAATTATAAAGCACTTCTGTCCCCACTGAGCACAAAAACAGCAGGTCAAGCAAGGAATATGAATTTCTAAGTATAAGTATACATTATTTAGAATAATGTTTCCCTCTGCTCCTCTTCTGTACCATTCCCTTCAGGTCTGCTGTGCCTCTTGGTAGGTAAAGGCCTCTAGACCAAAAGGATTTATTGTGCTGGGACATCCTGCCCAACAAAGACAATGAGACTAGTAAGAGCACTTCCCAGAAAAGACTTGCAACCCAATTTGGGCCCTACTAACTTTAAACTGTTACTGCCAGGAAAAATGTAAAGGGGGGAAAGAGAAAAGGCTGTTTTGCAATCCATCCTCGACAGAGCCACAATCAGATCAAAACCAAACAGACAAAAATCCTTAAAGCTTTTAGATATGCTCACTGAAGCCGTTGATGCCTCATAAACCTTGACATATCATGCATACTCCAGGAGACTGCAAACAACTGAGCATCCTTAAATCTAATCCCTCCCACCCACAAAGAAAAGTGTAAAGCCAAACTTTAGAAAGCCTGCCTTTTTCTCATTTTTAACTGGGGAAATACATTTAAGTATCCAGCATGGAAAAGTTAGGAGTTGATGTCTCATTAGCTCCACTCTATTTAAATGGCAACACATCTCCCTCTTGTGGATTTTTAGGATACTTTCACCCGGGAGAGTCCTTTCCAACGCACACACCCCCACTTAATCACAGGTTGCATTTCATAACTATAAGCATTAATAAAATATAGAATATTCTATCATATCCTACCAACTGAAATACTAGAATATATACCCAGGCAACACAATTCTTCTAGAAATAAAGTTGCTGTTAACAAACTGTGATCATCCATCAAATATTTATTGAGCTATCATGAAGAGCATGGACACAAGGCACTTGAACATGCAGACCTGGCTTCTGCAAAAATTTACAACCTTAAAAGAGGAGACCAAATGGCCTGCAGAGAACTGTATATCAGTGGCTCTGGTGGGAAAGATAGACTTAGACAAGGACAGGTGTACAAGTAGACATGCCGACCAGTGATCAATAGTGTCAAATAAATTCTAAAACATGATTGCCCTGGGTGAGGTGTGCTGAAGTCCTGTGACTATGAAATGGATATACAGTCCTCTATGGCCAAAAAGTAAGTCAACATGGGATGTCAGTTCCATTACTCTTTATAGTAATACCACCACCAGACAAAGGCATCATTGTCTTCCTGTACTTTTTTTTTTCCTAGTCCTGGGGATTGAACTCAGGGGCTCTTGACCACTGAGCCACATCCCCAGCCCTGTTTTGTATTTTATTTAGAGACTGGGTCTCACTGAGTTGCTTAGTGCCTCGCCATTGCTGAGGTTAGCTTTAAACTTGTGATCCTCCTGCCTCAGCCTCCAGAACCGCTGGGATTACAGGTATGCTCCACCATGCCTGGTGTATTCCTGTACTTTGACCTTAAAATTTTGTAGTATCTATGCCTGCTTTTCCTTTATTTTAGAAAATAATTCCCTCCCAAGATGGACCAGTTTATCATTTTTCCATTCTCCTCCCTGGCTCCTTACGTTCCACCTGCAGCACTTTTTTTTTCTCTCCCCAGATCTCTTTTAGCCACTACTCTGATCCTTCTTTGAACTCTGAAGTCTACTACAATTCCCCCCATTAAAATCAAGCTCCACCAAGACAGAATTGTGTGTTTGTTTCACTCACTGATGAATTCTCAACAGCAAAAAGAATTTCTGATACATAGTAAGTATTCCAGAAATTTTTCTTGGAGTTTGTCTACAATTCTTTTCATTGAAATATAATTCACATACCATAAAATTCATTATTTCAAAGTATGATCTGGTGGTTTTAAATATATTTAAAAGTTTGAAGGATAGTTGTGCTGTCTTTTAGTCTTCCAAAATAGTCTACAAATACAACTTTCCCTTCAGTTTATCTTTGCCTCCCTTCCCACCATGGGACTCCTCTGTCAAAGGTTAACTGTCCCCCCTTGATCCTCTGGGCTGGGATGTACCAGCACCTGCATGAATGTTGGCAGTAGCCTGCCAGCAGCAGCCTGTCACAAGATAGTGGAGTCAACGAGAGCTGTTCACACCAAAGGAACCTAGAGACATTCTGACAGAGAAAAAGGAAGCCAGACATCAGCAAGAGTCCTGTAGGGAAATAGAAAGCAGATCACAGAGGGACCTCATAAGTCACAACATAGACTCCTGTAGCTGTGAATCCTTCCTAAATGCCAACCTTGGTGGGCTTTCATAGTACCCTCCCTCCTTGATCCTTCTGCAGTATTTGACCTGGTTGGCTGTGCCCGTATCTGGAAACTGACACCATGACACTTACATCATACACTGAACATGGTTTCTCTGCCCACTGGTCTTTTCTTCTCAAGGAAATGTCGCTTCTTGAATGCCACCTCTTTTCTCTACATCTCTTCTCCCATGCCTATCTCTGCTACTCACATTCTAAGGCTTTTATGGTTCTCGACCAGCTCTGGTCTTGACAGTTGAGCTCACACTTAACATCATACCCCTGCCTGTCTCTGCTACAACACATTTCTCCCTTTCTTCTAAAGAAAGCAAAACAGAAGCATGATTTTTCTGGTTGGTACTGGCAGTCTTTTGTGACCATAAAAGTGCTAGCCTGGAAATGCAGACAACAGATAAAAGAATTATTTGACTTAAGAGACTCTTCTTTCAGCTGCCAATATTCACTCTTCAGTTGCAGGCTTCCTACCTGTAACCCCACATTTAGCACCAACCCCCCATCTCTCCTCACCCTCAGCCCACTCAACATACCCTTCCTTGGCTGGCTCCCTCTTTCCTCACCCATTTACCTTATACCTCTCCAGCATGCTGCCTAGACTGAATCTATGGCCCTTCTGCTTGTTCCTGTACCCAATCTCTCAGGATGGACATGGCCAGCCCCATGCAAGCCCTGCACTTATACAAGCCACTGAATCTGTGGGCAGCTCCTTTAGTCTTTGACTGGATTCTTTGTATTTTCATGCTTTTTACTTAACAATTTTTTAGAGAAATTTTAGGTTAAGAGCAAAATTAAAAGGAGGATACAAAATTACCCCATAACTGCCCCTAATATTCATGGCCTCACACTATCCACATCCCTCAACTGCAATTGAAATATCATTATCAACCAAAGTCCATAGTTTACATTACAATCCACTCTTAATATTGTATATTCTATAGCTTTGTGCCAATTTGTAATGGCATATACTCACCATTATAGTATCATTTTATGTACCGTCTTTGTTTCCTCTTACAGACATACTTTTTAAAAGATTAAGTTTTGAAAGTGACTTGATGCACAAAAAAAATATGAAATAACATGACAAAATCATGAAGGTGTTGGTAAAAGACTGAAATTTGAGAAATGCTGACTTAGTAGTTTTTGTGTATTTCAAGTACAAAAGCTAACAAGCATTTAAGAAGCATTTTAGGGGGGATCCAAGATGGCGGGCCAGAGGGAGGCAGCATTCTGTGTCACTCTGTGACCTGGGTCTCAACTAGTGGGAATACTGCTTTGCTGAGATCGAGAGAGGACCCCTCCACAGCTGATCCTGTGCAGGAATCACAGCCAACGTGCTGCGCTGGACCCCGGCCTCAGTGTTAGAAAAGAACTCCCAACTCCCCACTACTGGCCCACACTAGCAGAACCATGGCATCAGCACCAGCCAGAATTCCCAAACACTGCTCCACACTCAGCCGCTATCCACGCACAGGAACTCTGGCTGTCACTCCCTTGTGGACCCCATCTAATAACATGGGGCTCCCCCGGTCGCCTCCATGTTGGGACTCAGCAGCTACTGCCATAGCCCCCTACTCGTGGTAGCCTCCCAGCACCTGGGGACATCACAGGCTCTGAAGAAATCCCACAGCTGCAACACTGCACACTACAGAGCTCATCTCTGAACACGTCTCACAACACCATTGCCTGGTTCCCCCCACCCAACCAACACCCCATCATTGAAAGCAGCTGCCTCTATCTTGGGTCACCTCCATCACCATCTTTAGTCAGGGTAACTACCAGTTTGGAACACCGGATATCTAGGTGAGGTATTGGTACCCTACAGTAGCACTATAAGCCTATAGGGTAAAAACAGTAATGCCTTGGATCCACAGCACTAGAAGAGAAGAAAAATGAGTAACATGAAAAGACAAGGGAAGAAAATGGCCCAAACAAATCAAGATACCACATTTATTAGAATCCATGGCTAGCATAGCAGATGAAATGACAGAGAAGGAGTTCAGGATGTAAATAATTAAAATGATCTGTGAATTAAAGAATGACCTAAATGAGCAAATACAAGCAAAAATTAAAATGTTCTGTGAATAAAGGATGATATAATAGAGTAAATCAGGCAGAAAATGGTCATTTCAACAAAGAGCTACATAAGCAAATACAGAAAGCAAAAGATTACTTCAATAGGGAGATAGAGGTCCTAAAGAAAAACCAAACAGAAATCCTTGAAAGAAAAAATAAACCAAATTTAAAGCTCAATTGAAAGCATCACCAACAGATTAGACCACTTGGAAGACAGGACCTCAGACAATGAAGACAAAATATATAATCCTGAAAAGAATATATACCACACAATGAAAATGGTAAGAAACCATGAGCAGAACATTCAAGAAATATAGGACAGCATAAAAAGACCAAATTAAGAGTTATTGGGATAGAAGAAGGCAAAGAGTTCCAAACCAAAAGAATGAATGGTCTATTCAATGAGATAATATCAGAAAATTTTCCAAACATGAATAATAAATTACAAAACCAAATTCAAGAGGCTTACAGGACACCAAATGTACAAAAATCACAACAGATCCACATCAGGTCACATTATAATAAAAATGCTAACATACAGAATAAGGAGAGAATATTAAAAGCCATGAGAGAAAGGAATCAGATTACATATAGGGAGAAACCAACTGAGTTATATGCAGATTTTTCAACGCAGACCCTGAAAACTAGAAGATCTGGAACAACATATATCAACTCTGAAAAGAAAATGGATGCCAACCAAGACTTTGTATCAGCAAAATTAAGCTTTAGATTTGATGATTAAATAAAAACCTTCTATGGTAAACAAAAGTGAAAAGAATTTACACCTAGAAAACCTGCACACAGAACATCCTTGGCAAAATATTCTCTGAAGAGGAAATGAAAAACAATGATGAAAATCAGCAAAGGGAGGTATTACAGTAAAGGAAAAGTTAATCAAAGGAAAAACCAAGTCAAGTTAAGTAACAAAAATAACCAAAAATGGCTGGGAATACAAATCATGTCTCAATAATAACCCTGAATGTTAATGGCCTAAACTCACCAATCAAAAGACATAGGCTAGCTGATTGGATTTAAAAAAAAAAAGACTAAACAATATACTGCCTCCAAGAGACTCATCTCATAGGAAAAGACACCCACAGACTGAAGGTAAAAGGTTGGGAAAAATCATATGGACTGTGGAAGCAAGGAGGTGTTTCCATCCTTGTATCAAATAAAATAGACTTTAAGCTAAAGTTAATCAAAAGGAACAAAGAAGGGTGTTTCATACTGCTCATTCACCTTGGAAGGCAGAAGTTTTCCAAAGCAGTTCTCATCTCTAAAACCTGTGAATACGTGAGGTGACATTACAAGAAGAATTGAGGTTGCAGGTGGGATTATGTTACTAATTAGATGAGGAAAATGACTATTTAAAGTGGGACCAATAATGTCTGTTTTATTCTACTATCTTTCTTTTTTTTCTTTTTTTTTATTGGTTGTTCACAACATTACAAAGCTCTTGACATATCATATTTCATACATTAGATTGAAGTGGGTTATGAACTCCCAATTTTACCCCAAATGCAGATTGCAGAATCACATCGGTTACACATCCACAATTTTACATAATGCCCTATTAGTAATTGTTGTATTCTGCTACCTTTCCTATCCCCTACTATCCCCCCTCCCCTTCCCTCACATCTTCTCTCTCTACCCCATCTACTGTAATTCATTTCTCTCCTTGTTTATTTTCCCATTCCCCTCACAACCTCTTATATGTAATTTTGTATAGCAATGAGGGTCTCCCTTCATGTCCATTCAATTTCCCTTTTCTCTCCCTTTCCCTCCCATCTCATGTCTCTGTTTAATGTTAATCTTTTCTTCCTGCTCTTCCTCCCTGCTCTGTTCATAGTTGCTCTCATTATATCAAAGAAGACATTTGGTATTTGTTTTTTAGGGATTGGCTAGCTTCACTAAGCATAATCTGCTCTAGTGCCACCCATTTCCCTGCAAATTCCATGATTTTGTTATTTTTTAGTGCTGCGTAATATTCCATGGTGTATAAATGCCACATTTTTTTATCCATTCATCTATTGAAGGGCATCTGGGTTGGTTCCACAGTCTAGCTATTGTGAATTGTGCTGCTATGAACATCCATGTGGCAGTATCCCTGTAGCATGCTCTTTTAAGGTCTTCAGGGAATAGTCCGAGAAGGGCAATAGCTGGGTCAAATGGTGGTTCCATTCCCAGCTTTCCCAGGAATCTCCATATTGCTTTCCAAATTGGCCGCACCAATTTGCAGTCCCACCAACAATGTACAAATGTACCCTTTTCTCCACATCCTCGCCAGCACTTGTTGTTGTTTGACTTCATAGTGGCTGCCAATCTTACTGGAGTGAGATGGTATCTTAGGGTGGTTTTGATTTGCATTTCTCTGACTGCTAGAGATGGAGAGCATTTTTTCATGTACTTGTTGATTGATTGTATATCCTCCTCTGATTATACTATCTTTCTTATCCTCACATCCTCTGCCTTCCCCTCCTTTCTACCTAATCTAAGGTAACACTATTTTTTTTTTGCATTACTACTTTAAGTACATATGTGACTATATGACCAATGTGATTCTACAATATGTATACACAGAAAAAATGAGAAATTATATTCCATCTATGTATGATATATCAAAGTATATAAGTGCATTCTACTGTCATGTATAACTTGTATAATTAAAACAAATAAAAACTTTTTTTAAAAATTTAAAATTAAAAATAAATAAAGTGGGACGAAAGTAATCACATGGGTCCTTCTAAGTGGAAAAGGAAGGCAGAATATGGAGAACCAAAGAGATGGCTTCATGAGAAAATCTCAGCTTGATGTTGCTAGCTATGAAAATGGAGGAAGAGAGTCATGAGTCAAGAAATGAAGTTAGCCTCTAGAAGTTAGAAAAGAAACACAAGCCAGCCGACACCAATGAGAACCAAATTAGACTTCTGACCTCCAGAACTATGATGAAATAAAAACTTTTGTTTTTCTGAGCAAATTTTCATGTTTCTGGCAATTTGTTAACAGCAGCAGTAGGAAACTAATATAATCACTTTTTTTATTTTTAATGTGCATGATCTTCCTGGTAATATGAAACCATCTAGTAGTCAATTTCCAACAATGGATTAGAAGCAACTTAGAAAACAAATGACAAGTAAAAAACATTGGTATTATTTTAAGTTAGCCAAAAGTATGTACACAGCTTGAGTTAAAACCGGATGATATCATTGATTACCCTCGATGCACTTTGACTCTCCTATTTGTTTAACTAGAGAAGTCTTTTAATTGAAATCACAATGTATACTACTAAATTAGAAAATTGCATAGATTTTGTGATTTTAAACTTCATTCACTTTGTCAAGTATGTAAAGATAAACCATGTAAATTATCACATGATATATTTTAATTTGCTACAAAATTTTTAAGGTATGTGTGAGTTCTCCATGAAAATTTATAAACAAATGAGAGGTGTGAACCTGATTTATGTTAAATAAAGCTGTAGTATAATTTTACTACCTAATAGAAACTACATTATGTACTCTATAATCAACTAACATTTCCACCTGAAAAATGAAATGACCTAACAACTTATACCCATTTTAGCATACAGCTCGTTATGTTCTATTTTCTTTCTAGTGGTCATTTTTTTTCCATTTGATGTTTAGAAAGAAATAAAATCCTGATGTGGTTTTCTTCAAGAAAGGCAGAAAAATAAAGGACTGAGGTATTTACAACCGCTATCTCAAGCCTCCAAACTAAAGAATGCTATTGATGAACTAAAATGTATTTCATTTCTAAATGCGGTCAAGTGGTACTTCTCAACCTATCACAGTATAATTATTCAAGAAATCCATCTTAGAGGACCACAGTGCCAAGGAGCTGCATGGTTTATTATCTTTCCACAGACTAGCTTCTCTAGAATGTGATGTTCCCATAGGGATTTATACTATTTCCTGACAGCCCCTAAGCATAAAATTATTATAGAAGGTAAAAGAAAATTTCTATGGAGATTCAGAGTTGATTAATGTAGTCCATGCCTGTCAGTCATTCTCTGGAAGCCAATTAAGCAAAGTATTCAGATATAACACTGTAACTCCATAAATTAAAGTGGGCAAAAAGTTCAATTCTATCACAAAATTAACCATAGTAAGTGAAAGAGCTTTAAACATGTGTCTTATAAAAATAAAATATATTTATGCCACAATTTCTAAGCAAATAAAGGAAAAATTTCTAGTGGACTGGCCAAAATGAACTCATTGATCTTTTCTAGCCTTTAGTTTGGAAGAGAGGATCTTTGCACCAAGAAAAATATGAATTAATCTTTTCCAAGGGTACTAGTCTGCAAGATCTTATGAAAAACTTCATACAGAGTCCCTTGAGAGTAGGGCTGGACAACTCTCCAATTACATTGTTCTCCCTTGTGAAGGGGACCTGCAGCAGCAGCATCGTCAGAGCAGAAACAACAGGATTCAAGACCCCAATTTACTATTTTTCTATTAAATAATTTGGCCACGTTTTTATCCTCTCTGAAATTTATTTGAAATCAGAGATAGTGCCCCCACCAAACCCCATCCACACATGACAAAGAAATGGATGGACAGATATTTAGATAAGATACAAGAGTCCTGCAAGTTTGTGTCCTGTATGCATGTTCTCAACATGTTTTGGTTTTTGTTGTTGTTGTTGTTGTTGTTGTTGTTTGGCTTTTAACTTGTCAAATACCTCATTATTGAAACATGGCTTTCATGACATAATCAGGAAAAAAAAAGTTATTGTGATAAGGAAAGAAGAGTCTCATATTCTGAACGTTAAATCCCTTAAAAGCACCCTGGTTAACTACCAATGTCCAATGATTTTAACATTAGTATATTAGGTATCAACCATTTACACCACAACATCTCATGTCCTGGAGCTCTTGGAATCTACAGTCATCAGTAAAAATCCTCTGTACCCTTAATGTCCTCAACTTGACCAGAATCTCCCAAAAATATAAGGTTTCCTTTCATCTCTTCAGACTGTCCACATGCTGCTCCTCCATTTTGTAATTATCTTCACACCTGTCTCCTTTCCTCATTCCTTGAAGAATTGAGCGCCTGCCTGGTTCATAGTCACTCTGAGCCTTCTTCTTATCAACAGTCTTGGTAACTTCAACATCCACCTGGACGTTCCTTCCAATATACTCGAGCTCTTCTCCTTTAATGGTTGTAAGTTCCACCTAACCCAGCCATCATTAACATCATATTCCCCATGTGCTGAATGTCAAGTATCCCACTCTTCCACCACCACTACCTCTTGTCTTTCCCACTTCTCCCCTCTATTCCATTCTCAATCAGGACCTATGACTTTTTCCCATATCCTAGTCAGATTTTATTGCCTTCCTTATCTATGTTAAATTTTATCACTCATCATCTCTCTTTTGCATAAAACTTCCACTCCCTTAGCCTCTTATATCATGGTTCTAACTTGGCAATACTTAAACATGGTTAAAGCTAACTCTCCATATACTCTGTCCTGGTACTCATGAAGCTAAAAGTAAATAGAGAAAAACAGTCCAGCTGTATCTTTAAATTACAATCCCTAATTTCAACGGCCTTTAGTACTGGCTAGAGAGTGGATTGTATTTCTCTACTTAGTTTTCTCATTTTCCTAAGACTCTTTCTTTCATATCTCTTCTTTCACCTCAAAACTTGAGTACCTCACCTTCACTCTCAGCTAATAACTTTGCATCCTTTATCTCTAAAAAAAAAAAAAAAAGTTATTTCTAGAAACTACCGCCACCACCTCTAACCATACAGCTTCACAGATTCCACCTTCTTCTCAAATTATCACAGGTAAGTTTTCCATGCCCAGCTCCTCTATCAAACAAATTCTATTGCTCCAAAAATTCCTTTACCTCTTTCTTGAATTGTTTAAATCTCTACGATATTAACCTGCCAAACATATAATTGCCAATTAGTCAAAGCTTTTATTTGACAAGGTCATCTCCAGGTTGCTAACTCTGATCTCAATGTTCCACCTACATGAGGAGATAGCAGTTTTGACTTGGTTGATCACAACCTCCACCTTGAAAGACTCTTCACTTGAGTTCCAGGACCCTATATTCTTCTTTTCTCCCAGGCATGAGCCACTCTTCAGTTTCTTTTTCTGGGTCGTCCTCCACTTTATGACAACTTCACAGTGGAGGACCCCAGGGTTCATTCTCTGGATCTCTCATCACCTACATTCATTTCCTTGATGATCCATCAACCTACAGGCCCTTGACTCTCAGATTTATATTTTTAGCTCTGACCTCTCCCATAAACCCCAGTCTCAAATATCTAACTGCATTAGTCATGCTTCTGCTTTAATAACACAGTGTAACAAACAACTCACAAGCTCAGTGGCTTACAGTAACTAATATTTATTTCTTGATGATTTGTCTGCAGGCTTGCCAGGCACCTCTGCTTCAGGCTCCAGGTGCAGCTCAGGTCTGCTCCACATATCTTTCATGCAGGTACTAGTAGCTCCTCAAGGACATGCTCCTTCTCATGGCAGAGGATAAAAATCTTCAAAGGGGCTGCAGTGTATTTTTCTCATTGTCCTAAAAGACTCTTTCTTTCATATCTCTTCTTTCACCCCTACTCTCTAGGGCTTCAATGAAGTTGACACACTATCTCTTCTACCCACATTTAACTGGCTAAAGTGAGTAGCACAACTAAGCCCATCACCAATGAAACAAAGAAGCACATTCCACCCAAGAGAAGCTAAAGAATTGGGGAGGGGAAGAAAGAATTGTAACAAATAATATGATCTGCCACACCAACTCCCTATTCAATTAGACTTAGATATCCAATAAAAATCTTGAAACTTGCCATAAGAAAAAATGATTTTACCCCAAACCTACTTCCTCTTCAATCTTTTCCATATCTGCAAAAGACAATTCCATCATTCCGGTTGTTCCAAAAGATCTGGAATCATGGTTGACTTTCTTTCTTTCACATACTTACTAATTCTATTGACTTGACCTTCAAAATATGTCCAGAATCTAAGCCTTTTTTCTTCAGCTCTATTGTGACTGCCTTGCTTGAAGTCAGTCATCATCATCTCTTTTTTTGTTTGTTTGGGTTTTTTTTGGTGAGGGGGGGGTTGTTTTTTTTTTTTTTTTGGGGGGGGAGTATCAGGGATTGAACTCAGGGGCACTCAGCCACTGAGCCACATCCCAGCCCTATTTTGTATCTTGTATTTAGAGACAGGATCTCACTGTATAATAGCACTCTCCATGCTTCCACTCTCAGCCCAAAGTGTATTCTCAATAAGACAACCAGGATGATCCTTTGCAGAGAAGTTTGATCAGGTCACTCTTCTGCTTAATCTACCATCAATACCCTCTAGAACTCCAAGCTCATCATCTCCCACTGTGTTCCCTCTCATGCCATTCCTACCATTCTAGGCTGCTTGCTGACCATTGAACAAAACAGGGACATTCTCTTCTAACACTTCTTTGCTTGCTTTTATCTGCCTAGAATATCCTTCCCCAGATATCTGGATGGTTCTCTCCCTTGCCTTTTTCAAGATTTAATTTCAATGTCACCCTCTCAGTGAAGCCTCCCTGAACACTCTAATTGCAGAGTGTGAAGCTAAATGCTTCATTGTGAAGTAAGCAGACACAGCTGTGGGAACCCATTCCAGAAAATGAATCAATGTATTAAAGTCCCCATACAGCAGGAAGGTGCCAGTGAAGAGCAGTAGAACTTTACATCTTGCCACATACCACCCTGAAATTCGTTACCAAAACGTATGTGGTCTTTGTCCTGGTTCTGTGAAAGGTGTGTACTTCTCTGATCCATCAATGTTGGGCTAAGTCATGTGACTTTCTTTGGCCAATGGATTGTGTGAAGGAGTTTTATCCAAGCAGAACCCTTAAATGTGCTGTTCAGCTTGACCACTTATGCTTCTGTCATTCACCCTGAAAAGGGTATGAGCCTGGATTGCCTCTGGCCACTGAAAGATAGTCAGGTGGACCGTAGTGAATCAACTTGCAGATCAACATCACCCAAGCCCAGCAGAGTTCAAGTCAAATCTGATCCACAAGCCTGTTTGAAAATAATTGTTTTTGAATTCCACTAGGTTGTGAGCTGGTTTCTTATGCAGCATTATTTTAGCAAAACCTGAAGTATCCTCATATGTCATTAATATCTCATTTTTTTTCACCATATCCCATAAAATCTTTCATCCTTTCTTGGTTACTCAGCCACCACCATCACTCTTCTTCAGTGATAACCTCTTGAATTGATAATCTACACATATTTGTCTCCTTTTCCTCATTTCCCAACTTACTTCAACCCCTTGAAGAGACATCATGAAAACAATTTTCTCATATGTCAGTCATTCCTGTACTAAAGGGTAAATACAGACAAATATGACACAGAGATAGGCCAGTAGCAGTCATCAGAGTTGAGTTCATCAATAAGCAACAAGTAAGCTGGGCATAGATCTTGAGGCAAGAAGATCCTTTGGGTTCAGGAAGTTGAGGCCAGCCTGGGCAACAGAGAGAGAACCAATCCAAAAGGTAATAAATTAATTAAGTGACAAGCTGGGTCATGTTGAGGTGGAAAATGTAAAGCAATGAGAGAAGCATTTTTTTGCTCAAGCTTTTGAGATTTTTTCCTACCTATCTCTTTTCATTTTGCATATTAAAATAATGCATCCCATGTATTAGGGGATCAGTCTCAATATTCTCAAAAACTAATCGGATAATTTTATGTGACAACACTTAATTTCTCTGAACCCTGGCATTTTTCATTTAAAAATTGAGAAAGTTAAACCCTGAGTGAGTTTTGGGCAGGAACTTCTTGGAATTTCTTAGAATTCACACAGCTCAGGAACTCCATGCTCCTCCATCCAATTCCCATATAACCCCTTAGAGCAGAGTGGGAGTTAGCAGTCTGACAATGCTCAAGCTTCCTTACACATCTCCTGCCACACGTGCACACTGGCCTTTCAGGGCCCCTGAGGTGGATGTTCTCTGATATCCCCTTAAATACTTAGCATGTGTATTTATCACCTATAGATTGTGGTCTGAGCTCACTAACTGAAATAATACCTTATATTTCTAGTACAATCTGTCTATGTCATATGATGAATATAGGTGTTCCCTTTTATAATCTCCATCAAGGCAGTAAATGCTAATAAATACTTTTTTATATTTATTTGCCTTCCCACATCTCCCAAATACCATTTATGCACAGACACTTATGCCAAGCCATCAACTTTGTAGTGGCATATATTAATTTCTTCATATAATGCAACTAAGAAGGAATTTGAGAGCCCATGTGAGTTTGGGAGTTGTGTATTTTAGATAAATTTTACATACCACATCAACATTTGAGAGAGCTTCAGTGGCATTTTTTCTCTTCTAAAAAAAAAAAAAAGTTAGATATTTTATATTTGAGTTTTAAGGGTACAGATGCCCTGACTTTCTCTGTACTACTCTTAGGCCATTTTAATATGAATTCACTTACACACATACACCCAATGTCTTCAGATCTAATATCCCTGCTGCATGACAGACACTGAGCAGTTTCCAAGGGAACATTGTTCAAGACAATGGTCCTATTAAAAAGACTCTTGTAAGAACAAATGTCCACTCCCTTCACTATCCTTCAGAAGCATTAAATTAGATCCACTCTTCTTGAAATAAAGAGAACACCCCACACTTAACCATCACAGGGTAACAGAGAATAGTCCCCTTAAAAGCATAATTATTCTACAGGATAGCAGTACTGATATGGACCATTAGCTCTGACAGTGAAAAGTTTCCAGTTCCTCTACAATTGAAAAGTTGTTTGAGTTGGCAAGAGATCTACAAATCACCATTATCTTAAAATCAGAAAATTAGGCCATGTAGTTGAATGGCCCCCCTGGAAGGACAGATGCTCAATTCCACTGGCGTAGGCAGGCTGAAGAGCCAGAAATCAAACTTGTTGAGTAGTCTTTAAGGAATGATGTTTGCTTACTGTTAGCCACTGGAGCACAAGAACACCCCTGAAAAAATGGTTATTTTTAGCATTTTTCTCATTTAAAAAAGTAACATTTAGAAAACCTAGAAAAACATGCAGATATGAAAACTCAACCATACCCCTACCTCCCAAAGAGCAACTATTAATATTTTTCAGATTAGTTCTAAACTTACCCTTAAATTTTATATTTACTTTTTTAAAAAATCCAGGTGAGGCCACAGCATATACATTACTTCATAAGGAACTTTTTCACAGAATACTTTGTTGTAAGTATTTTCTCTATGTTTCTATATATTCTAATAAAAATGTTTTATGATTACAGTGAATTCCAATTTACCATTTAACAAATATCCATTTTGATACTTACTTTGTTTCATTCATAGGACTAATAAGATACCAGACATCCTCATCAATAAATCTTTGTGGGCATCTGATTTAGTTCAACAGCACAAATTCCTAGAAGAAAACTGATGGATCATAAAATATAAGACTTTTGATGCACTTTACAGAAGTATTGCACAGAATAGTAATAACAACTGAAAATCCACCATCAATGCATTAGAATGAACATTGGAAATGGGATTATAATCATCAGGCAAGATACACCCAACAAAAAGAAGGAACCTGTCACTTCTTCCAGGGCAAAAAATTGAAAACTGTTAGATTTACACTAAAGACAAAAAAACTAAGTGATGTGCAAATCATGTTAATTTATAAAGATTCCTAGACACATGTACATATTCCACAGGAGATCGTGGCAGCAAGAGCTAGTTTCTCCTCAAGAATGAGAAAACAGCAGGAGCTAAAGGAGTAGTCACTCTTTGGTATGGTCTGAATGCTGCTACCTGGCCAAACAGAGCCTGCTATTGGTGCTCAGCATCACTCTTTACCTGGACACCTGTGGATGGTATCAAATGACTCTTACTGCAAATACTTGATTATCAGAGAGCATAAACTCAATCAGCTGCAAAGCCAAGAAAGGTATATAAGGTTATAAACCTTAGCAATTTCAAAACATTAGGAGATAGTGAAGCCTATAGCTAATAAGGATCCATCCTGAGAATCGAGCAAAGAACATTAAAGGGCAAATTTCACCCATGGACCTCAAGATTACAACTGTATTTTTCTACTTGTAGATTATTCTCAGCATCTAATTAATGATGGTTAAAGTGCGGAATGAGAAAGAGTTATTGAAGTGTTTCTATGGATGTTTGCTACAATGTGCTCTTTAAAATGAGTATTCAGATGAAAGCTGTGACACTTATTAGAACAGAAATGGAGATTTCTTTCTTAACATGATCCTCTCCCCTGTGCTGTCCATGCTCTGCCTCACTGTAGCAATAAGTGTTCTTCATACCCTAGTGAGTCAACGCTGCTAGATTTATGTTTTAATAATGATAGCATTAGTCAGAACTTACTGAGCCCTTAGAACTTAGGTCCGCTGACTCCATCTTATCAGAAAGGCTTCTCCCAGCTATCCAGCTACTCACCTCCCCCCAGCAGCTCTGGATTTGTTTTTTAATCATTTCACACACAAACACACACAGGGCCACATAAGAACAAGGTCACAGCCAAGAGGTTAATGAATCACCCAAAGTTAAATGGCACTTAGGAAATTGCAGCAGACTCCAGTCACCAATTACAGAAATAAAATTGTTACAAGCCTACAAAGTATACAAAGGAGTCTACTGAGTCACAAGGTCTCCCAAAACAAGAAAGAGCATAGGCAAGGAAGAAAAGGTAATGCCACCAGAAGCCCTTGTAAAGTTTGATTTTAAATTGGTGAGGCCCAAATCCCAAGAGAGTAGAACTCTATTTAAACCTAACGTTCAGGGGTGGTAAATTTCTTGAACTCCTGGGCTGAAATAATCTTAAGAGAGCTGTTTATTCAGAGGAGGCATATTAATACATTAAGCTAATGCTTTAACATAAACAGCCAGACTCATTACATTAGCTTCAGTGACCCAAGTGATTTGACCCATTTGAATAAAATAACCTTTGATGTGAGCAATATAAAAAGGGTAAATAAATAAGCACCAAATTCCAGTTATTGTGTGTGTGTTCCATCTGTTAAGTTACACTCCTAGTCTAGGCTTTTACATTATTCTGAAAAATCACAAAATCTTGCATAGTCTGAAATATGCGTCTGATCTGGAAAAGAAATTGCAAACCAAAGGACTGCACTCACCAGGATAGAATGAACATTTTATGAATGCATTTGAAGAAAAAATGCTGCATAATGAAAAAGATAAATCATGACAGGTTGAGGCTCCAAAATAATAATGAAATGAAAATCTATCTTAATTATAATTAGAAAGTTACGGAGAGTACTGAAATATTAGTACACCATTTCCAGTTTCAACAAAGTTTGCACCTTAAATAGGTTTAAAAATAATTTTCACTAAGTCCTAATAAATCATTTATGGCCGATGTTAAGTGTATCAGTATAACAGGATCATGCAAAGAAGTTAGTAAATTCCATCCTACTAATAGCATAAGGCAAAACAAATGTGCATGATTAACAGTGACAGTTGGAGAGAACAGCTCTAAGCAATTTAGAGACCCAGGAACTAAAAGGATCAAAAGAAACAAGCTACTTTCACTGGGTGAATAGAAGTTAACTTTAAAATTGGGATTGTTATAAGATGCTACTTAAAATGAGCTACAGAAAAGGAATGAAAAAAGACCTATTTTATTCTCAAAAAGCCTACTCTGTCAAGGTTGTTGGAGAACCAATTATTCTTAGGACTTTGTCAAATAAATGCCTCACGGCCTGTCTCCAGCTAAAAAATTACATACAAGCATTTAGCATGTATTAGTTTGACCTTGTGAGCTGACCTCATTCATGAGATTTCAACAGAACTGTTGAAAAATACTTCAACATACAGGCACACCTTAATTGAACATGGCACATATTATAGCAAAGGGTATAATGTGGGAAATTGCATGAAAACAAGAGTGAAAAAGAAATTAATTTATTGCTGTTCTATATCACCATGCCATTCCAGAATTTAACAAGGAACACAAACCATATAACCACTAAATTCTGGTTGCATTGATCCCAATCTCCTCCAAGTCATCCAACCAATCTACTCATCTTGTTTTAAATATTTATGAACACATCTTTTATCTGGAACAATTATCAATTGCTAATTGTTATATTAATAATAGAAAATTAAAATTCAACACTGAAACAGATGGTCTCTCCTCTACTCCACTCCAGTCTCTTTATCTTACTGAAAACTCCCATAAAAGCCAAAACCATTCATCAGTTGGATGGGTTTTACAATATGTTTGTTATCACTCAAGATGGGGTGTCAATGAAAGCTTTTCTTACTGAGAAGCAATTATTTTGAACTGGAAAAAAATTACAACATGTTTGATAATCAACATTTGCCTAAATATAAATATTTTTCCTTTTTCCATTAAAAATGGAAACTCGTACCTTTTAATCTTTCATTCTTTGATGTTTTATTATTGTGAATCTGGTGAACATTTATTCAATACTCAGTTAAAATGGAGATCATCCTTTTACATAAATTTACATAAAGGAAAACATCTCTTCAGTGTGGCTGAGATTTGGATCTATATGACCATTGCCTTCTCTTTCCATTCAGTGAACCCCTTCCAGTCTCCCATGCCTCCTGACAAAATAGATCCTGTGATCTCATTTGGAGATTGGTTAAGCCAGGTAGAAACATTAAGATCATTTTTTTTTTCATTGTGGATGGACATAATACCTTCATTTTAATTATTTATTTTTATGTGGTGCTGAGGATCGAACCCAGTTCCTCTCACTTGCTAGGCAAGTGCTCTGCCACTGAGCCACAACCCCAGCCCCAAGACCAAATCTTAAAACACTCTTTCAATTACTCTGGCTCAGTATTCTCATTCTTAAGGAGTATCTAGAATTTGCTGCCAAAATCTCACTAGGGTATGTCCGCAGAAGCTTAGCAGTATTTATAAATTAACATTATTAGTAAATATTACTTGGGTTTTACTTTTTATTATAACTCTAACATTTCTCAATTTCTGGCCTTTGAAGAGGTGACAGAATCTCTCTTGTTGGTACATGGATTTAGCTGACATGCAATGACAGTGCCATTTCCCATCCATTCTCCTACACTGATGACAAATATGTAATAGTTATCACCTTTAAGTACATTGCTTCAACAAAGTGTATCAAAAGTCCTAATATACCTACATTCTATGATACAACAATCCTCTTTCTAGTAATTTGCTCTAAGGAAATTATCAGAGATGTGCATGAAGTTTATATATGGGGATGTGTAGCATCCTATTAGTTGTAAGAGTAAAAAAAACATAAGGACTACCCAAAGCTTAGCAAGCAACCTGAAAGTGTTAAACTCCATTCAAATGGGAACATTGAATCTCCACATCTTACTTGTTCTTTATCTCTTCTAAGCACCCCCAATCCAGATCTTCATCTTATCTTCATGCTGCTCACGTCTTTCACACTTGGTCCAGTCCTGCTCTTCTACACACCACTCTGCACTCTAAATCTTTCCTATCAGTTCTTCATCCAGGCTTCACAATTATGTTCTCTTTTAGGTGATAGTTCATGTGAAATTCAAGTGCATAATAATATAGAACAGTCCAAACCAGTTGTATGTTCCCTATTCTTCTTTAATGAACCCTGTGTCCTGAGTTTCTTATATTCACAAAGGAATAATTCCAAGGATGAAAATTTCAAACAAAGTAGAAGAATACTGTTACTTAAGTCAGGTAAATACACTGGCTTTGTGATGCTCCCCATTTGGCCATTTATTCTATCCTATAGCTAGATTCATCCCAGTGTGTGATACATTCAAGGAATGCTTACATACAGCTCTCCGGAAAGTTAAACTAAATCACTGTTTCCAACAAATATTTCTCCTGAAAAAGATTACCATTATCCATGAAGTAGAAAAAAGTAATTTTAAAAGGATGTTTACTGAGCATTTTAGTACAACTAATGTTTCTCTTCTTTTAACAGTTAATGACCATCATACTACCATTGGTGCCTAGAATTGAAAAGATAAGTAATTTAGCTTTAGATAGTTGATAAACTGTAAGATGAATGTGCAAAACTTTATAGAATATATTGACCTAAATGTTGCCCTCCCCAAACTTTACTAAGCCCCTAGGGGAACTGTAGCCAGTTCACAGAGGTTCCTCCAGATTCTTAATTTTAGGGAAATAAAGTGATATCTGTCAGATGCCACATAAAGGACTGGCTCCAGTGTAGTTCAGTGTCTACATTAGAACTACTGACATTCCTCCCAATGACATCTTATCATTGTAGAACTGTTACTATGATTAAAATCATGTCCAAAAAGCAAGTCAACATGGAACAAGGAATAAGCATTAGAGTGTTCATCTGTTTTTCAAGCTTTGAGAGCGTTTACAGTGGCCAACAAGCATACACATATCATTAGTAAATAACTAGTCATTTCAGGATGAAATATTATTTTCTTTCTTTTTATATGTATTATTTTTCTAAACAGTTTCTGTGTTTTCAGGACATAAACATTTAAGTTGTTTGGGTTTAACTACTCAATAAATAGATATGTTAGATATTTCTTTTGCCTACTTTTTCAAAAATTATTGGACATTAAGAATGGCATGATGGGAGAAAGTTCAGGAACCTCTACCTAAATACTATGAAACTAGACATAAACTATACCTAATTGTTATATAGTGGCTCTTTCACAAAATTTAAGTGAAAAAATTTATAAAAATTAATTCAACTATTACAAAAAGAATTTA
Source organism: Spermophilus citellus (assembly GCF_964194105.1). Classification (NCBI taxonomy): domain Eukaryota; kingdom Metazoa; phylum Chordata; class Mammalia; order Rodentia; family Sciuridae; genus Spermophilus; species Spermophilus citellus. The sequence continues at coordinate 161,855,525 of NC_138184.1, forward strand.
ACTTCTAAAGACATTCTTGATCTTTATTTTTTGTAGAACTAAATATTGTTAGCCATTGTGTAGGATTTTATGAAGGTAAACACTAAATCCTTAGTTTTGAAAGAATTAGTTTTTCATTGAAACTTTTGTTTAATGTGTATTCAATTTAAGGAGGTACAAATTTTGAGGCAAAGTGCCCAGTAATTAGTTGCTGAACAATTTATTTGTATGGAAATTTTCTCTTTAACATTTTTTCACTGACACATAAATATAGTAAGGAAACTTTGACTTCATTGATATAAGAAGAAACACCTGAAGCAGAGCCAACCAAGCCAAAATCTTTTACAAATTCCGGGTATGCATTTTGTTTTCAGTATCCAAAGTAAGACCAATTATTCAAATTAGCTTACTTTATGTAAATTAGTCCTTTCAAAGCACTTTCTTAATCCAGGCAGTTATTAAGTGAAATGGGATTTACTTTGACTAATGTCTGCACAAAGAAGGAAAAGTACACAAGGGGGATCCTATTATAGCTTTGAAGCACTGGACTCTCCAGTGTTTATTTATAAGCCCTCCTCTGGCAGGAACTGCCGCAGTCTCGGCTGGGCACAGAATCACGAGCCACCACACAGCTTTGTAGATTCAAACAGCAATTCTTTATTCCCGAACTCACACCGGCCTCCACACACGTTCTGGGGCAATCCCAGTTCTTCTGCCACCCAATTCACAATTCCACGAGGCTTTTTTTTCCCAAAATGCTCTCTGAATCTCACGAGAACTCAACGGGAGCTCAGGCAGCAGGAACGCCCTAATTCCAGCAGCAATAATCCTCAACATCGAACTTCCCTAAAATCCAAGGTCTTAAACTGGGAACGCCCTTAACCCAAGGAGCGGGATACTTCCTCAAACTGCAGGATACACCCTAATCCTGGATCCTCCCTGGTCGTTGAGCAGGGTCACCTTTCTCAAACACACATGCAAGGTCAACAGCGAATTTAACATGGGGTACGCTGGCAAGGAAATTTCCTACTTCGTAATGGCCCTCAGCAAGGAACAACCGACAGGGTGTGATGATGATCTTGACTATGGTTTTTACAGTTCTAATTTGACCCTGCATTTTGAGAAGAGAAGAGGCATAAGATGGCAGAGCCCTTTTGTCTCTAAGAGTCTGGTTCATGATAAAGAAAATAAAACAACAATTTTACCTTTGATTTCAAAAAGGACATATTTAAGGATATCTGAATTCTTGTGAAATACAGAAAGCTTGGAAAATATAGTAGACTGATTTTTCAACTGGCCCGTTTCACTGGTCAAAATAAAAATTGTTTTGATTAGAAAAAGACTTTCAGGATGGATCATTTTTGCCCCATTTTACAACACTATGCACATGCATAGACACACATACACACACACACATACACACATACACACACACACACACACACACACACACACGCACACACTCACCTCAGAGCTCTTATTGTTTACAATCTTGGGACACATCCAGCACTGGTTTTACAGTATCAACCTGAAGATTAACCAGGAGATACAGGTGAGCAAGTCACTTTTATAAATAATGTCTTTAAAATAATAATAATAATAATAATTCTCAGTGCTACTCATCATAATTAAAGACCAGCCTCAGAGAAAAGAAAACAATGAAGATTTGGAACTAAAACTACAGCCATTAGTAACAGACTCACATTCTTTTGTTTATGTTCAGACATTGCACTTGTTAATTTAATACTGGCAAACAAAAGCCTTGTCACCTGGAAGACTGGGAAAATGAGTTCTTCTCACAGTGTCCCTTTGAAGGGAGTAGTTCACATCCCATACTCAATAGAAAGTGACACTTAATTTGGCAGACCTGGGTTTTAGGAACCCAAGAGAATGAAACTGTCCTGGTAACATAAGATACACAATTGAGGTCAAGTCAGGGTGGAATTCACTCAGTCAAAGTGTCATAAGCAACCTAAGTCAGGGGCAGGGCTGGGGTTGATACAAGGGCATTTTGAGAGAAATTAAGGTATTTATGGTTTTTTTAATTTGCTATTTTTCTGTCTCTAAAACTTCCATATTGTCAGGTGGTGCTTTGCATGACTTTTAACACATCAGACACTTTCATTTCAGATCCTAAGTAAAAATAAATAAACCTTAAACACATATGAATTGTCACACATATATGCAAGGTTATTGTTACAGTCCCAGTCTCAGATGAACCCTGTTAAAAAGCAAAGGTTAAGAAGATATTTTGCCTCTTTTTTCTTTTCTTTGTTTTTTTTTTTTTTTTTTTTTTTTGGTAATCACTGTATAATAAACTTAAAAGCCTGAATAAGAATCACTAAAATTGTAAACAAAATTGGGAATGAAAATCAGAAAATCATCCTCTGAGATTGAAGCTTGTATTAATTTACATAAAAATGGGTGTGATTAGCCTTCTGTGAAATGACCCAAGAGAGGTACTTTGAAGTGAACTGTGCAGGCCACTAGAGTGTTTCTAAATTTCTTTCATCAGGGAGCTGTATCACTGTAGCTTAAGCTTTGTCTCTGGATAACTTGGGACACTATTTTTTGTTGAAAATGCAAGCAAAATAAGGTGTCAATCTGCATGAAGTTCCGAAAAAGAGAACTGAAGAATAACTATTTGTTCACACTGATACAGGAAGACCTGGGATCTAGATGTTTCAAGTCACTAGAAATAGATACTCTGTGGGAAATCAGGTGTAATTCTCTACTTTCTGCAACTACCAAAAAACAAAATAGCCTTCAAAACTACTCACTTTCCTTTACTATGATCTCTATATGTTCTTATTACCTCACAGCTTCATGGTTAGCAACCTGGATTCCAAGGAAGCTTGATGAGGAGAAGGACTATCTTAGATAAGGGTTTTCTAGTGACAAGAAAGTCAAATCCTACTGAATGCTGATGTTAGCACTTGTTTATAAATAAACCCAGGTGAAGTCAGTTTTCAGAAGTTCATCCCTCCTAAATGAATTGATAGCATCAAGTTTCTTGAAACTGGATTTTAAGCTGCAGGCAGGTAGGCTGTGGCTTCCCGAGAGGGAATGCCTTTGAAGATTTTATTTTGTCCCGGTGAACTTTAGCCTTTTTTCTGCTTCCTAGTGGCCAGTACTGAGCTGCTTTCCACTACCACACCCTTCTGCCATGACATTCTGCCTCATCTTAGGCCCAAAGCAATGGAGTCAGCCATCCATGGACTGAACCTCTAAAACCATGAGCCCCAAATTAGCAACTCCTCCTCTAAAAAAAACACTAAGGCCTAGGCCTGTGTACAGTGGCACACACCTGTAATCCCAGCAGCTTTGGAGGTTGAGGCAGGAGGATAGCGAGTTCAGAGCCAGCCTCAGTAAAACCAAGGCACTAAGCAACACAGTGAGACCCTATCTCAAGTAAAATACAAAATAGGGATGGGGATATGGTCCAGTGGCTGAGTGGCCCTGAATTCAATCCCTGGTACCCCAAGAAAAAAAGAAAAAAAGATTAAGGTCTAGACTTAATTCTCTTTCTACCACTCTGGTGCGGATGTTGGAAGTGGGGTATCTGTGCTGTGAGGAGACAGATGGTATATGGCAACTCTTCATACTTTTCATTCAATCCTACTGTGAACACAAGCTGCTGTAAAAAAATAAAATCTATTTTTTTACGGGAAGAATAAAACATAAATCATGCAACCAGGAGTTCAAAGCATACATTTTGGAGTCAAAGAGACCATGGTTAAAATCCTGATATGCCCCTCATGGACATATTATCCTCTCTGAGTCTCAGCTTCTTTATCTGTAAAATAGAAGCAATAAGCATGTATCTTCAGTATTGTGAGGCCTAAATGAAATGACAGATATAAAATATGTAGCATAATACCTGTCATGTAGGAAGATTTAATCATTGTCACGCTCTGCCCAAAGCAAATCGTATAAGGTTGGACCTCATTTAAAATACATTCTTCTTGACAAAATGTATAAACACTACTCTGAATACTCAGAGAGCCTAAGGAACATGGAGATAAGAACAAGAGATGGCAAGCTGCAAGACCAGGATCCTGGAAAACAAAAGCATTCTTTGGTAACAAGCTAAGATAAAAAATTTTGCAAAGTACATGGGCAGTATCAAGCTTTCTTATGAATACAATTGATGTAAATTTAAGTATCTTAAGTCTGAACTTAAATCATTTCATTGGACAAAAGGCTGAGTTTTTCCTGCAATTGATGATGTTTGTTGTAATATAAGTGGTTGTTGCAATGAATACCAAGGGAAGACACAAAGCAACAATGTAATATAAAAAAGAGGATGGAACAGAATCAGGATGATGAAAGAAAAACTTGAAAAAGGTAACACCTATCACCAAGTCTGGCTAAGGTGTTTGCCAATTCATTAGTGAAGAGATGATGGAAATTTGCATCAGCTTACATCAAACCCTTGCAGGAAACAGCACAAAGAAGTGAAATGTTTCCTAACTGTAACAAGTTGTAATGACACCGGTCATTAGAGCAAAAAGTGTCCTATTGACACAGCATCAGGAATAGTAGTTTTCCTAGACAATCCGGTTTTGTGTGCCTTAAGAATCCTATAATGGTTGTATTTTCTTCTTCTTGATGGTTGTTACAGAAAACTTTGGGCCTGTCTCTTGCAAGGGTATAGGATTTAATGACTAGCATTTGTATACTCATGGATTCCTCTCCTATGACTCATATTCCCTTTGTCCAAATTCCCTCAGTTATTGTTAATTTATTCCAACATGATGTAGTATATGCATCTTTGCAAACTGGCATGTTGTAACATGAGGTAAAAACAAATTTTTAAAATTTAATCGGCTTATAAGAGTGGTCCAAAAATAAGAGAGTGCTATGTGGATGGATGGCTGGGTTTCTTAATGCAGTTTTCAAAATTGCTGAGGTTTTTTTCTTCTTCTTTCTGATGCAGGCCTGCTGCCCTACCATATGTGCTCCAGAATGCAGGACAAACAGCAGAGTGTTACATGACATGGCTTCTGGCTTTGCTAAGAAGAGGGAAAAGCAGGAGCAGCGGGAAGAGAAGCCTGGGTGCCCCCTTTCTTCTGTTATATCACAAGGATGCATGCAGAGCCAAGGCTCTGCTAGCTGCATAGTATGAGTTTGCATTTCCATGCAGGTCCTTGAAGCATGGCAAACTGCATTCTTCACTAGGGCAACAAGACAAAGCAGCCTGGTCGGTATGGAAGTACAAGGGCTGCTTGCCCCATACAGTCTGTTTGAAGTGCAGCCCTTTAGAGGACTTGTCTGGAAACACCAGCTGCCCTGTTTCTGGAGACATTGGGACACATGAGATGTTGTCATGCAGTGCTAGAGAGAGGAAGTCTACATTCCCATAGGAAGCAGGGTTTGGCTCAGTCCCACTCCCACCCAAAACTGGAAAAAGGGCTCCTCCAGGTCTTATCGGGGCCATACTAAGTGAGCCGAAGGTTCTCATGCTATAACTTCTAGGAATAGAGAGTGTCTTGAGTATTGCCTGATTTTATTTTTAATTTTTAAGTCTTTTAACTGATACATAAAACATTTAAAAATTGTGCATATTAATGGTGTATCATGTACTATTTCAATACATGTATACATTGTGTGATGTTTAAATCAAGTTAAACATATCTTCCTGAAACATTTATCATTTCTTTATGGTGAAAACTTTCAAAACCCTTTTTTCTAGCTGTTTGAAAAATGCAGTATATTATTATAATCTGTAGTTCCTACTGCTTAATAGCTCAACAGAACTTCCTGCTGCTGACTATAACTTAGTATCCATTGATCAAGCTTCCCCCATCTCTCACCCCCACACACACACTCTCCCCAGCTTCTAGCAAACATTATTCTACTCTCTCTCTCAGATTCTATGAGATCAACTTTTTTAAACTCCCCATGAATGAGATCATGCAATACTTGTCTTTCTGTCGCTGGTTTATCTCAATATAATGAGCTCTAGTTCTATCTAGTAGCATTCTTTTTATGGCTGAATATTATTACATTGTGTGCATATATCACATATTCTTTTTTTTTTTTTTTTACAGGGGATTCCAGGGATGAACTCAGGGGCACTCAACCACTGATCCACATCCCTAGCCCTATTTTGTATTTTATTTAGAGAGGGGGTCTCACTGACTTACTTAGCACCTCACTTTTCCTGAGGCTGGCTTTGAACGTGCAATCCTCCTGCCTTAGCCTCCTGAGCTTCTGGGTTTACAGGTGTTTGCCATCATGCCTGGCTTCACATGTTCTTTATCCATTCATCTGTCAATGGAGTTGTAGATTGTTCCCATTTCTTGACTATTTTGAATAGTGTTTTAGTGAACCTGGTAGTGCAGATGTCTCTTCCACAGGCTGGCTTCATTACTTTTGGATATATACCCAGTAGTGGAATTGCTGGGCTACACAGCAGTTCTTTTAAATTTCTTTGTCCAAATTTACATTTCCATGAATAGTGTGCAAGGGTTCCCTTTTCTTCAGATTCTTGCCAATGCTTGTTATCTTTAGTCTTTTTGATAAGGGTCATTTTTCCTGGGGTGAGCTGATATCTCACATGACTTTGATTTGCATTTGCCCCTTGAGAAAAGTTGAGCATTTTTTGCATGTACTTGTTTGCCATTTTTCCCAGGGCCTTGTACATGCTAAGAAGATGCTCCACCTCTGAGCTAAATCCCCAGCCCATGCATGTCTTCTTTTGAAAAATGTCTATTTAGATCTATTGCACACTTTTATTTGAGTTATTTGGTTTGGTTTTGTTGTTGTTGTTGTTGTTTGTTTGTTTGTTTGCTGTTGAGTTTTTTGGTTCTGCAGGTTGTCTCTACTCTTGATTGATTCCTTTGCTGAGCAGAAGCTTTTTAGTTAGATGCAATGATCCCATTTGTCTATTTTTGCTTTTGTATCCTGTGCTTTTGGGATCTTGTCCAAAAAATCTTTGCCCATTCTAACATTCTGAAGCATCTCCCTTATGTTTACTTTTGGTAGTTTTATATAAAAGTTTCAGGTTTTACATGTAAGCCTTTAATCCCACTTTGAGTTGATTTTTGTATCTTGTAAGAGAGGGGTCTAGTTTCATTCTTTTGCATCTGGATATCCAATTTTCCCAACCAAACAAAACAAAACAAGTCTGTCCTTTCTTCAGTGCATATTTTTAGCACCTTGTGTAAAATCTGCTGGCTGTGGATGTAAGTTTTATTTCTAGACATTCTATTCTGCTCCATTTGCCTATGTGTGTATTTTTATAACACTATTATACTGTTTTGATTACTAAAGCTTTTTAGTATGTTTTGAAGCCAGGTGGTGTAATGTCTGTTTTGTTCTTTTTGCTCAAGATAGCTTTGGCTATTCAGGATAAGTAAAATTCATAAGGAATTTTATAAACTTTAGAATTGTCTCTTTCTAGTACTGTGAAGAATATCATTGGTATTTTGATAAGAATCTCATTGAATCTGTGGATCACTTTGGATGGATGTTTTAACAATATTGATTCTTCCAATTCCTAAGTATGGGATTTATCTCCACTTTTTTGTGTCCTCTTCAATTTTTTTCATCAATGTTTTATAATTTTTACTATAGAGATATTTCATCTCTTTGGTTAAATTTATTCCTAGAGTTGTTTTATTGTTGTCATTGTTGTTGCTGTTGCTATTGTAAATGGGAATGCATTCTTGAATTCTATTTCAGATAATTAGCTATTAGCATATAGCAATGCTTCTGATTTTTGTATGTTAATTTTGGATCTTAAAACTTTGCTGAATTCATTTATCAGTCCTAGTAGTTTTGGGTGAAACTTTTGGAGTTTTTTTTTTTTATATATATGTAAGTTCATGTCATCCACAAACAGTGACAATTTGCCTTATTTTCCAGTTTGGATGCCCTTTATTTCTTTTTCTCACCTAATTGCTGTGGCTAAGACTTCTAGCACTGTGTTGAATAAAAGCAGTGAAAATGAACATCTTTGTATTTTACCAGATCTTATATATAAAGCTTTCAGCATTTCCCCCATTGAGTGCAATGTGAGCTTTTGCTTTATTATAAACGGCCTTTATTATGTTGAAGTACATTTCTTATATATGCAATTGGTTCAGCATTTTTATCATAAACATATGTTGGATTTTATCAAATGCCTTTTGTGCATAACATGGTTTTTGTCCTTCATGCTGTTATTGTGGTATATCACGCTTATTGATTTGCTCATGTTGAACCATTCTTGCAACACACTTGATCATGTGAACAATCATTTTAATGTGCTATTGGATTTACAAATATTGATAATATTTTGTTGATGGTTTTTGTACCTATGTTCATCAAGGATATTGGCCCTTAGTTTTTCTTTTTGTTGTTGTGGTTGTGTCCTGGCTTTGGTAGCAGGGTAATGCTAGCCTTGTGGAATATGTTTTGAAGAATTCCTTCCATTTTCATCTTTGGAATATTTAAGAAGAATTGTTATTCATTTGTGTTCCTTGAGATAAAGTAAGTTTCTTATAAGCAACATGTAGTTGGGTCTTGTTTTTTAATTCATTCAGCCATTCTGTTTTTAATTGGAGAATTCAGGATGGTTATTAATAGGTAAGGTCTTACTACAGCCATTATGCAAGTCTTTTCTACTTTTGCTGTACTTCCTTTCTTCCTCCCTCTCTTATAATTTTCCTTTGTGGCTAAGTGATTTACTCCAACAGTGTATTTTAATTCATTGCTCCTTATTTTTGGTTTTCTATTATAGATTTTTGCTTTGTAATTACCATGAGGATTACAAAAAAAAACTCTTCAGATCATAACAAGCTATTTTGAATGATAACAACTTAACATGATCATAAAGAACAAAGCAAACAAAAGAACATTCTAATAAGATGGTAACCCCTATTGGGTCCCATCTTGCCTTGTGGGAGATCTGACTCTTTTCTTCTCACTTGAATAAATCCTACTATTTATTGCTAAATGAAAAAACAGAAAATATAATGACAAGAAAACTCTACATTTTCACTCCTTTCTCCCTACATTTTGATTATTTACATCTAATTTAGGCAGGTGACTGTCTTTGCCATCTCTCCTCCAATTCAGGTGGCAAAGAAAGAAGCAGGGCATGAAAGGTAGCACAGGTTTTTGTATTTCTATTTTTGTCTATCTTTAATCATATTAATATAGTTATAAATATATTGCCTGTAAATATAGTAAATGTTTTTATTCTTCATACCAAAGACATGAATGTTTTATGTACTTGGCTTAAAATATTAGAACATTTTGAATTTGTATAATTACTCTTCTCAATGAGTTTTATACCTTCCCATTTTATGGTATGGGGGGATTGGTACTAGGGATTAACTCTGGGGCACTCAACTACTGAGCCACATCTCCAACCCTATTTTGTATTTTTAGTTAGAGACAGGGTCTCACTGGGTTGCTTAGCACTTTGCTGTTGCTGAGGCTGGCTTTGAAATTGAGATCCTCTTGCCTCAGCCTCCATAGCCACTGGGATTACAGGCATTTGCCACCACACCTTGCCCTTCCCATGTTTTCTTCTTCCTCATTAACATCTCTTACTTTATGAATCCACATTCACACAACCAATTTTTTCAACTGCACCAAGAACATACATTGGAGAAAATGGTGCTGGAATTGAATATACCTATGAAGAAGAATTAAACTAGATCCCTTCCTCTCACCATACACAAAAATCAACTGAAATGGATCAAAGAGAAATTACTACAATAAAACATAGGAGAAACATCTTGAGACACTGGATAGGTAGTGGTTTTTTATATAGGACTCCAAAGGTACAAGCAACAAAGCTAAAAAGACACAGATGGCATTATAGCAAACTAAGAATCTTCTGCAAAGCAAAGGAAATAACAGAATTACTAGACAACATACAAGATTGGAGAATATATGTGCAAACCATCAAGCAAGAGATTAATATCTAGAATATGTAAGGAACCCAACAAGTTGAATGACAATAACAAAACCCAAATAATCAAATTGTAAATTAGACTTAAGAGCTAAATAGACACTTCTCGAAAGAAGACACAGAAATAGCTAATAACTATATTGGAAAAAAAATGTTCAATATCCCTAATCATCAGAAAAATACAAATCAAAACCATGATGAGATATCATTTTATTCTAGTTAAAATGGTTATCATCAAAAAGATAAGTTCCATTAATTTCCAGAACAAAGTCTTCTACTTACTAACCTGCTCTACCTCCAGCAAATGGGGGACACTTTGCTGACCAAGCCTGACAGAATGTTGGTTAACCAGTGTCTTGGCCATCCAAACTGACACTAAATTGGGTTGTGCCTGAGTCTCACAGCCACAAGGACCTGGACAGTCTCAGGAAGAGAGCAATGTGCCCCAGGCCCACTCCAAGACTGGGACAGATGTGGACTGAAACTTGAATCCATCAAACAGGTGCATAGACCTCCACCTGATGCTAGGACATGTCTAGAGTCTTTATCTATGAACTCTGGCAAATGTACAAGGACTTCAGTTTCTACCAGGTGCTGGGTCTCACTTTGGTGGGCCTGGGACTGGACCCCAAGACAAAAATCTGTGCTACCTTTCATGTCCTGCTCCTTTCTTTGCCACCTGAATTGGAGGAGAGATGGCAAAGGCAGTCACCTGCCTAAAGCATTTGCAGCGGCTAGGTCTACAGGTATTGGCCTGACATTAGGGGTTCTGGGGCTTTGCCCAGCACTGGGTTTTACCAAAGGGGACCTGGTACTGGGTCTCAAGGCTAAAGTCTGGCCTTAATTCTCTCTCCCTCCTCCAATGGGAAGCGTCTCTCTCTAGACTGGGCTGCTTAAGGTTGGGAAGGGGTTCAAACTCATTCCATCCTGCCTACTTCAATACATATTTTCATTTTATTATCCTGAAAGTAGGCACTATGGTCTGTCACCTGGTTTTCTTATCTCTTGTGAAGGTAGTTTGGTACATGAATAGCTGTTCAACTTAATGTGTCTGTCCAAAGATTACTGGAAGACCTCGGCAGCCATCTTGTTCTACCTCTTAACTTTTTTCCTAGTACTAGGGATTGAACCCAAGGGTGCTCTATCACCAAATTACATCCCCAGCCCTTTCCAATTTTCATTTTGAAAGAGTCTCCCCAAGTATCCCAGGCTGGCCTTGAACTCACAATCTTCCTGACTCAGCCTCCCAAGTAGCTGGGATTATAGGTGTGCACCACTGCACCCAGCTCCTCTTAACTTTTAGTGATGACTGTGCTTAATAATAGGCTCACAATTAAGGATTCTGTTTGACAAGCCTATAGGAGACTATTCCAGCACTTGACTTTCTTGGTTTTTGTTATCTTATTTTAAACATTCTAGAGGTATAATTGATATACGATACACAACACATATTTAATGTATATGTTTTTATGAGTTTGGACATATGCATGCACCTGTGATGCCATCACCACTATCTAAAATTTTCTTGTGTTCTTGTGTGTATGTGTATGTGCTTTTTAACATGACACCTATCCTCAACATATTTTAAAATGCACAATACCGGGACTGGGGATGTGGCTCAAGCTGTAGCGTGCTCGCCTGGCGTGCGGCCCAGGTTCGATCCTCAGCACCACATACAAAGATATTGTGTCCGCCGAAAACTAAAAAATAAATATTAAAAAATTCTCTCTCTCTCTTAAAAAAATAAAATGCACAATACCATATTGTTAACTATAAGTACCATGTTTTGCAGCAGATCTCTAGAACTTAATCATCTTGAATAACTAAAACTCGCCACACCTTCCAAGCTTCACTAAAAGTCCATTGATTTCTCAGTGCTGCTTGACAATTTTTTTTAATCTTCCTTTTTGTCTTTTATAAAAATTCAGGAACAGAAGGACGGCATAAATGCCAGGTTCAGACTGCCCCTTATTGTCCATAGCATATGTTTTAGTCAGCTTTTTCACTGCTGTGACTACAGGGACCCGAGAAGAACAATTTTAGGGGAGGAAAAGTTTATTTGAGAGCTCACAGTTTCAGAGGTCTTAGTCCATAGAAGGCCAGCTTCATTCCTCGAGGCTCCAGGTGAGGCAGAACATCATGGTGGAAGAGTGTGGCAGAGGAAAGCAGCTCATTTGGTGATTAGGAAGCAGAGAGAGGCAGACTCCAGTCCAGATATAAAATATATACCCCACAGGCACATCAGCAATGAGCCACTTCCTCCAGCCATACCCCACCTGCCTCCAGTCACCACTCAGTTAATCCCATCAGGGATTAATTCACTGATTAGGTTAAGGCTATAATCTATCATTTTCTCTCCAAACCTTCTTGCATTGTCTCACACATGAGCTTTTGGGGGACATCTCACATCCAAACCATAACAGCATATAGCTCAGAAAGACTGGGAGAGTCCCACAAATTTTAGCATGATATGAAGGAAATATAAATATGAGGTGATCTTATAATCTTTATGAGCATATGTGTATGTGTATATATATAATTTTTGAAAGCATGACAATACAGAGAAGTCAAAGAAAAGTGACTATCCTATTTTTTTATTCCCTACTCTTCTTTTTATCATCTAATACAGATTTTAATATTTGTTCATTAGATCTGCAGTTTAAAAATAAGAAGTGATGTTTAGAAACCTCATAGTCCAGCAAGCAGCCCTCAGAGATTCATAATAAAAAGCCACTGAATAAGTGCTTTTGATGAAGTTACTAACGTTGGATTGGGGCAGTTTCCTAAATAAAAACAACTGATATTTAAATAGAATGTTGTAATTTACATATATTCCTTTTATTACTCCTCCCTGGAACCCAGAGAAAGGACCCTTATTTTCAACTGTATTTTGTCTATCAGGAGTTAGAGGTTCAAAAGAGAGCATCTATGGTTACTTACCCATGACCATGTATTTCAGTCAGTAGAGAAGCCACGTCTCTTCTCCTACCTTCCTTTATTCATTCCTTCTTTCAAAAAAAATTTTTTTTAAAAAGGGTAGTGTATTAGTCCGCTAAGGCGACCATAACAAAATACCACAGATCAGGTGGCTTAAGCAACAGAAATATATTTTTCACAGTTCTGGAGGCCAGAAGTTGAATACCAAGGTGCCATCAGTAGTAGTTTCTGGCAAGGCCTCTCTGTCTGGCTTGTAAACAGCTACCTTCTCATTTCATCCTCATATGACCTTTTGCACCCTTCATCTCTCTCTCTTCTTATGAGAGCACTAGTTCTTTAAGATGAGAGTCTACAGTTAAGACCCATTAAACCTTAATTACCTCCTTTATAAAGGTTACAGCTTCAATAGGTAAATTTTGTGGCAATGCAATTCAGTCCATAACATGTAACTATTACATGACAGATTCTAAACTAGGACTAGAATTTGGAAAGAAAGGAAGGAAGGAAGGAAGGAAGGAAGGAAGGAAGGAAGGAAGGAAGGAAGGAAGGAAGGAAGGAAGGAAGGAAGGAAGGAAGGAGAAAAAAGAAAAGAAAAGAAAAACCTGACCCTTATCTTCTGGATGTACTCAGGAGAAAAGACATTAAATGCATTTGTGTTTTCTCACGCAGAATACTCCTTATAGAAGGCTCTCCCAGGCTTTCTGTGCTATATGCTCTAGACAATAAGGGGTAGTCTAAATTGTCTTCTGTAGTCTAAATGTCCACCCAAATCATCTGCATACCATGGTATGTAAATATATATATATATATATGAATATATTTATATGTTTAGAAATGATAAAACTTCAGACTAACTTGTGTCTGACTCATCTGTCTTCGAATTTGGGAAGACAGAGCTAACACTATTTGCTTGGAGGTCCCCTCAGAGGCAGGGTAGGTGGGGTGTCCTCTGAAGGCAGAAGGCTTGTCAACAACAATGCTTCCAGGTTTCCAGGTGGTAGTGAAGGGCAAGGAGTGTTGTCAATTCTGCAGAGATGGATGTTGTATCTCTTCTTCTCACCTAGACTAGCGGGCAGCAGAAAAGCTTCCTTTTTTCACAAGTACCCCAAATCAAGAGCTATTATATTTAAGAAGTCTCTGCTGTTAAGCTGAAGCAAATTCACAAGTGTTTCAGTTTTTATTTTTATTTTTTTTAACGAACAAAAAGAACTGGACTCCACAGCATCCAGCCCTTGGAGTCTGTGATTCTGTATCACCTTCCTACAGTGCAAATGAAGGTTTAAAAAAAAAATGTGAGAGAAGAGAAAAAACATTCTGAGACCTTTTGTTTAATGATATGCAAATGAAACAGTTACTAGGTCGCCAAGCACCATGGATGCTAATTCTGCAGTGTTTCTTGACTCCATTCTCTGCTTCCCAGCTGGAGGAAGCTTTATACTGAATTAGATATAATATCAGCTCTGAGACAGACAAATGTAACTTCTGCTTCTGACTCTAGTGCTTACTAGTTTTATGAGCTTGAGCAAAATACCTAGTCTCTCTGAGCCATGGTTTTCTCACCTATAAAATTATAATAATACTCTGCTAGGCTTTCTCAGGTTCAAGAGAGATGGCCCAATTATCTTGGGATATTATAAAGATATTCTATAGGATATTAGGAGGATAAACAGGAAGAAAGGAAACTGTCTCAGTCACATTCAGATAACCAGGACATTTCTGATGATGACTCACAGCAATGCAGGTGCTGCTCTCACAGATGCCTGGTCAGGACCCAAACCCACCCAGTTCCGAGATGAGAGGCTACTGCTCCCTGCACTAGCAACTCTGTTTAAACAGAGACAGTCTCTTTCTCTGTTTCCTTTTCTCCTCCCGCTTCTTCCTGTTCTACACCAACTTCCCCCTATTCTCCATGTTATGAGTCCTGCTAACTTCCTACTTTTACTGCCCTCTTTCTATGGCCATTTCTATGCATATTTCTCTGCTTCTCTTTCAGTTTCCCACTACACTCACTTTTGTATCTTTCATCATCAAGTTGCATAAGAGACAGGTCTGTTGGAATCACTGGCCAAACAGAGCTCTGTCTTAGGGACAGAACCTAATGCCCATCCCTCAGTGTCCACAGGCCAGTCTGTGGATGACTTCATTAGAGACAGGCTCCTCCTCCAGATGCTGGAGTCTGGCTAATGTGGTAAGGTTACAGGACAAAGCATGGCTACATCTGCATGGAGAACTTTTAAAAAAGAACTTTGACAAGCGCTCTGAGTTTTCTCAGAAAGGAGTGTAACTAGACACTCACTCACATGACCTGCCCAGGGCAGGTGTTGGAGAGGGATAAGGTAAGATGTATAGCCCCTTGTCTGGTGCCTGGCATATAAACAGATGCCCAGTAAATCTATGCCACCCTCTTTTCTCTACATTGCTAGTACTCTAGTATAAACCTAAATTCTCTCTCAAAATTACAATGAGTTCCCACATTTCCTTGCCTCCCAGATTTCCTTGTCTTCTCTCGAATTCATCTCTCACTCTTCTCCACAGTTATTTGTAAAGCCCAAGTAGAATTATCCAGTTATTTAACATACCTAACATAAATTGAGTCCACACTATGTGCTAGACACTTGCTTGGAAACACAGAAATCAATAAAGTAACCATTCTACCTTTAAGAGATACAAAGAAGAATGGGAAAAAACCAATCACCATAAATATATATTATAAAAAATTCATCAGAGGAAAAAAACAGAAAAGCAAATTCTTCCCTGGTCTGCAAACAAAGAGGAAATACAGGTGAGTTCTGAGGAATGTAGCAATTCAGAAAATGCTGAAGAAGTTTATTGCATAGAGGACTGAAAGGAAAGTGACCACAACACTCAGAGCAACCAAGAGATCTTTATTACAGCAGTGCAACAGAGGAGAAAAGAGAGAAAGAGGAGAGAGAGAGAGAGAGAGAGAGAGAGAGAGAGAGAGAGAAAGCAAGAGAGATAGCAAGAGAGAGAGGGGGCCCAGCAGGAGGGAGTTTTTATAGCCCAAATCTAATAAGATCTCTGGGTCTGCAAGCTGCCTTCTTGGCACAAGGCGGGTTATGTGTTCGGCCTTGAGCAGAGGGTTGAGTGTTCAGCCTTGAGTGAGGGCTTGGGCGTTTGGGCTTGAAGCAAATAGTTGATAAAGAACCAGACAGAAGGTTTGAGAGGCCAGGTCATCCTGCAGCTAACTTTGTTTGGCATGCCCTGCAGACAGTTAACTCAGCCTGTCCTGCACCTAACAAGGACCAGGTCATGAAGGGTTTAAAATACTCATCATACAAGGTATTGGTGCATTGTTAAGTCAAAGAGAACTAACATTACTTTCAAGGGATGTAAATAGAGGTTAATGCAAAACAAAACAAAAAAATAATTCCATAACCCACTGACCCAGGAAATGCTGGGTTGTTAAAGTAAATAATGGTTTCTTTATGGTTGGATTTATTAGAGCTTTTAATACTCATACGAGTATTATAACTCTCCAAGAATTTGATGATGGAAAATTTGATGAAGTGTGTTTTAGTCAGATTTCCATCACTATACCAAAATTCTTGACACAGTCTGCTTATGAAGAAAAAGGGGTTTATCAAGCTCATAGTTTGGAGGTTGAAGGGCATGACGCCTGAATTGACCCAATTCTGGCAAGGAACTCATAGCAAATGGCAGATGGTACAGTGCATTTGAGAGCAAGCAAGAGATACATCTTGCTTAAAACAGGAGCAAAGTATACGGGAGAGGCCAGATTTCATACTTTTATAATAACCTTCTTTCAAAAACTCAAGGGTCTCATGAGAACTACCTTTTAAGATCATGCCTCCAACCACCTAAGAACATCTTAGTAGGTCCCACCCCATAATGTTTCCACTACCTCCAAGGTCTCAACTTAAGAATCAAGCCTTTAATAACAGTAGACTCTTGAGGGTCACTCAAACCACATCCAAATCCTAGCACAAGGCTAGAATTTCCAACTTTATATGAATTGAAACCTCTTTTCTCATGGAACACCTGGAAATGTTATTAGACCCACTCAGAATGTGAAGTTATTGTCTAAGAGGAGTCATGAAGGAATTTCAACAGGAAAATGGGGTAAACAAAATCTACTCATGGTTGCCAATACCCTCAGTAACACAGGGCCAGTTCTCTGTCCTGCCCTCCCAGGCTGGCCGCATCCTACCTTTTCAGCCCCACCCTAGCTCTGCACAATTGGGACATTTCACTTTTCCCTATGCATGCTTTATAGTCTCTGACTTCTGAGCTCTTGAACAACCTGCTTTTGAACTCGTTATTCATCACCTACTCATCTTTCACAGTACATCTCAAAGTCCATTTATTCAATAAAATCTTTCATGATTCCCAAAAGAAAGTTAATAATAGCTTTTCTGCATGCCCTTTGTGCGCTGCTTATATTTCCAGCTGGCCTTTTTTCATTCTATTTCCTCTAGGAGACCAGAGTATCCTTGTGGACTGGGAGCAAGTTGGAGGTGGGAAACACTGCTCACAACTTGCCAAAACCACCAAGGTTCAAGTTCCAAACTTTTCCTTCTGTGCAAGGACTTCCTCCTTGAGTACTAAGATGAACCCTTCCCCCACTCTCCCTCTTACACACACACACACACACACACACACACACACAGAGCAGAGGTTTCCAAAGTTTCTCTCACTCCACACAAATGTGCAGAAAAAAAAATCAGCTTCTTTTATTTTGTCTGTAACAATTTAATCTTGCTCATTAGCACCCACCTGCTGAGTGGTAATAAAAACTGAATTTATTCTCCTCTTGCAAATTAATCTAATTCTCTCCAGGGAACTGTCTTTTTTGGATAAATGTCCAGTCTTTCAGATGCGCTCTTCTTTTCTCTTCCCCAAGAGGACAACTGGGCATATGAAGGGTGTTTCCTGCCTCCAGACAGTAGGGAGAGGGGGTCTGGTATTTACATTCTCCATCTTTTATGTTTGCTCTGAACTGGCCGTCATAGAAGTGCCATTGGGCCTATTCAGGGGCATTCTATTGGCACCTTCTGTTAAATTTGCTATATGGTGGGATTCATGGTTTGACTGCTCTCACTTAAGAGAAGCTCTTCTCCCTCATTAAGGCAGTTCATCCTGGTTCCGGTGGTTTATTCAACCACTCTTGGCTACAGAGCCACCCCTTCTCTGCTGCAGCAACCCTCGCTTTGCCAGAATCTCAACTGACTTCCTCTTCCTCCCTCCTCTTAAGAGTAGGCAAAAAAACTGGGACTACATCCAAGGAGTACTGGAATGAAAAACCACCTGGAAGAACTAAAGTCTATATGAGGCAAAAGCTATTGCTTAATAAAAATTTGAATGGAGGGCTCTAAGAAAAAAATTAATAATTTCTATAAATTTTAATTTTACCAGTGCCTGTAAGACAGTTTTCAAGAACCTTCACCATAAATGATAGGATAAACTCTACCCAAGGATTTTCATGTTTCTTGTGGCCATTTTAACATAAACAGTTGATTTCTTCCTATTTTTGCTTTTTATCATCACTATCCAAGAATATAATGTTAGCAAGATCAAGTCTTCTACTTTCAAATTTAGGAAAAATAATCATGGCATAGATGCATAAACAAGGAACAAGCAGACAAGATTCCTTGAAGCAAATATTGTTTTAAATTGAAAAAAGAAACTTGAGGACACCACAGTCAAATCAGAGAGAGGGCTGGTAAAAAGAATCTGCAGGTGAGGTGGTGAAAACAAAGGCAGGAGAGAGGCAATAGAATTGGAACGTAGAATTGAGGCAATGTAGGATCAGGAAAAAATCTTCTCATTAGTTATTCTCCATCAAGGTAACAATAGTGTCATTCAAATGTAAGTAAACATGACTGAAGATGACCTTAAACTCTTCAAAAATGAAACTATCTAAGTAGATTTCAAATTGATAGCATATTTTAAATAATTTTATAAAATCATAAGCTCAAAATAAAGAAAACTAAACCTTTTAAATATGTTGATGGCATCTGTCTGTATTGCTCACTGGTCAGAGATTGGCTCCCAGCTTCCTGTTAATTGTGACATTAGCAGAATGTGACACTGGCTATTTGAGGGAAGAGAAAAAGAAATCTGGACAGCTTTTAGCTTATGAGTAACCAATTATTTAACAGGCAGTGGTGGAAATTGGTTGAGGGGAGATGTAGACTAGTAACCACTAAGGAGTATGTTAAAGGAAGGTGTAAATGTTAGATGCCATTTAGATATTATTTACCTTCCTGGGAATCCCAGAAGCCTTGATATTATTTTTATTGGCTCTTTTTAGTTATACATAACAGTGGAATCAATTTTGATAAAATTATATGAGCATGGAATATATCTTATTCTAATTAGGACCCCATTCTTGTTCTACACTGAGATTTCATCTCACTCCAGTCAGAATGGAAGTCTTGATTTTTTTAAAAAAAGGAATATTTTACATCTAATACAGAGTCAGGAGTTCATCGCTTTATTTCTTTTTATTTCTATTTTTAAGAAGATTGCTGCACCACGTAAGTATGAAGCCAAGCATTGACTACTCCATCATGCCAAATACCATCTCTTTTTCTTTGCAAGGTGCTGAAAGGTTCATTTAATCCAATGACTCAATTGGAACCTTTTATAATGCATTTTATATGACACACAATTTATCTAGGTTTTAAAAATGCATTGGAAGAATACCTTTGTACATTCCAATGACCCCGAGAGAGCCCCACTTACTTTAGATTACAGGAATATTGTGCTACAACCTGCCTGCTTAACTATAAACTTTTATCTCCAATTAACTTCTGCTTATGATCTATTTAAATGCTCCGAGAAGGTGGCAGAGATAGGAGTCAAAGAGAGGCAAAGGCTTCCTCCTGGAGTAAGGCAGCTCTCAGTCAGATTGTAGATATCAAAGGACAAGGAGGCCAACAAAAGCCACACAGAGGCAGGGGACCTCGCTTTCCTTCAGCCTCCTCTGAGCCTGGGTGGGCATGAGCTGGCAGGTTGAGCTGAAAAATAGAAACATTCCAGGTGGGCAAAGCAACAAAGAGAGGAGAATGGACGATGCTCCCCAGAGGCAGCAACACTGGCTCCATGTACCCACCAGGAGTCAGGATGAGAAGATCCAAACCATAAAGGGACATTCATTAGCACAAATGAGGACAGAAGCAGAAATAAAATCCTAGGGCCTTTACAAGTGTATGCATGTCAGTTGGAGGAAACCAGGAACAAAAAGACAATGAACAGTTGATGCAATAGTAAAAGACCCAAGGTCAGCTACAAGGGAAGCCAAAGAAACAGTAGGAGAAAAGGTGTCATCTCCCAGAGCGAGTCACCCTGTAGTGCTTGTAGATCAGCCTTATCCTTCTATGAAAATGGAGAACTTCTGTTAGTATGCCTACCAAGAAGTGGTCCTCTCTTTCTTAAGGAGACTACATCCTCCTGATGGTGTGAACATTCCTAACATGCTAAACTCTACAAGAATTTAATTGGCACCTACATCCCTGAATTACCCTCCCAAAAAGATGTCTGACTTTGCTGAGTGCTTGTTCTGGGTTGGCTAATACCACTTCAAAATATGGTAGAATGGTCTACTGCCCTCCTCTAAATTATGTCATTCATTCCCCTTCATGGTGCCATGGCCCTCTGTGTTATGGGCTTCTTCTTAAAATAGACATGAGGGTATCCAGCAATTTCAGGTCATAGCCCTTCACTGGGAGTTAATAATCTGATTCAGGCTGAAGCCTCTAACTGCACATTGGAATCACCTGGGAACTTCTACAAAACAACCAGTCTAGGACACAATCTGGATGGGGATACTTTTTAGATGTCCCCAGAAGAGTATAATGTGCAGCCAGGGTTGTGAATAACAAAGAGATTACACAGAAACAGCAAGCAAATGTAAGGTAAAATATAACAAGCACAGTGTACAAGAGATTGACACCATTGCCAATGCAAGCCAAATCACAACACAGCATGCACAGAATCCTCGGGTTCTTCATATAACAAAACTGAAAATATAATTGAAAGTCAAAAATAAACTTCTTTTTCCAATCAAATGGACAGTGTGTTAAGTCCATCGGCTATGTCCTGACTCCAGCACCTATATGATTGGCATTGCATAGAAACTGCCAATCACCTCCTTAGTGTAGGCTACTTTATGCTGTAGCAACAAACCCAGGATTCTTCAGCAACTTTAAGCAACAAACACATAATTCTCACTAATGTCTTGAATCTATTACAGGTAGACTAGGGCCTTTCTTCTTCTTTGTCCTTAGTTCAGGACCCATTTCCCAGGAATGTTTTAGATAATTACAAGAGAAAGACAGCATAGTCCACCATGTACTCATTTTGGAAACTTCCACTGGGATATTACACTTATCATTTCACCTTTTTCATTAACCGAAGCAAATCACATGGTCACCCTAACATCAATCCTACCATGTACCTAAACAAGGAACCAAAAATATTTGGTAAATATCAAAATTCATTGCTTTAGGGAGATGTCCTAGCTATCTGTCACTGTGACATAATACCTGAAATAAACAATTTAATAATAAAAAATGTTTATTTTGGCTCATTGTTTCAGAGGATTCAGTCCATGGTCTCTTGGCCCTGTTGTTTTGGGCCTCTGTTGGCAAAGTGCATCATAATAGGAGCACATGGTAGAAGAGTCCTGATCACCTCATAGGAGTTGGTAAGCAAAGAATGAAAGAGAAGAGGGCAAGGATCTTAATTCCCTTCCAGGTGCATGCCACCTTGGAAATGATTTCTTCCACTAAGCCCACTTCCTAAAGATCCCAGTAGTACCACAGGCTGGGAGCTAAGTCTATGTCAGGAGGTTTAGACAAAACATATTAGACATGTAGAAAAACCCTTTCCAAGCAGTATTTCCTAATAATGACTAAACTTAATCAAGCACTTATTTTGTGCAAGGGGCTTCAATGATGACAGGTATCATTTAATATTTGTGATAACCATGTAGTAGGTGTTCTTACCATGAGTAAACTGAGGTTAAAAAGAAGTGAAGGGATTTTTCCCAAAGTTGTAGAACTTGGAGGAAACTGTTGAATTGGGATTTGATAGCTCCAGAGCCAGTCTTCGGATACAGCAGCCAACTGTCCAGTTTGATCCAGGACTCAGGACTAAGGAGCCTTCTGGGACAGGAACTTTCTGTGCTAAATCTAAGACATTCCTGAGCAAACCTATGTGTAACAGTTTCATTACTCTCTTAGTAATCAGGCTTAAATCAGGGAGTAGCTCTGAAACCTGCTAATCACTCTGCATAAGAGCAACATAGTACCATGCTGAGGGCCATTGCCAAGTAGGAATGACGCATCAAAATTTCCTTGCTAGCGTACCCCATGTTAAATGGATTTCGCTGTTGACATTGCATGTAAGGTGACCTTGCTCAAGGACCAAGGCGGATCCGGGTTTAGAGCTGATCAGGTTTGAGAAAGTATCCTGCTCCTTGAGTTTAAGGCGTTCCCAGTTTAAGACAATAGGGGTTTTAGGGAAGTTAGAGGTTGAAGATTATTGCTGCTGGGATTAGGGCGTTCCTGCTGCCTGAGCTCCCGTTGAGTTCTCGTGAGATTCAGAAAGTATATTGGAAAAAAGCCTCGTGGGGTAGGGGAATTGGGCGGAGGAGAACTGGGATTTCCCCAGAACGTGTGTAGAGGCTGGTGTGAGTTCGGGAATAAAGAATTGCTGTTTGAATCTACAAAGCTGTGGTGGCTCGTGATTCTGTGCCCAGCCAAGACATTGGCAGTACCATTCCCTCTAGAAAAATTATTCCAAGTTTTGTTTTTTAATATTTTCACTTTGTTCTTGACTCTTTGTTTTGAGTGGTTATTGTGGAGGTGGTGGTATGCATGTTCCCATCACGGACATGCCTAAGAATCTCCCAACTCAGTGGCATGATTTCCCTAACCCAGTCTTCCATGGAGCACATGGACTTGCAGGCAGACACTACCCTGGTCTTGGGGACACTCACAATGCAATTGATGATACCCAGATTTCCTCACCCTGTCCTTTGCTTCACTGGAAGTCCAGAGTGGTTCACATTAATTTTCACTTTTCTACAGCCATAGACATTGTTGTCAGTTCTATGAGCTCTCAGTATTGAAGGCTAAGGAGGTATTTCTGCTTAATGCCATCTCTCCACATCAAGCAGATGTGGGCCTTTACATTCTGGCAGTCCCTACCCTCAGGCTGGTTACTTTCACACAGGAGTTCTTCCCCCCCCACCCCAAAGACCTAGTGATTGCCCGTTTTTTTTACTAACCCCCCCCCAAAAAAAAAAAAAAACACCATGACAGTGGGAGGATTTTTTTCAGCCATCATTTTATCCCCAAGGAGGCCTATTTCTCCCTTTTGTGAAAAACAGGATACTCTTAGAGGCAGTCCATCTGAAAGAAATCCAAGACGCAGTCTGACATAGCCCTAGATTGCCTGATTTCAAACCTTGTCTCTGTCACCTGCTGCCTATGGCAACTTCGACAAGGTTTCCTAAACTCTCTATGCAAGTATTTCCTCATCTGAAAAGTAGGCATAATAACAGTTCCCACCTCACAGGGCTGTCATGAGGATTAAATGGGTTACAAAATATAAAGTGTTAGAGAAGAACCTGGCATCAAAGGCCAATCATCCAGGTTTGCACAGACTTAGGGACTCCCAGGAAACAAGACTACCAGTGCTAAAACCAGGAAGTCCCAGGCAGAGCAGGAGTTGTTAGTTTTCCCACCTGGAACAGTATATCCGTGTTAGTTCTGTTTAATTGGCATATACTAGATAGAGGATGACCTCTTTTGGACCATAGCTAAATTGTTGCATATCTCCCATTTCTGTTACCTTTCAAAATCAAGTCACCTGAGCAAGAAGGATGCATAACTATCTAAATAAGGACTCGTTATGTTTGCAGGCTCTTTGGTCTGAAGTAAAGGCCCAAATCATCTCTGGTCTTCCCTCCCCATGTTTTTCACTGGAATCATAGGTTGTTTTATTTACTCTTAAATTCTGCTTGTTGGAAATGGAGCTTTCTTCCTACTGGCTCGTTGGCTTGATCTTGTTTAATGAGGCAAATTTTGTAACACTAGGAGGTAAAACATTATTACTGTCAATGGAGCCCAGTATTGTTGAGTTTTCCTATCACAATGCTTGCTCCACACAAATAAGTGACATTCATTTGCCTTTTCTCAAAACTACATAATCACTAACAAAACATTAAAAATATCCCTGATACACCAGTTCAAGCTTACATAGGTATGACATGTACAGTATATTTTAAAAGTAGTGTGTCTGAATTGTCACAAATACAACAGGACTTGTTATTCCAAAGTCGCATTGTTACCTTAGAAGGATAAGTATTTTTTGCCAGATAAATCCCAATTTTTCACTAGTTCTAAGGGATCTTAAATTGTTTAAACATTGTGATTCTGTTTCCTGGTTTGGATAATGGAGATAATACCTGCTTTATAGGACTTTGGGGAAGATCAAATGAGAGTGATGCTTATTAATCCAGTTCATTCCTTCCCAATTACAACCGGAAGTTGTCCTGGATTGGAAAAGGAAGTATATAACCATTCAAGAGAGCACGGCACAGCACAAAATATTTTGGAATCTTTTGCACCACATCTGTTTTAGTCAGCTATTTCACTGCTGTGACTAAAAGATCTGATCAGAACAAATGTAGAGGAGAAAAAGTTTATTTAAGGGCTCACCGTTTCAGAGGTCTTATCTATAGAAGACCTGCTCCATTATTTGGAGCTTGCAGTGAGGCTGAACATCATGGAAGCAGAGTGTGGTGGAGGGAAACAGCTTACATGGTGATCAGGAAGGAGAGATAGAGCTCTGTCTCCACTTGCCAGATACAAATATATATCCCAGAGCCACACCCCCAATTTCCACCTCCTCCAGCCAGACCCTACCCACTTTCAGTTACCACTCAGTTAATCCCATAAGGGGATTCATTTACTGTTTGGGTTAAGACTCTCATAACCCCAATCATTTCTCCTCTAAACCATCTTTCATTGTCTCACACATGAGCTTTTGGGCGACACCTCACATCCAAACCATAAAAACATTCTTATAAATTTCTAAACAAAAAATCGCCAGAGACAATTTTGATAATAAAGTGCCCTGCCAAGGCAACAACACCAGTAACAAAAGTGCAATTACATTGAGATCCAAGTCCAAAACCAACTCTGAGGCAATCCTAACAAAGGCCTTTAAAAGCATTTGGGGAGTGGGTTGGTAATCCTGGGGGTTGAATCCAGGGGCATGCTACCACTGAGCCATAGTACCAGCACTTTATATTTTGAGACAGGTTCCAACAAAGTTGCTAAGGCTGGCCTCAAACTTGTGATTCTCCTGCCTTAGCCTCCCAAATTGCTGGGATTGCAGGTGAGAACCACTGGACCAGGCAAAAGCATTTTTACAAAGGTAGGATTTTTCAAATCAATCCATAGCTTTCCAAGGCAACTTCTGAAAATAGTAATGCTATCCTGAATGATTGTGTCTACTTCATTTTTTAAAGTCACATTTATTTTCATTTCTCTTCTGTGTTTAAAATTAAATCTGATTTCAGACATCAACTTAGATACTTTAATCACTGTTTCTGCTTGAAAGCACTCTGATATTCCATAAACCAAAGTTGCAAATTATTTCCTGTTATATAAATTCTTTAGGGTGTATATAACAAGGAATAAGGTTGTGTGTGTTACACTATATGATACTCTTGAAAATGGCCACATGGAGGGCAGATTTCCACAGCCAGAATGAAAAAGA
Source organism: Spermophilus citellus (assembly GCF_964194105.1). NCBI lineage: Eukaryota > Metazoa > Chordata > Mammalia > Rodentia > Sciuridae > Spermophilus > Spermophilus citellus. Next base: position 161,881,128 of record NC_138184.1, read on the forward strand.
AATTTGTATTTCTCATTCTGACAGGCTAAAACACCCACATAATTTGATTTTTTTAAAAAAATCTTTTGGTTTCAGTGTGATTGAATAATAAGCTTGCATTAATTTCTATTCACTTTGCGATGAACTCTTGACCCCAATGTGCATGATCAGAAACAATGTGTCACAGGCTTCAGTTCTCTTATTTCTCAAAGAAGTTTTCCTACTGGTACTGACTGCCATAACTGTCTCAAAGAAAAAAAGATGGCCTCGGCCACAAAGTTAAATTATAGAATTAAAAAAAAAAAAGTTAGGTTTACTGATTTAAGAGGCACTTGGTGAGCTTTCAGACCTCAATTAAGGCTGTGATTTGAGAAAAAGAAAATGAATTTTCCAAGCAATTAGGTGGTAATAGATCTAATGGCTTTGGGGGAAGAAATGGGTGTATTTAACTTTGACAAGTGGCTGCCATGTATGTGTTATATAACCTCTTTTGATAAGTATTTTTGCTCCGCAGACCAAAATACCTTTTTTAATTATCTGAAAATGTCTTTTGCAGGGAATTATAAAGAGGAACAACCACAAAGGAGAAAGGCATTCTGCCCTACTGAGTCAATAGCATTCACTTTTCTAAAAACATCTCACGTTAATTTCATAATAGTCATTTTAAAAGGTCCAGAAAAATGTGCTTAACGATAAACCATATGGTCTCAGAAGGATATTTTACAAGAAAATGTGTCAGCTTTCATAAACTTCCACAGGGGACCCTTTTCCTTTTGAAAGAAAAAAACCTGACATTGAAAACACAGTGGAATTTGAACATGAAAAGACTTTTTTAGCAGCATGAGAATGCAATAGAATCCAACAGAATCTGTGTGTTTCATATTAAAGTAAGGCCCTGTCTTCAGCTCATTCATGGGACAAAAGGACAAACCACTGGTTATAGGAATGTAGTACAGGTATTCAAAATTAATGGAGATTAAGGATCATTTATTTATTGTTAAAGGACCAGCAAAGATTGAGTTCTTTGCAAACAGAGCTTCTTTGCTCTGCCTTATTCCATAGGTAAAACCCTTTTTAAGCTTTTTTGTTCATAGTGTACAATTTTCTTGATTATTTAACTCCCTATTTTCCCCACCAGTTCTTCAGAGTGAAAACGTGTGTCCTACAAATCTTGCAAGTGAGGAAATCCTCCATCTGCCTCTTCTGCATTGAGCAGGACATAAATTTTCAGAATTTTGTCACCTTTTTTTCCCTTGGGCCCCAAAGGCCTGACCTCTAACCTAGAGGAAAACAAAAATAATTGGTTTTGGGGTGACAGTAAATATTTCAAGCTAATAGCCAAATGAGGACTACTCAACAAAGGCGTACAAAGTTGAGCAAGTAATGGCTCAAACTAAAACTTGCTAGAAACAAAAGAAGCTGAATATCCACGTTGCTGGCATTAGAATAATTATCCATGGAAAGGGGACTCTAATTCCACATCTTCGATTAATCAATGAATAATGAGTAGAACAATAGCTAAGGCTACGTGAATCATGGGTAAAACCATCAGGTCATGTCCACCGCTGACTTGGCCCCTTAGGTAGTGAAATCCAAAGAGTATCCAAAGAGCATTTGCTGTTGTCTGTGACTGAAGTGCAAAGATATCAGTGCTAAAGAAGCAGGGGCTGGGGTTGTGCCTCAGAGGTAGAGGGCTCACCTAGCATGCATGAGGCCCTGGGTTCAATCCTCAGCACCACATAAAAATAAAGATATTGTGTCCACGAAAACTATATATATATATGAAGCAGGAGCTCTCCTGACCACAGGAACCTCAGAGGTAGGTATCAAAGGCTGTACAAGAAGAGGTGAGGGGCACCCAACTGTAGGAGCACTGGAACAAGACACCAGTGCCACAGAAACAATCAGGAGAAATCATCAGCACCAGGTCATGGAATCAAAGTCACATAAGGACGAGCTAAAGACAAAACTGAAACAACAGCCGGCCTGTAATTGAGCATTAGTATTTGTCAGGATTTGTACTGATCTCTGTGTGTCTTAACAACTCTCTTTGAGATAGATTCTGTCCTCATTTTAGGGAAAAGGAAACTTGAGACTCAAAGAACAACTTGATAGGAATTAAACCCAGGCAATGTGACTTCAGAACTTCTAGGGAATACTGGCGAGAAGTGAGGAAATCACCAAAATGAGAAGGAAACTTAAATGAATGAGGCTGCAGCCGGGGGCGATAAATGGAATCAAGGGAATAAAATTCAAGGGCAGATCTCCGTAGCCAGGATGGACAGGTGGGTGTGTGGTACCACTTCCCAAGCCTGTGTTCAGACACATTCAGTGGCCATGACCTGTTTGTAAACATCAGCATGTATAAGCCACCATCAGGCAACTAGAAATGGCCATTTTGGTAAATATGGATAGTTCGAAAGCAAATTCTGCACGGTAAATAGAATTCTTTCATTTCTCCTCACTTAAAAAAAAATACACATTATTTTTTAATCTATTTGAAAAATCTCACTTGAGAAGAGCGTACCAACATGTACAACATCTCTTTTATCTAAGGGGCTCAAAACATTTCATAAACACTCTAACTATGGCTTTTGTGAAAGAACCCTTATTATTTGGTGCCCTGAAGCTAGGGTTGGAGTATTAGAGAAAGATCCAGTGTCTTCTTAGGCCCTGCAAGGGTATTCTGCACTTTCTTATAGGGTAGAATGAAGAGAATCGTGATTTAGAAGTGAGAACTTCACAGATTGTTTTGTAGAGATTACACACACTGCAGAATCTCTGGAGGGTGAGTGTGTTGCTTTTTGTGAATCAGGGAATCAGTGGTAGAGTCTATGGGGTCTACCAGTTTGTTTTGCCTGAATTAATTCATTAAGCAATTAGAACATGTGCCATATAAAGTCTTTTAACACCCATTTTGCCACACTGGTAAAGAGCCAGTGTTGATCTTCAGTGTCTTGAAATTGTTGCCATTGCTTTATAATACCCTCAATGGATCTCTGCATTTCTGCATACACTTCTTATATTTTTAATAGAGTGGTTTTTAAAGGAATATATATGAGGAGTATGATCTAACACATGAAAACAGCTTGTCTTTAATAAACACTATCTTCAGTACTGTGTGTTTGCAGGAAATTTTTTGGTCACAGAGGTGAGTCCTGGTTGTCTTACTCACTATATCTGTTTAGGTGAGCTTGACCATTTTAATCTTCCTCCTGAGGGTTAAACCAAATCGCACTGCTACCATTTACCCACTAATCTAGTGACCAAAACAGTTAGTGTTATGCTCGAATTTGGGACCCCCAAAGACTACCAGAGACCCAAGATCGATGTAAGCAGCAAAGAGGTGTTTATTGCGAGCTAGCTTGGTCCTCCACACACACACACAGCAACTGGTGACGCTGAGAGGCCCCACGCCCAGGGTTTGCAGCAGTTTTATACATTCTTTGGAGAGGGCAGGGACTTCACATACATCATAGCAAATGATCACATGCCGCAGTCTTGGCTGGGCACAGAATCACGAGCCACCACACAGCTTTGTAGATTCAAACAGCAATTCTTTATTCCCGAACTCACACCGGCCTCCACACACGTTCTGGGGCAATCCCAGTTCTGCTGCCACCCAATTCACCTACTCCACGAGGCTTTTTACCCAAAATGCTCTCTGAATCTCACGAGAGCTCAACGGGAGCTCAGGTAGCAGGAACGCCCTAATTCCAGCAGCAATAATCCTCAACATCGAACTTCCCTAAAACCCAAGGTCTTAAACTGGGAACGCCCTAAACCCAAGGACCGGGATACTATACTTCCTCAAACTGCAGGATACACCCTAATCCTGGATCCACCCTCATCCTTGAGTAGGGTCATCTTTCTCAAACACACATGCAAGGTCACAGCAAATTTAACATGGGGTACGCTGGCAAGGAAATCGATGCGTTATTCCTACTTGGTAATGGCCCTCAGCAATCACACACCGCGGGGAAAATCAAATAACAACTCTAAAACATGATTAGCACATTCACTGGTGGGAACAAGTTGGGGAGGGGTGATCGGTCAGTACAAAAGGGGTATTCATTTGAACTGATTGGTTTAAGCCAAGAGGGGTGTACGTGCTGAACTACATGGTTTCCCAACTTGTTATCAACCACCATAAAATACTGGGAGGGTCATCTGGCATCCCAGGTATTTCCCTGTCTCATGCTGATTGGTGGCTGCTAGGGGGCTGCTATGGATCCCCACCTAGCCTGACTGAGTCAGGGACACCTGGCGCAGCAGATCTCTCCTGTAGATAAACAACTTAGCAGGGTGGGAATGTGCTTAGGAGTGCTCTGTGGGTCTTTCCAAGGACTAAGGTCATGTCCCTTCCTTGGACAGGCTTTGCTCTGAGGTAGAGGCTGGTTTTTCATTAGAAGTCAGATCCCCATACCAGTTGTCCTGTACTTTCTTTCACTGAAGCAAAATATAAAGGAATGTGGACAATAAATCAATTTCCATTTAACGGATGATGATAGATACATAGAGTGATGGTTAATTTTAGATGTCCATGTGACTGAGCCACGGAGTACCCAGATATTTGGTTAGACATTATTCTGGGTGTGAGCAATAATGTAATGAATGAGTATGTTTGGGGATGAAGTTAACATTTAAATAAGTGGACTGAGTAAACCATATTGCCCTCTCTAAAGCATGTGGCTCTCATCTTATCACTTCAAGTCCTAACTCCTCCTGCCTGAAGCTTGAACTAAATCATCCGTCTTTTCCTGCATTTTCACTCAACCTGACACATAAGCCTTCCTGGGATCTTAAACTTGGAGGCTGGACTAGAACGTACATTAGCTATCTTCAGGATCTCCAGGAAGTTGACTTCTATAGTTTGAATGGGCTAGGTGAACTCCTTCCCAAATCCTCTCTTTACATCAGCGTTATTATGTTTGGCATGAATTACTTACTGATAGCCTGTTCACTGGAAGATGAATGTATCTCTGGTAATTGAGAATGGTGTGCAGAGCTCTGTACTGGCTCAACGGGGGAGTCAGGACCTGTGCAGGAATAAAAACTGCAGGCCCACCTATTACGGTGTGCTTAGAAAAAATACAACACAGACACATAAAATATCCTGAGAAACCAGTGTGCTCAACAGTGAGAGACAATAGTCATATTCTAATAAGTAAATTCAACTGCAGAGATAAGAAAACATTCTGAGCCCCAACAGCCACTAGTTTCAAGTAATGTTGAAATTAGAGTTTGAGAGTTCTCCTAAACTGCAGGACTCAGAATCTGAGAAAGTCCTTTCAGAGTTAATATCTAATCACAGCAGGGGATGCATCCCTGTGTTGCTTGGAGGAGACCAGCAGCAAAGCCAGATTCAAGTGGAGTGGTTCAGCTCTTTGTGTTGCAGCTCCAAATGGCAGGCTATGCCCTCCAGTGTTGCAACAGAATCCAGCAGTTTACCGCCAACTTTTTTTCCAGTTCTTGTCTTGCAAATCCAAAGAATGAAATTCAGGAGATAATGGAAGACAAGAGTGAAAGGAGTAGGATTCATTTAGGTGTGAAGAAAAGAAAATCACTGATCTTTGCTGCCTTTCCTATCCTCTACTATCCCCCCTCCCCTCCCCTCCCCTCCCCAGACACTAGAATGGCAATGTGTAAATCAATGGAAGTGTAAATGATGTGATTCAGCAATCTGTATACGGGGTAAAAATGGGAGTCCATAACCCACTTGAATCAAACTGTGAAATATGATATATCAAGAACTATGTAATGTTTTGAACGACCAACAATAAAAAAAAGAAAAAAAAAGAAAATCACTGATCTCACTGGAACAAGAGATGACCCCCCCAAACAAGTGGCTGCTGGAGCAGTCCAGCCTAGGAGGTTACATGCTGTTGGTCAAAATGCTGTTGGTCCAAATTTATGCAATTAGGGTTTTGGAAAAGTACCAACTCTATTGTCTAGCCCTGCAATCCCATTTCAGACTGCTCCACTAAGTTGTCTAGAAATAGGAACACGAGGTCCTCCCATCCTGGATGTTCCAGTTGGCTGTGTTGTCATATGGAGTAGACATCCACCCTGACGGAGCATCCACCCTTACCTCAGCCCTGGGTGTCTAAGGTCCTCTCTGGCACGGCAGGCTTGCCTGCACACCAGCCTCCATGCTCCATGGCTATTTCTCAGAGGGCATCTATGGGCTGGCTATGTGAGTTGGAGGCTGGGGACCCCTATCAATATTAACCAAATCAAACTCCAGTAAAACAAACAAGGAATCTTTAGATTTTTTCTATAATAGTAGTGAATAGCATACATGGTAACATGGTTCTCAAAGTGTGTTCCAAGATGGGCAGATCCATGTCACCTGGGAGCTTGCCAGACAGTACATATCTTAGGCCCCTGCTCTAGACTTAGGAACCTAAATCTCTGGGGAGGGGTCCTAATCATCTGTTTTCACAACTTCTCCAGGGGATTCCAGTACACAGAAAGGAGAGGCATCTGCTTCAGGGACAATGAGATTAAGACTGTTTCCTGAAGAAGAGAGCATTGAGTCAGACTTGACAAGAAATGGAAGATGTGCTGGACTTTCTCTCTTGATAAAAGGCTCAATAAGCAAGACCAAAAGCACAGATGGAAAATTTACCTTTTCAAATACTTTTACGCTCTCTTTAAATGCTAAAGCATAGCTTATCATTACTTGAGCCAGTCTATTTTCCACTGATACTTCAGCCTCAAAAATATATACTCCATAGATAGCCAGACAGTCACATGAAAAAAAAAATTGACAATCAACCCTGAATATTTAAGGTTTTACATGTAATTCAAAATGAGATGTGTGGTATTTCCCTTTACTGGTGATTTTTACTCCTGTTATTTCATTTTGTAAACTATATATTTAGTTCGAAGGTAAAATTTGTAGGAAATCTTACCAACTATAAAGAAACTGACATTAATCTGACACAAGGCCACAAGAATTACTAAATTTTAGTTGGCATTTTTTTGTAAGTTTCTTATTTCTTTAGAGTACAGTTCTTCTTAGCATAAATATATGTGTTACATATTTTCACTGGGAGACAATTCATTACACTTTTAGTGTTCTACTTCCCCCTTGTGGTGAGTATTAGAATTTCACTATTTCTGACCCTGAACTCCAAGGCTTTGTACATCTGCTGACAAATTTAAATAACATACCTGGTTATTTATTTCTCTATATCATCCTAATTCAGGTATTTTTTAAATGCCTGATGATTGGTAGAATTTGTTCTTTTTCACCCAGATATATGACACTTTCCAGATACAGACAAAAACAACCACTAGGAACAACCAATTTTTTTTTCAAACCTTAAACTGTTTGTTTTAGGATGCCTAAAAATAGAAATTAAATACAGCGAGATAATTCAATCATTACTGTTAACTATAAAGTTGTAAATAACTACACGGAAGAATTTACAGCAGCCTATTTACCATTTATTTTCTAAATATTGAGTTAGTCCACAGAATAAATATCACTAGAGAAAAAGCCTGTTTTAATCAAAATTTCATTAGAAAACCTAAAACTTACAGCTCTAAGTTGACTTCTCTCTGGGGCCAGATGACGTGTCACCACAGCAATAAATTTTTGTCATTCATCAAGATGTACTTTGGGTTGAATTACTGGTGTTATTACGAATGTGGTGCCAAGACCAAAAACGTAAAAAATATAAAACTCTCAAAGAGGAAAAAATAGGAGAGATAACAATTTCAACAACTAATTGGGCCTTCACAGTATGTCAAGTTCTCACTCCTTTGCACTGTCTGTATGATCACCTCAGTAGCCTTGATTATTTATATGGGTCAAATGATGCCAGGCTAGAACCATGCAGGGCTCTGAGCAATCCAGGCAGAAATCTGGGGGAAACAACAATTGACTTAACCTTCAAGGAATTCTATTTTCCTCTATCTTGGAGATTATTAGGCAATGACATTTATTAAATGTTTGCTATATTCAGGATGCCAAGCTAATGAGATACTGAGAAACTATCTTGTCCTTCAAGGCCAAGCTCAAATGCCAGAGTGTATTTAAAGCCAGACAGAATTAATCCCCCCCCCTCAAAGATAGGGTAACCTTTTATTCCTAGAACTAGGAATGTACATCACACATTATTTTATAATTGTTGTGTGACCATCTTTCTTCCCTCTAGGTTCTGCCTTTTGTAAGAAAGGAACTATATCTTAATCATTTATAATTTCCAACATCTAGCACAGTACCTGATACTCAAGAAATGTTTGCCAAATTAGTTAAACAAATTAGGGTGAACGGTATGATATAAAGAAAATGAGAGCATAATTGCTGCTTTTGATTGGTTTATAGATTATCTGCAAATGCTTCTAGGTGAGTTTCTTTTCCTTCTTCTTAAATTCTAAGGGTATATTGACTGGTTTAGCTCTTTGTAGAATTTTAAGAAGGATAAAAATGTGCTCAAGACTTCTCCAGGGTTAGGGAAAGAGGAAAGAGGGTGATCTATTAGCTAATGCCCTTTGGGTCAGCTTTCCCATGACTCTTTCCACAAGCCCCTCCCACTCAAGCTGCTGTCCAGCAAAATGAAGCTGGGCTCCTTTCCTTTCTTGACATAATTTGACTCTCTACACAGTAGCTTAGAGATGCCCAAGAGAAGGCTGTACACGGGCAGAATTGAGAGTGGAAAATATGCCGGGTTTTTAGACTATGAAGAGGAGCTCTGTGGTCCAACGAATATTTCCCCCACAACTATGATAATAAAAATCATATCAGAAGGTTTGGGAATTCAGTATATGAATTTTATGGAAACAATCTAGCACATTACAATAAAATAATGTCAGTCAAGAAATTGAGAAAATGCTAATAGGAAAGATGAGGAAACAAAAGGGTGGCCATACAGTTACGAAAACTGGGTCACAACTCATTGCAGCCAATGCCTAGAGGAGGGCTTCATCATTTACAAGAGACTCATGTGCATTTCACTTGGATTTGTATAATGCTCTTCCAAAGGCAGTGTGCTTTTGTTGTTTAATAAAAGTAGTGACTTCAATAGTGAGGGTCTTGAGCCAGGAAGGAAAAAAAAGCACTGTGGTGGTGCGGGGAGACATGTATTGTGTAGTCATGATCTTATGGATTCCTTCAAAACATAGTATTGGGGCAGCCATCTGTGATTCAAGATTCTGGGGAGACAAACCATTTCTGGTATCCTCTAGATAAAACAATATTTTTTAAATAGCACACATGTTTGCACAGAGTAATTTTCAAAAATTACTGCAATTATTTAAACAGCTTCCTAAAATTAACTACAAATCTATTTCTCAACTAAAGGACAAAAGTCATCAGGGATCCTTAGATCTCTCTGGGCTCTTCACAGTCTTCAGCACATCCATGTCTCTCAAAGACCATTGCAGCTCAATGGGCCAAAAATGACAAATTTCCAGGGTCTGGAGCCACCAAATATAACCTGGATCTCAGTGCTGTGGGCTACCTAGTTTAACTTGGCAGAGGACAGAAAGACATACACAGGGATGAGCAGTGGCGGCATCAGCCCCTTCACTCTCAGAGATCAAGTTTATCTGCCAAACTGCCAGGAAATGCCTAGTTAGCCTCCTCCTGCCTGCAGACAGGAAGTTTTAAGAAGTGCTAAAAGGGCATGAGCCCTGAGTTGGTCTCCCCGGGCTAGAATCCCACCCAGAATGGCTATTTATTCAAGGTGTGACCTTGGGAAGTTCATTGAGCTCTCTGTACCCTGTTTAGAATTGACACAGTTGCACCTTTTCAGAGGGTTTGTTTTAAGGATTTAATAATTCAGATATGTAAGGTGCTTACAACAGTGCTCGACACATAGTAAGTGCTATTATCATCATTGGTTCCTCAAGATCTGAAAAGTATACTTTAGTGTAGACAAGTTTCTGTAACATTGTTTGACTAGAAATGAGAGTTGGAGTTAGAACAGGGTCACCCACATGCACGCATTCACACACACACCTCGAAATGTGCTCTGTAGAGCAAAGGAGATTCATTTACTTCCATAGGATGATAGGATACGTAATGAGGATTTCATTCTTTTTGTAAAGAGGGACAGGAATTCCTTGTCAGTGCTTCATAATGATGCAGCTCTGCATTGAAAACCCCAAAAGGGAATTCTCACCTATCTAAGCTGTTGTAATACCTTGCAATTCAGATAGAATTTACTATCTGCTTTCACTCCTGATCCAGGCTTTACACATTTTTTTTTTCTCCAGTTGGGTATCTTTATTTAAGATTATTTTCCCCAGATGTGTTTGTGTTCACTTTCCTCAGTTGAATCTTGTTTTGTTAATTTGTCTTTATGCTCAAATCTCTGAGCTCCCATAAGTCTTTGTAAAACTCTCTCAGTCTGGTGGTCTCAGTCCGATGGGGGCTGATCACTAACATTTAGTGCTATGTTATAAGCCTCGCTGGCACATCTCCTGCCAGATCATTTGGAATGCTTTTAACATTTATATCCAAGGCTTCTTTGAATCTTTTTCTTGCATCCCACATGCCTTTCACTAGAAAATGTCACTGGCTGGTCCTCTCCCTTTTTTGACTTTCATATTCACTCTCTCTCCTCCTCTCCTCCTCCTCCTCCTCCTCCTCCTCCTCCTCCTCCTCCTCCTCCTCCTTCTTCTCTCTCTCTCTCTCTCTCTCTCTCTCTCTCTCTCTCTCTCAATATCTCTCTCTTTGTCTTTCTTTTTTCTTTCTCACTCTCTATCTCTGTTAAGAATGGAGGGAGCTGGACACAGTGGCACATGCCTGTAATCCCAGCAGCTCTGGAGGCTGAGACAGGAGGATTGTAAATTCAAAGCCAGCCTCACTGAGCAACTCAGTGAGACCCTGTTTCTAAATAAAATACAAAATAGGGCTGGGGATTGGCTCAGTGGTTGAGTGCCCCTGAGGTTCAATCCCCAGTACAAAAAAAAAAAAAAAAAAAAAAAGGAAGAATAAAGGAAATCCACCACCTGTGGGGTAAGGAGGCAAACATCAGAAGTCCATTGGAGTCAAAAAAGGGAAATGAAGGGAAGGGAGGAGGGCTGAGAATAGGAAAAACAGTAGAATGAATCAGACATAACTCTCCTTTGATCATATATGAATACCTGACCAATGTAACTCCACATCATGTACAACCATGAAAATCGGATCAAATTTAGAATAAGTTATACTCCGTGTATGTATAATATGTCAAAGTACATTCTACTGTCATGTATTTCTAAAAAGAACAAATAAAAAAGAATGAAGGGAAACTTTGTTACCCAAATAAGATATTATTCCAAGATAGCTTTTCTAATTGTGTTCAATGCAGATACATAATTACAACAGAACATATTTGAAGGAGATAATTTGTTTTATAAATTATAGCCATGGGCTTATTTGTTTTTATGTACTTTTTCTTCTTCTCTTTTTTATCTAAGGTAGTCAGATTTACAGTGCTGCTTATATTGACTCCCTGTTGTTCTTGTGATGTGTGACATCTGTTATTTTACAGTACTTAAGTCATGTGCACTGGCAGCCAGACATCTTCTGGAAATAACAATTAAGAGCATAAATAACACACATCTGCATGAGTTCTGGCACTCACCCTCCTATTAGCAGGGCTCACCACCTTACAGATTGACTCTATTTGGCATTCTGATAACCATTTTGATTTTGAAGAGTTTAATTCCCTTTCCTGTGGTGACTTTGACAGATATTTTATCTAATTGTCTGTTTGGTGGGATGTGTGAGTGGTTGTGCATTTTGCGCTCTTCCATAATTGAGCATTCAGGAAAGGTTGTCGCTCCCCATCGTATTTTCTTATTGCAGCACTAGCCTTCCTACCTGAATAGTTTTTACAACATCAAGCATGACTCATTGGCAATCCCTGCTGATATAAAATTCATATGCCTGTGTGCTTCCTTCTGAAGGCAGCGATTTGCATTTCTGTAGAGGTTTGAAAGAACAGGAGAGGATTATTATCTGTTATTATTTGCTGACTACCCATAGCACTCACAATGGGGTAGAGAGAGAGGGAGGAAAGGTCAGCTCTTTAAAATGTATATGTAACTCACTGGGAGTCGCAGGAAGCATCTTGGTGGCACTTTAATTAGCAGTTTCCAGGGTCAAAGGACTCTAGAAAGCTTCCCAACATCTACCCTGAGCCCATGGAAACTGTCACTTCACAGACTCATGAGATGAGAGGGATGGCAGAGAACAGCTGTGAATTCTCTCTGTTTCACTGTGAAACAAGATGGCTAGTTCCACCTCTCCCCTGCTCTGTTAGAGCTTGAGGCTAGAATGCTCCTCGGATACAACTGGCATCTGCCTAAGTTTTAAATGTGTGTTTTTCCTCAAGAAAACAGCAATGAACAAAAAATGACCTGAACTCAGTGAGGAATGAACTCAATGACCTGAACTCATTTGGGTGCTCCAGTGGATGGCACCAAAATGATATGACCAGACAGATCCACTGGGACGAATGGAGCTGGAACAGAACCTGAGCACGGGACTCCTGCAGTGATCAAGTCAGACTGGAACATTAAACCCACACTAATGAACTACATTCAACTACATTCAAGAGAATAAAGAGTCTTTTTATTTTTCTTTTTTACAAAACAAAACATAGCTTGTAGCACTGACAGTACTCTTATTTGGAATATTTTACATTTTTTTTCTAGAAACCTTTCAAATATTTCTAAACAGTACAGCACAGGGTCACAGCGTTATCTGTTTGTTTACTTTAGGAGGATGATAGACGAAAGAGCAGGTTGAAATAGGTCATATATAAACTATAATTTCCAAACAATACCCAGTATTTTAGCATAAGAGATGAGACCAAAGCTTTCAACACTAAGATTTATGACAATATGAAAATATTACAACAAAATTCTGTTTATCTAAATGTCCAATGATAGGAAAATAGTTTAGTTGTGGTATATCTGTATGGTAGAGTTATTAGATGGCCATAGAATTATGCTTTTATGTCATTTTAATGATCTAGAGAAATGCTCTCCATATAATGTTAAATGAGAGAAGGGTGATACTAAAAGCACCTGAGATATGATTTCATTTATAAGTGTTTTTCACAGATGTCTATACATACACTCTCACAGTAGAAAGAAACATGTCAAACTGTCAATAACATCTCTCCTAAATGGGAGTATTAGTGATGATTTCAACTTTCTTCTTTCTGTATTTTTCAACCATTTCATCATGAATGTGTTTTACTACTAAAACCAAAAAACAAATAAATATTTTTTAAATGCCTGGCCTGCTATGAAGAGATAATTCAATTCCTCATCAATAGAATGGACATTCACTTAGATGAAAGAAATTTGAGAAGATTTTGTTAAAGTCCATCTTACACTAAAATCTCTTTCAGTATCCTACAGGTACTCAAAATTCCCATAATTGCTGATTAGCTCCACTGAACAAGCAATATAGATTGTATAATCCTCTTTTTGTTTTTTAAATGAGCACACTTTTTAATATCTACTTATTTCTTTTTTATTCATGTTATGTACACGTGCTAGGAATTGACCCAAGCCAATCTACTCAGAATCATGAGATTCTTTTTGATAGAGAGCTGCAACCTCTAAAGATTAGAAGCAGGGGACAGTTATAGCCTCTTCTACTGCAACTGATCACGAGGGGATACAGCAAAAGCAAGTCTCAGATGGACGTCAGCTGAGGAGACAAAGATTTATTAACAGGGAGACACAAAAACAGTCATGATCTCTTCTTTTAGTTCCAGGAAGTATCAGTTCTCTGTTTCTTTAGGCACTGCAACTGACCTCATATTAAAAGTGCCACCAGAATGCAGATGAGACAATAGTCTACCTGCAGCGTGCAGTACACCTAGTTGGCAAAGTTTAATGGTAAAGTTTTCCCTTATAACTGCACACAGAACACAGTGGGATCCTAGACTTCCATGCTGTGCAAAAGGAGAGTTTGGAACTTAACCAGATTCTTGTTCCCTATTCAGCAGTTAGGGCAAGAGTGCCGTCATACCACTCATAGACAATTCATATATCTTGAGCACTGATAGTTTTACTAAAGAAAAAAATTTTCTACTATCCACCGTCATAGATAGATAGATAGATAGATAGATAGATAGATAAATGGAAAGCTGGCCACAGTTCTAGAATGTGACCTCTAATTAGTCTTTTAGTGGTGACTAGCCATCCCTGGAATGTTTCTCTTGACCAGAGCCTGCCAAAGCTAACTTATCAACCCTAAGGTATTGATTAAAGATAAAACATACACAGTGAAGCATTTATAATAAATCATAAGCCACATACTGATATGCATTTCTAGTCTAAAAGAATAGTCTTATTATTAATAGTAATAGTATATTATTAATAGTAATCTCTGAAAGAATGGAATTGAGAAAAGGACATTTTTCTTCACACTTTTCTGAGTTATTTGAAGAGTTTACAAGGGCACATATTACTTTTATGGTATCTATTTATACTAATAAAACTTTGAAAAGGATAATATAAATAATAAATGTCAATTTCTTTGTTTGAAGGAAAGATTTACTCCTACCCACCTTTAGAAGTTCACAGCAATGTACAAGGGGGTTGCAAAATACAGGATGAAAATGTCTTATCTTTCCAGAGAGTAAATTTTGCTGGAAAATTTGAAAGGACTAAAGCATTTAGTAACTAGAGCAGTAGGCAATTTAAAACAGATTTAAGCACTTTCCCTCAGGCCTTCTTTCCACCAGCTCTACTTCCCTCCCTTCCACCCTCTATCTCCTCCTGTCTCACTTTTTCCTCTTGCTAGAGGATTTTAACCAAAATGTTCTTGGAGTTATGCACTATGCTATTATTGCACATTAATGGTTGCTATGAATTCATCTATCAGATTATCAGAAATCATCATGAAATGTTCACCCACAAGCACCAATGAATAACAGAGTAAAGAGTAACTAGTAGCAGCTGACGTTTGGAGGTGTTGAGGAGGAAATTCAAGGAGAGGAAGAATAGATTGAATCTCAGAAAGGGAAACCAAGAAGAGCTACCCTGAACCCTGGGGGCAATCCATCTTGGGACTGGAATTCTGAAAAGTTGTGTTGAGTGATGAATGGGGAGAGTAGAGAGATAGAGAGCATTAACAACAATTGATTACATTTCATAATTGTATCACTTTGCAGAAAAAAAAATAGATATATATATATATTCAGCATCAGAAAGGGCCATGTCAGTCATAAGGTTTGCTGCCAATGATATATATCTGTCAGCTGATTTGCATCAAGCAAAAGAGCTGAAACCAAAATTTGTATTCATGATAAATGGAGATTTGGAAGACATTTGCTTTATCCTGTCTTTTGCTTACTTAGGCATCATGCAGATACAAAAGACACTGCCAGAATTTGCTTAGATGACACTGAACAAGGAGGTAGGAGTGAGAGGGAAGGGAGAAAATCACTATGAAATATTGCCACTTCCATTGCAATCCTGGAGGCATCATTTTAAATTGTGAAATGCTTGCTGCTGCATACAAGGAACAGGAGACTTTCCTGATTTGAAGGCATTGGCAGGAGGCTTCATTTGTCAGGGAAGAAAAATGCATAATTCAAAACGAAAGTCACCTGGCTCTGATAACATGAAACAAATGAAGCAAAACTTCATTCTTTGGTTCAGCTCCAGGAAACCACTTCTGCCCCTCCAGGGCGAGTCCCCCCAGCACCAACCATGCTTCCTATTAAAGGCTCTAAGCACTCTAAGCATCTAATGAAGGAAGAGTTAGATGAGGGTGGACACAGGACATAATCAGCCTGGCACTATTTGTTTGCTTTTTATGTATTTGACTTCAGTAGTTTTAGGAAAAGTAGCATTCTAATCTCCCTCACACCTGTTCTCTCCCACTCTATTTCTACAAAAGGAAACATTTAATTCTGTACCCTGGTGTCTAATGACTACAAACCATGCTACAATGTCTGCTTGTTTCCCTCTCCTAACATTCCCTGCCCTCTCTCCTTCATTACAATTTCTGTCGCAACCCCCATTCCTTAACCCAAAATTTAATTCAGGCAGCTAGTGCATGATCTAGTACCCATTCGTCCATCCCCTATCTTTTGGACAAATATTTATTTGCAGCTCTTTACGGATGACATATTTGAGAAGGGAGAAAGACACTTGCTGCCCCCTTCTGCAGTTCATACTCCTAAGAGATTTTGGAAATTCCATTCCTAAAGCAACTGTAAACAGTTTGAAGCTGTTATCTATATAGACTTATAAGGAGAAGGTATTACATAAAAATTACAAATCTATTCTAACAGTGCTCAGCCACTCCTGGTTGAATGCTCCCCTCCTCCTTCAGCTGCTAAGTAAAATGAACCAGCCAAGCAAACAGAATCTGGTGCCCATGGCAACATGCTTCATTGCTTTGAACTTGTCAATCCGCCACAAGGAAATCACATTAATGGGATGTTTTTCTGCTACAAATAGCTTTTGTTTTCACATTTTAATTACAGGGCTAGATGTTTCTTGATTTCTAAATTTTTCAAAGACCTAAGCAGAAAAGGTGGTGGTGTGGCGAGAGTAATTTTGTTTCCAAAATGCCCTTGAAATGTCCAGCAGCCTTTTAGTTTGGGGAAGGAGGAATAGAAAAGGAGAGACATGTATTTGTTGTTCCCATTGTACCCACTAAAGGACTGTGACAAGCCAAAGGCTTAGATAGATACACTTTTATTGCATTTGCTTCTTAATTTTTAACATACTTTCCTTATCTGTAAAAAACAAAAACAAAAACAAAAACAAAAACAGAGATAACACAGCATCTGCCTCACAAGAGTATTAAGTTTAATGTTTGCAAAGTGCTAAGGATAACTGCCAAGGATTATCAGTTAGCATTGCTTGTTAATGTCGGGTAGGGGAGCCTCAGTTTCCCCTTAGGCCCTAAGCTGCTTCATTCAGTCATTATCAACCAGAAAAAAAAAAAATGTTCATCTGGGCTCTCTTTAATTGCTTAAATGTGGACCATGGCTGTAGAGGTTTATGAACATGTTTTATGAACAAATGAGTAAGTTCATAAAAAGAGCTAAATTAGAATCAATTTCCTCTACTGAGAAAGCTGAGGTAATAAGAGATGGACCCTATGTGTCACTGTGCATTCTCCAAAGAAGGAAATTTTGGTCAATGAGAGGAAAGAAATCATGAACATTTCTTTGAATTGCAGATCTTGGTACTCTTCATTCTGACCTCAAAACTCCATAGAGAGGAGGGACCCGGAAAACCACTCTGGTAGAAAAAAAAAGACTTGATAAACTCAGAGTTGTGAGAGTATCTCTGTAATTCTTTTAAATCTTATAATCCTGCTTGCTTGTTTTTAAAACAGTTTTATTGATGTACAACTGATACACAGAGAGTTGCATCTGTTGAATGTGTGCAATGTAACAACTTGGAACACATTTGAACACAGATGACTCCATGGCCACAGTCAAGGTTGATACATGTGTCCATCACTTCCCAGAGGTTTTCTCCAGGGTACTGTTGACCAAGGAAATCAGACTAGCCTCAGCCACTTCCTAACAGCCACTGCCACCTGAATAGGGTCTCCCAATAGAGCCCATTACTGGAATAACAGACCTCACAGGGTGGAGAATGCAAACAGAAGGGTAAGTCCCTCCTCCCCTCAGCTCTTCAAGTGGCTCTCAGCTTGCTCTCTCGAGCTCTTGCAGGAAATCCTGACAGGTCCCATCTATTTTCAAGTCAGTCTCAGGTCATAAAAAAGTCCTCTGAGCATTCAAGGCAATCAAATATCTGACCAAATAAAACACTAAAACTTCAGTTTTTATTCAGTTTTATTCCCCTTCCTCCTTCAGGCCAGAAACCTGCAGTGGGCAATCACAGGACACAATCTTTTCACTTCCTTGTTCTACTTGCTAAGACTCTCTGAGGCCCAAAGTTGGGCCTGCGTGAGAGGACAAAGAGGGGCAGAAAAGACATGAAATCCCATATGCCTGGGAAAAGTCATCATCTTGTTTTGGGCCCACTGGGCTGAGTAGATGGCCAAAGAAAGCTGTTATGGAAAACTCTGGGAGGCTCTGCAGAGAGCATGCCCCAGGAGAAACACTGTCAGAGGACCTTCTCTGCATCCCCTGGATGCTGGGCCACCTGTAGCACCTGTTGTTCTAGCTCCTGTTCAGCCTCCTGCCCCACCCGTCTGTTTGCTCTTAAGGTGAGATTGCTTTGACTTTGGGGGCAGTCCTGTATGATGGGAACCTTCTTAAGACAACCCTTTCCAGCTGCCTTCCACAGTGTTCATTTCTAGCCAAATGGCAATGCACCCCAGCTCCAGGACTCTGGAAGAGGCAGCCATCCCCAGCACAACCCAGTGTTTCCTCACAGCTGGAGAAGCTCTAGCCATAGTCTCAAGACCTTCTAATGTGTCAGATTTCAGTCCTAGTGATTCTCACACTCTAGGAGGCACATGTCAAACCATCCTAGCAGTTTTTCCTGAAGCACGCCTCCGTGAGTGTGGGTAGGGGAAGGCAGAACTGGAGTAAGTAATACTGAAACTCAGAAAGGCCAGCAGAGAAGCAGATCCTGAGCCCTACCATCTGGAGATGGCATTGAAATGATAACTGCTGTGGAACCAAATTTCATGTTTTCATATGTCTGGCTCTTTGCTTTAGAATGTGGGAGTACTTAACATGCCTGCAATCCCAGGGACCCAAGAGGCTGAGGCAAGTTGGAGGCCAGTCTCAACAATTTAGCAAGACCCTGCCTCAAAATTTTAAAAATAATAATAAAAAGAACTGGGAATGTGGTTCAGTGGTTAACGCCCCCCCTCCCGCCCAGGTTCAATGCCTAGTTAAAAAAAAAATTACCTAGAGAGATTAAAAGAGCCAGTGAGCTGGACCCACCATTCAGTCAGGTAATCCAGGAGGGGTAGTGATGTTAGGTCTTATCTGAGGCTGACTGTAGCATATCTCAAGGCAGAGAGCTGCAAAGATCCTGATCTTTGGAGAATTGGGAAATTCACAGCTTCGTTGCCTCCAAGTCTAACAGCCCTACTGTGAAATGGAACATTTGATTTACTGAAACATTGTTTTTTTATTAATCTCTCACACAATTCAGCCTGTAGATACGTGTTAATATCATGGATATTAACAGTAAATCCAGCTACAGATTTGAAACAACCTGAAAATGAAAGTCACAACCCATAATAGTCCAGGAATTGATAAAGGAGAAGTAATGCCACTCATTAAATCTAATAAAGTCCTAGAAGGTACTGACCTCTTAAAACACATGCAATCAAAATGACACACTACAGATGCCGTAGTTGGTTGCTTCCACTCTACCTCCTGCCAGGAAAGTTAACTTCATCTTCAGTCCTGGAGATTTCACAGGCTCCTAATCCCTCTCTTTCTCAGAAGTCATGCAGAGATGCTGGCTAGAGCTAGAGATATTGTATGTTGCATTTTTTAATAGAAACAGCTGGTCTTTTCAAAAGAATTGTTCTATATCAAGATCTTCAGACACATAAGAAAGGGTTTTGAATCCTAACACAGCAGAAATATCATTGATGGGTAAAGGGGTAAGGACTTCCCACAATCAGAATACTGTTAAAGAATCAAGGAAATCCAATGATTATTTGACCACAATACTGAAATACTGTGGAAATGTCAACAGCAATCCTGTTTGGAATACATTTTTAGTAGATTAACTTCCCAGAACAGCTAACTGCCAGCCAGCTAAGATATGGATCATAACCTCTGTCTCAGAATTGTGAGAGTGAGAGGGTTGTTATAGAAGTGCCTAGCCCTCTGCTTAATCAAAAAAGCTGTTTCATGAGTACAGTATTGGTTGATGCCAAATAGGAATGCGAATCTTTATGCAGAAACATACATTATGAAGGTATATTTGGATACATATCAGGAATACGTAAGGAAGAAAGACTTCTGGCAGCCATGTACAGTCATGAATCAAAGAACAGGGCAGGAGCTACTAACCAGGAAATTGAGGAACTAAAGTAAAACCTCCACCTCCCTCACCATGGAGTCTGTGCTAGTAGCAGTTCACCCTCTGGTTTCTCCATCCTTCCCTCCTTCATATTTGATCTGGTCTTATTTTTATGGCCCACTACAAAAGAGCCAAAGCATACATGAGGTAACAATAGAAGCGGAGCAATGGAATACAGAAGGAAAGGGAAAAATCAATAGAAGCTTATTCGTTTTACACCACACTGCAGGCTATACTAGATCTAAAGCAAAGCAAGGCTTCCATCTAGTGGGGAAATGGAGGTGTCCAATACTGGTATTTGCAAATATTATGAAACCTCCTCCACCCTCCATATTAAATTTGGCAGCTGTTCCAAAGCTATACTCCAACTAAATCATGCTTGACAATCATATTTGTTTTTGGCTACTTAATTCACTCATTTAGTCCAGTAATAGATATTAACAACATTATATTCCCTACAGCAATGCAAACAATTACAGACATTTGTAATGTTCCAGCTTCTACTGTGTCACAAATGCTAATGCATCAGTGAAACTAAATGAAAAAATTTTGTCCCTCAGGCAGTCAGCTAAAAAGAATAAGGGTGATTTTATCTTCTTTCTTAATAATAGCGGAAAAGTGAAGAACATGACCATTTCAAAAAAAACATTTTAGCCCTAAGGCATCTGATTCATCTGATTAAAACAAATGCTACATTAGAACTTCAATTCAATCAATATATGACATGTGATTTTTATGAAAAATAATAGCGAACTGAAAGCTGCAAAGTTACTTTTTGTTGTGGTTTATTATGGAAAATACTTCAAGATATGTGAAAAATTGCATTTGACCATCCACTCACAGTCAACAAGTAAAACTGCAAGTTTAAACTACAGTTTCTCAGGACAACTCAGAGCAGCCAGATATAGAAAAGTGAGTGGCAAAGATGTGACTAGGTATCACTAATACGAGAACATTTTAGTCCAATTAGTGGTGTGCTTCCATTTGAAAGGAAAATGAATTTAATGTTTCTGCATTTTCATTATATGATGAACCCATATCACTGATATAAATCAACTTCTAATTAAAAGTTTTGGCAGTTGACTGACAAATGGTCATTATTTTTAATAATGCTTAGAGTTCAGTGGAAAAAAAGAAGAGAGTAAGGTATTGATCTGAGAATGGAATAAAAAGAAAGCCTTTGACAAACTACAAGCAACAGGGCTTCGACAGAAAGAAGACTAGTAAGAAACTTAGTGTATGATAACTTAATAATCATTTAGATGATTTTGTATCTTTAAGACAGCAGGACCACAAGATGTCCTCAGAAATGAGGATGGAAGGACAAATAAGGAGGGCTTGGGCTTCCTGTTGATCACTGAGACAGAAGAAGCAGTCAAGAATAGGAGAAGAGATAAGCTTTGTCAGTTGATGGGTACTGCTCAAAGTGTGTGCAAGTTGAAGAACACATTACAAATGTTTAGAGACAATTGCCAACAAAAATAAAGTAGTGCTTATTACCGATGAGGATAACATAAAAAGAGAGAAGTACAAAAACCTCAAAGAGTAGATATCTACTAGGTAAAGGACAGACATAGTTCAAGAAGTTACCATTGTTCCAAAAGTGATTTCAAAAGACTGTAAGTGAACAAAGTTCAAAATTGACATTACATAATTGACAAGGAAAATTATTGAATATAAGCTTGCTCCATGACATTCTGGTAATTTCCCAAATGAAATTAAATCTGGTTTGGGGCTGGAGATTACTGAGTGGTAAACCACTTACCTAGCATGTACAAAGCCCTGGATTCAATCCCCAGCAATAAATATATGTGTGTATACAGAATAAATAAATATATATATATATATATATATATATATATATATATATATATATATATATATATAGTATCTTCCTGCTGCCTGCTGATGAGATATTCAACATCATCATTATTGGTGCACATGCCATCCCTCTGAGAAATGCATAGGAATTCTTGGACTGATATGGTGACAACAGAAGTAAGAGGCCTAGCCCTGACTTTCACTTGCCATTGTCATTTTTGATCCTCCTTCTGCTACTGACTTTTGCTATCAAGCACTGAACTTGTGCCCTCCATGAGTATTGTATTTATTTCCTATTGCGGCTGTTACAAATCACCACAATCTCAACAGCCTAAAAACACAGCTTATGACATTACAATTTGAGAGATCCAGAGTCCAAAATGGGCCTCACTAGTTTAGAACCTCCTTTCTAGAGGCCACAGGAGAGAATTCATTTTCTTATCTTTTTTCAGCTTTTCCAGAAACTGCCTATAGCTCTTCGTTGGTGGCACTTCTATCTTCAAAGCCAACAAAGGTAGGTCCAGTGTTCTGCCAAGTCCCAGGTTCTGACTCTGCCTCTCTGTCCCCATTTATAGATCCTGGGATTACACTGTGCCCACATGGATAATCCAAGATGCTCTCAAATCAGCTGATGAGCAACCTCAATTTCCACTTGCCATAGCTGAACATATTCATAGTTTCTGGGGATTAGGAAGTGAATATCTTTGAGGATGGATGACTAACATACTACAGGCTGTGTGACAGAAGCTCCACAGGTCAATCCTCTTCTAAGAATTCTTCCCAACCTCTTTTTTAATATCAGGAAACACAACAAAAATGGAAATACTTTTCTAGTATATACTGGGCAACTGGATTACCCTGTTATGCCACAGGACATTTGGGAAACCCTGTAGCCTGCACTGACCATGGGATTGGTCACAGGGATTCACACTGCTGGACCTTAAGACCGAGGCACTTAAGGAACAAATCACAAACATGCATGCATTACCTCCATGAGGTCTCCAGGCAGCTGTGTGAGAGAAAAAGTTTTGCCATTCATTAATCAGCCATTCCTACTTCCTCCCAGTTCCCTCAGAGGAGGACTCTCTTGCCTCAGCCCAGCACATTTCCATCTTCTTAAACAGGTACTAGCTTCCTTTGGACTCCTGTTTTTTTTTTTTTTCTTCTGTGGGGCAACTCAATATGACTCCTCCTAGTTGCTCTTGACACTTGATAAAGGGTCCATCCACTTGAGTGACAAGCGATAGAATTCAATTCAGACTGGCTTAAGCAAAGAGAAGGACTGTTTTCAGGAATAGCTGGATCCAGGGCTAACAGGCTCTAAAATTCTTTGTGAAAGCTCTTTGTCAAGTCCCACAAAGTAGCCCTCAGAGGATTTAATCTTTCATAGGTCTTTAAAAGATAAACTCATGCAGCCCCATTCAGGAAATGGTGTCTATATAAAAGAGTTAACACTTTAACTACTTTTATTCAAAGTTTTAAGTTCCCCTATAATCTTTTTTATAATTAAAGGGCTGTATCTAAGTTTTCTAAATATCTGAAGATCCACCAGTATTGCTATATAAGGTGATTTTGTCTCCTTTCAACCATATGTCTTAAAAGATAGTTTCTCTGACAATTTAGACAATAGCATTTAAATGGAAAATTATTTTCTCACATTAAAATACCCAAAAGAAAAATAATGATAGAATGGCAGAAAAAAAAGGAGATGTTAGTAGGAATTTTAAAAACACTTTGTACATGACTAAATCAGTATATCAATATCTTCATGAATAGATGTGATTTGGTATAATCAAAATGTCCCAATTCAGATTAGCCTATTATATCCTATAAATGAAGGGATTTGTAACACTTCAGAAAACCAAATTATGAGATAAGTACATCTTATGAGACATCTAGTTCATTCGATCACTACATAGTAATAAGAATCCACTCTGTGACAGTCCCAGATCTAGATACTTAAGGTATGACAGTGAACAAAACAAAGATCTTTATCCTCAAGTAGCTTACATTCCATCAGGAAGAAACAGATAATACCATAATAATAATAAAATAAGTGCTATGCAAAAAAAAAGGAAAACAAAGTGAAAGAGAGGGATATGGTATATGGGGGAAAAGGGACACAGTGTGGTATTAAGCAAGTTGGTCAAGAAACACATGGAAAAAGTGTCACATGAGCAAAGGTTGAAGAAGTTGAAGGGACTGACCATATGATAGGAGAATAGTTCAGATGCCTCCAGTCCAAAGGCCCTGAAAGGAAGCATACCAGGCATGTTCCTAGTAAGAACAGAGTAAACCTTTCAGCAAGAACAGAGTAAACAAGGAGAAAAGTACAATATGATAAAATTAGTTGAGGGGGAGGATGGGCTGATGGCATAGGACTTTGTAGATCATTTTAAATTATGTAGCTTTTACTGTGAATGAGAAAGGAGCAGCTGGAAGGCTTTAGGCAGAGAACAATCAAGTTCTGTTTTATCTTTTAAAGGAATAATTCTAAGTGTTTCTTGATAACAGAATATAAGGGGTAAAGCATGGAAATTTACCTAATAATCCATATGAAAGATGATGGTGGTGTTAGCATTGGAGAGGATAAAATGCTGTAAGATTCCAGAAATGTGCTGAAGGCATATCCATTGGGATTCACTACAGGTGCAAATGCAAGAGCTTTACAGAAATTAAAAATTGCTCCAAGGTTTAAACTTGGGCAACTGGAAGGATTAATTTGCAAGTAGCTGAGATGCAGCAGGTTTGAGGTGGGAGTTAAGGTATAATTTAGGCTGTTGAATATATGAATCTTGAGTTTTGAATGAATGAATCTTGGTTAGTCAGAAATTTGGAACTGCAGGCATATTGATATTAAATCTATGAAGTCACTTAGGAAATGAATATAATCAGAAATAGAAAAGAACTGAAGAGATAAAAGAGAAAGGGAATGAGGAAGGCAAGGGAGGGGAGAAGATGAGGACAGAAGGACCACTTAACTTATAAAGTGCTTCCCTAAAATAGATATTACTAACATTTACCATTTTCTCACTCTACTACAGTCCCTTTTTCCTGATCCCTTTTCTTAAATGCCATCATAAGACCACAGTTGGCCAGTAAAATGAAGTACATATGTCATTACTGGGCAAATCAGACCTTCCTAGTGTTCAAAACAACAATAACAAAACAACATAATAGTATGCACACGTACTTTGCATCTTTAAGGTTATGACTCTTCAAATTGCTTTTCTAGTAAATGTTCACAGATCATAATAGCTCTGTGGGGAACATTAATGTAGCACTTGTTCATTACAAGCTTTTATAAAGTAAAGCTTAAGTTTGCCTTTCCTCAAAAGTTTTTTCTTTAATTAGATTTAAAGGTATATCTAATCCACAGTTTTCAAAGAGCACCACACGGAATTCTTCTTTTATTTAATTGGCCCAGAGAGATATTTCTTGAAAAAATAGGTTTCTTAAGCATAGATTTTACAAATGCTTAATCTTCTTGCCAGGAACAGTGGTCCCTGCCTCTAATCCAAGTGACTAAAGAAGCTGAGGCAGGAAGATCACAAGTTTAAGGCCAATTTTACCAACTTAGTAAGACGCTAAGCAACTTAATGAGACCCTGTCTCAAAATAAAACATTAAAAGGGTTGGGGATGAAGTTCAGTGTCAAAATTCCCCTGGATTCAATCCCCAGCGCCAAAACACACACACACACACACACACACACACACACACACACACACACAAGTGTACCTGCTTCTTGGAGATGTCCAGTGAAAATTAGCATATTAAAGACTCTGAGAAGTCTCTGGATAATAAGGAAACTTTTGTGAATAAGAAATAAATTTTGTTGGGCAGAGTGGTGTATACCTGTAATCCCAGCAACTTGGGAGGCTGAGATAGAAAGAAAACAAGTTGAAACGTAGTGAGATCCTCAGCAATTTAGCAAGTCCTTGTCTCAAAATAAAACATAAAAAGGACTCGGATATAGTTAAATGATAAAGCATCCATAGGTTCAATCTCTAGTACCAAAAAAAAGGGGGATGTGGGCTTGGGTTTAGTAGGGCAGTGTTACATCATCCCAGGGTACTATCAAAAAGCAAAAAGAAAGACAGGAAGGAAGGAAAAGAAAAAAAGAAACTTTTGTAGTGTTAAGTCACTAAGGTTTGGGGTTGTCATTGTAGCATTGACTAGCCTATATTAACTAACATATTTCTCTGCCTACACAGAAAAGGGAACAGAGATGAATGGATCATAACCATCCTCAAAAGGCAAAGAAAAATGTTTTTCTTTATATCTTATATCCAGATATATGTGCCTATATTAGTGATCTGGGTCAGGGAATCAGTATTACTTAAGTGACAAAAATGAATATAGATAACCAAATACCATTCGTGATCAAACACTTGTCCCTTCTGATTATGAACTGTATAACCCATCTTACAGTAACCATTTGGAAAATGCTATGGTAAAATTAATTTAAAGGAAGAAAATGATGTAGCACATTTAAATAATTACCTATTAATATATTTAAGTTCTAACCAAAAGTAAATTGTGAAATGTCAGCAGAGAATTTTAATGACTTTTCCCTAATACATGTAATGAGTCATATAACACTTCTTCAAGTGATTATGTGAAATTATATTTAAATAATAGGAAATTAAGTTTAAAAATTTGAATAGTATAAATTTTTTGAAAGACTTATTAAAACTTCTAATTAATGAGGGGCTGGGATTGTGGCCCAGGGGTAGAGTGCTCACCCAGCACGTGCGAGGCGCTGGTTTCGATCCTCAGCACCACATAAGTAAATAAATAAATAAATAAATAAATAAATAAAAGGTATTGTGTCCAACTTACAACTAAAAAAATAAAAAATAAAAAAAAACTTCTAATTAATGAGTGGCAATTGCATGATGTATCATAACTCAAAAAAATTCTATCATGAGGCATTCTTAGGACCTACGCAGCATAAATTGGTGAGGAAAGAATGAAAACAAGAACTCTGCTGGGCCAAGGTTAAGGGAAATAATCCAGTATAGATTTGACTCCCTAAAAGCCAGTAGTTTAAAATTCAAAGCCAGTATTCAAATAAATGAGGAAAATGTAGGTTTGACTCTGGCAGGAAAGGAGAGGGCAGCAAAACAACTAACTCAAGGAAAAAAAGAATAGCCTGGACCTTGAGGAAATAGACTCAGGTCTTAAATATAGTGAACACCATTTGGCAAAACATTTCCCCCTTAAAATGCCTGCATAGGTGCTGGGGTTGTGGTTCAATGGTAGAGTGCTCGCCCAGCACGGGTGAGGCACTGGGTTCAATCCTCAGCATCAAATAAAAATAAATAAAAATAAACGCAATGTGTCCACCTACACTAAATATATATATATATATATATATATATATATATATATATATATATATTTAAAATGCCTACATAATCTTTACCCTAAAATAAAGATTATTTACAAACCACACAAGATATTTTGATATATAGATGTTAAATATGTAGTTAGGCTCACTACCTGAATTAATAGACTACCAAGACATGCAGTTCAATTTTGGACTTCAGAAAATTCATAAATTATTATTATGGAACTTTGAGATCTGTCCCAAGTACTTTAAAACTATAAATGTTAAATCTACTAAAGCCAACATTCTACAGTGTTTAAGGTAAGGTTGGTCCCTGAGTAAAACAAAAACTCAGCAATCATTCCAGAATACAAAAAGAGGTACCCAGTGTCCTTTAAAGACATCTAAATAATTAAATGGTAAAGAAGAAATCACAAAACTTCAAGACCACTGAGGTCTTTTAATATTCAACTGGTTAGAGTATATGCACACCTTTCCCTTCCATCCTTGTAGAACAGCTTTTTGCCAGGTGTCCACCCTTTTCAGTTTTAGAGACTGGACTAGAGCCACTAGGCTGAGTCTTGACAGGCCTAAATGAATCATGGTGGTCATATTACCCTTTTGTAGTGATTGGTTTGGGCATGGACATGTCACAGCAGGTAACATTTCTGTCCAGGAAGATAGGAAATATTTTCAAGGCATTCTAAAAGGTTTCATTGCTCATAATAGTCATTTTATTATCAGTCTGAGAATGAAGCCAACACACAGAGAGATCAGAGCCAAAAAGACTTCAAAGAAGCAAAACCAGGTTCCAAGCGTGCCACTCCTAGAGCTGCCCAACCTCTGGACTTGTTGATAGAGAAGAAAATAAGCCTTTTATTGCTTCAGGAAATTTAATTTACAATTTTCTGTTACCTGAACCTGCGAGCCTCTATACTAGTATAAACAAAATGCATTCACAAACAAAAATTCAATCATTACAGGTTGAAGTAAAAAGCAAAACAAGTCTTCCCCAGCCTTCCTGTCCCACTCCTTAGAAGTTGTGTTACTGGTGTCTGTTGTCAGAGCTTTTCTGATGGTTGTCATTAAAATTTCAGATATCCTTAAATCACTAGTATTGGTTTATAATTTTAGACAGATGATTACCTACCATGAAAAATGGTAGAATTAATAACCTATCCTTTTCTTCTCATTTCCTTCCCATATGTTAGGCACAGTTTACATAGTTACCTATAAATGTAATTGAATATTTTATGCTTTGTATATATATTAGAAAACATCTGTAATATAATAAACAAATTCATTATAAATTAAATAATTAAATCTATGAAAGAAAATTTTTTCAAGAAATTTCCAAATATCAAATTATAATGTTTGCTCTCAATTTGTTTTTAGCTTTCTTAATGCCTATGTGAGAATACACATTCAGTTCTCTGTCTCATTTCCCAGGTTGTACCAGATGGTTTTTTGTTGACATTGTTGTTTGTTTGTTTGTTTTTTGGTCTCATCCTTGATTAATAATTGATCTTTTTGGTTATAGGCTCAAAACTATTTTCCTCCCAGGTATGGTGGCATATGCCTGTAATCCCATTGGCTCAGGAGGCTGAGGCAGGAGAATTGCCAGTTCAGAACCAGCCTCAGCAACAGCAAGGTGCTGACCAACTCAGTGAGACCCTAAATTTAGTCTCTAAATGAAATACAAAAAAGGGTTGGGGATGTCAGTGGTGGAGTACATCCGAGTTCCATCTCTACTACCAAAAAAAAAAAAAAAAACTCTGTTCAGAACTTCAAAGTTATTGCTCATTTATCATTTATCTCAGAACCTGATATTACTTTTTATAAATCTGTTTAATTAAAACTTTGTAGAGAAACTTCTGTTGACAACATTCCCCCACCAAACACTACACGTTACTCTGCAACTCCCCCGTTCCTGCCTCCAGGCCCAAAACCTCAATACATTGCTTATCTAGACTTGGTGCCTTCTGTTCTTCTCCTCCCATCTCTCACCCTCTCTCCCTTTTCATCCTTTTGATTTTAACCTAATAGTCACAGTTTGATTTATTTTTTTTATGTGGTTGGGGGTTGGAAGAAAAGAATCCTTTGTTTTCTTCTACAGCAGACAGCATCTCACTAGCACTTAACAAGAAACTTTGTTATATAAATTTACATCAGGAATGACATAAGATCAATAATTTTTACTTCATATATACAAAGTAAAAGATTAAATAATTCCAGAAAGACTGATTACATATGTTAATATTTTGACCAATTTATATTAATACCATTATTTTGCAGTCACAAAGGATATTTCACACACAAAAAAATACATACATATGTAAATAATGTGTGTGTGATTGACTGTTTTTTTTATCACTGAATAGAAATACCTCAGTTTACTATTCAACTCTCAGAACCTGTTTGACACCATCCAATGCTAATACTGGTCCAATTAGTAAAAGAATTAGACTGTCATAATGATTTGCCCTTTAACCTAATAGTCAGTTTGATTTGTCCCTCCTAAAATACTATCTTATTTTTAAAATACAATTTAGTAATGATGATTTCTATTTACTTGGGAAAATAAAGGAATTTGTATTTAAATTATAATCACATAATTTGTTTGATGTCATTATTGATGTAAAATAATCCTGAAGAAAAAATACTATGAACATTATTCAAGTAGCTAGAACAGTAATCAAAAGAAAGGCACATTGATGAAATGCAGTCTAAAGAAAACCATAATGGGCTCTGATGGGATAACCTTTTTCAATCAGAGCTAATCCATAGCTAATGGGAGCACAAGTATCAGCCTAATATATGCCATGATCCTATACATTAAGTATTATTTGGTATGTGTTTATGTATGTGTTCAAAATATTTGTTATAATTTGATTGTTTAATCTAGTATTCACCAAGCTTTTATTGTAGCACACTTAGATATGGTTAAAGGTATTTGGTAAAAATGGTTCCATGGCCTGCTAAGTATGGCAAATAACACTGGGTATTTTCTACCAAAGATTTAAGATAAAGACTGAAAGCTCTAAGAAGCACATGTCTTAGTCTGTTTGAACTGTTATAACAAAATACTGTTTAGACGGTGGCTTATAAAAAAACAAATTTATTTCTCAAACTGAAGGCTAGGAGATCTAAGATGAAGGTACCTGAAGATTTGCTGTCTGGTGAGAGCTTTCTTCCTGGTTCAGACACAGCTGTCCTCATACTATAACCTCCCATGGCAGAAAGGGCCAGTGGTCTCTCTGGCTCTTTTACAAGGGCACTAGTCCTACTCAGGAGGGCTCTGCCCCTATGACCTAATCACGTCCCACAGGCCCCAACTCCTAATACCATGCCTGGCAAGTAAAGATTCAACATATGAATTTTGGAGGGACATAATTATTCAGACCACAGTATCCACCAATAAAGAAATATAATATATACAACAAGGTTTAAATATTAATACAGATTTCACAAGCTTATTTGAACATGATTGTTTTTTCACAGAATACTTATTAAAATTCTGTAGCAAACCATTCTGAAGAACAAGTTGTTGCTCACTGAAGGAATCATAACTAAAACTCTACTAAAATGCCTGTGTGAAAATTTTGTCCAGAAATGCCTCCACGGATAATTATTTTATCCAAAGAACTTCCATTAAGAGCACTTAATTTTACTGCCATTCTGTTTTAAACCTTCTGCAGACAGGCACACACCCTCACCACTTGGTAAGAATTTGTCTTGTCAAGGTCATTTTTGACATCTGTATTCTAAATAAAACAATGGACAGTTCAAGTTGCATCTTCGCAGATTAGCAGCAGCATTTTACAAGGCTGATCCCCTCTTACTACGTGATACATTTACTTTCCTCCAAGTCACAAAACTCCATGACTCTCTAGCTGCTGCTTCTCAGATGCCTTTGTAGGTACCTGACGGCTCAGTTCTTCAATTGCTTCTTTTTAATATCTACAACCATTCCCTTAGTGATTCCATCCAATCTCAAAGTTCTAAATACCACCCATATTTTGACAATTCCAATATGAACATTTCCAGCTCAGCTTTCTTCCCCAAACTCCAAAAACATCTTTATCTCAAATTTAGTATATCCAAACTCAACTTCTGATTTTCCCTCTTAAATGTCTTCTTCCTGTAGCTTTCTCCATCTTAGTTAAAGGTAACTTTGTCCTCATAGTTACTTAGAATATAAGGCTCAGAATCATCCTTTTCCTCCTTTCACATCTATATTCAATTCATAAGCAAATATTTGTAGTTCTACTTTGAGAGTTCATCTGAATCTTACCATTTCATCTCAATTCCACTAACACCTTGGTGCAGTGCACATACTGCAAGGATTTCTCAGTCTAAAACACTGAAATATCCTAATTGGTCTTCCTATTCCACCACAGAAATTACCCCTCTATGGTTTATTCTCAACACAGCAGCTACAGTGATCCTTTCAAAATGTTTTAAAGATCAAGACATTTATTTACTTAAAACATCACATTTCAAAGCCAAACCTATACAATCTTTACAAAGGCTGCAAAGTCTTACATGAACTATAGGGCCACCTCCAAACTCTTATTACATTAATGAACTCATCTCTTGCTACTCTCATTTGCTCACTGGCCTCCAGCTGCTACACTGGCTTCTGTGCTATTACTAGAGCTTCTCACACATGTAAATAATTTCCTTCAAGTCTCTGTGCAAATTCACCTTCTCAGTGCTGCCTACACTGACCATCCTGTTGAAAATTACAACACATTCTCAAATTGCCTGCCTTACCAAATTTTCTCTCCTGTGCTATTTTCTTTATCCTCAGTTTATCACCTTATTTGGTATTTTTAAATTGGTTCTTCTGAAGTTATACTTGAAAATAGAATCGATTTTGATAAAATTATACAAGCATGATATGTATCTTATTGTAATTATGGATGAACACAATGTGGGATTCACTTAGGTATTTTCATAAGTACATAGGAAAATTATGTTAGACTTATTCTACTGTCTTTCCTATTTCTATTCCCCCTCCCTTCCCTTCATTCCCTTTGTCTAATCTATGGAACTTCTCTTCTTCCCCTCCCCCACTTTATTGTGGTTTAACTTCTACTATCAGTAAAAACATTTGCTCTTTGGTTTTTGGGGATTGGCTTATCATGGTTTTGTCTCCTTCTACAAGAATGTAAGTACCCCCTCACCTTTTATGATGTATTATATCACCTTTTATGATGAAAAATTATTGTATTATACCAATAAATGGAACTGTGCTAACAAATTATCTAGGTAGTTCCACCTGGGGAGAACATTTGAGTAGCAAAGTTACAAGAAAGAATCTGAATTTTGTAGGACAAGGTAAACCTGCATAATAAACAAATGAACTGTACATTCCCCCACCCCTGCTGACTTTTGTTGTCATGTAAACTACATATGGATTAACACTGCTTCATCTATTTTGCCTGATGCCATCATTATATGGAAGGAACCCCTGGAATAAGCAAGTTAGACAAGAACTTGTGCCTGACTTATCAAAAATCTGATACTACTAAATTTTTTTAAGATATTCTAGTCCCTGAATTTTATTTCTTTATGTCAGGTTTAGTTGTTGGGGCTTCTTTTCCCAGCTGTTAGTTTTCATTAATGTCTGATAGTGCTTGGAAATCCGTATTTAGGAAACTGCATGAAGTTGCCAATGGCTGACAAAGTTTCCTTGGTGTGTCTGCTTCAGATCTCTTTGAACAGGAGTTAGGGTTCTGGGGAAGTATGTGGTTGACAAATCAGAAGTTACTGTTCTCTACAAAGGGCAAAGTAAAAAGGCCTTACTATGGAACTGAAGTGCTGCTTTTTTCACTTCTCCACTCACTCAGCCTTCCTATCACAACCCCATACCTTCCCTAGGAGCTCCCCAGGAACAATCCTTTTCTTCAAGAGTGGTTCTTAATTCTCAGCCTGAAGAAAAGTTACTTCTGTCAACTATTTACCTGGGAAAAGAAAAGAGCAGGGGTTCCCAGTGCAATTCTATTAATTAACATGATTAAACTATGGCAAATTCCTTCCCCCATTATGAGCTTCAAAGCTTCTGCAGGATATCTTGGTTATGGTTTTTCTCTAACTTCTCAGTCCAATCTCTTCCACTTGATACCCTGCTGGAATGTCTCTAAACTGCTGGCTTTTGTTTTCTAGCACTTTCATGTTTTTATTCTTATTTTCTATCATTTCCTTGGGATTAAGAAAGAACAATCATAACTTTACTATATTCAATCTGAATTTAAAATGTCAACATTAACAGAATATAAAAACTTTAGAGACCTACTCTATAGTAAGAAACTGATATTTGCTTATTTTGTTTGGCAATGATATAATTTTCCCTAGTGTTTGTTTTGTTGGACCAGGAGTTAAATCCAGGGATGCACAACCACTAAGCCACATCCCTAGCCCCTTTCATTTTTAGACATAGTCTTGCTAAGTTGCTTAGGGCCTCACTAAATTACAGAAGCTGACTTTGCACTTTGAGATCCTCCCACCTCTGCCTCCCAAGCCGCTGGGACTACAGACCATGTACCACAGAACATGCCTAGTGTATTCCTTCAATTGCTCAACAAAACTCTATTTCAATACAATAACCCCAAGAATGTATAATTTGGTCAGAGGGTGCTGGGGATTCAACCCAGGGCCTTAACCACTGAGCCACAGCACCAGCTCATTTTTTTATATTTTATTTAGAGACAGGGTTTTGCCAAGTTGCTTATGGCCTTGCAAAATTGCTGAGACTGGCTTTGAACTCAATCCTCCTACCTCAGCCTCCTGAGTTCCTGAGATTACAGACATGCACCATCATGCCTGGCACAAATTCTTAATTGAATTTGAGAGATCTGAATTTGTATGGACTTAATATCATCTGTGTCTATCATATTCCTATAGACACTTGAATGTTTAAGGAAAGGATAAAAGTCATATGAAAATTACTATTTTACTCAGGGTAGGACTTTTGACTTTTGTGAAGGAAGTATACATTGTACTACTGTATTGTCATTTCCTCATAGTTTTCCATTTTCTATTTGTACATTCAATCTGTACAAACCAGAAAACCATTTATTCAAGAAATTTATGATTATTAGTAAAATCTCCAACTGCTTACATACCAAACTACACACACACACACACACACACACACACACACAATTACCCAAGTATTTTTCTTGATATTTTATCTAAAGTTTCTATGATTCAGGGTCAATTTTTCCTTGGAAAAAAGTTATGCCAAACAGTCAAAAGTCATAAATAAATAAATACTCAGAATGAAGAAAAGAACGATAATCAGAAAATCAGGCCTTGGAGAAAAAGAGGGACACATGCTAACAATACAAAAATAATGCATCCTTAAAGTTAATACTGATTTGAAAATCAGACCTCCGTCAAATGTTTCCTCTGATATGTGAAAACTAACCCACAATAAGGGGGTGAGGATAGAAGTTCAGTAGATTAGACAATGGGGAATGGAGGGAAGGAAAGGGGGATAGGAAAAGGAAAGACAGTGGAATGAATTGTTCGTATGTGTATATATATAAAATATGACAGTGAATCCCACCATTGTATACATGCACAGTGGGATGCTAATTAGAAAAATATATATTCCGTGCTTGTATAATTATATCAAAACAGATTCTATTGTCATTGTAAAAAAAATAAAATTTAAATTAAAAAAAATTGAAAATGAGACCTCCACCCTTTTCTGCAGCATTTATTCTGTTTTATAGGCTATTTATGAGCCTCGACCCCAAATTCAAGATAATTTTTTTATTATCAAACAAAACTAGGGATTGGCTCAGTGATAGAGTGCTTGCCTGGCATATTTGACACACTGGGTTTGATCCTTAGCACCACATAAAAATAAATAAATAAAGGTATTGTGTCCATCTACAACAAAAAAAAAAAATTAAAAAACCCCAAAATAGGGCTGGGGATGTGGCTCAAGCGGTAGCGCGTTCGCCTGGCATGCGTGCGGCCCGGGTTCGATCCTCAGCACCACATACAAGCAAAGATGTTGTGTCCGCCGAAAACTAAAAAAAAAAATAAATATTAAAATTCTCTCTCTTTAAAAAAACAAAACAAAACAAAACAAAATACTAGGTTTAACATTCAAGAAAAAAGTAAGGAACACAAACATAATAAATTAATTTTCTTAACAATTCTCAAATTAAGGGCTGGGGATATAGCTCAGTGTTAAAGCACCTGCCTAGCATGCCCTGAGTTCAACCCCCCACACTGTGAAATGGAAAAAAAATAAAAAAATTAAAGGTAATTAACAATTACAGTTTTTTGCAGTCTCTTTTTCCCAACCAGGCCTAAAGAAGAAAAAAATTGGTGGCAGAACACTTGTTTGGGAAAGCAAATAGGCCAAAACTATTGTAAATAAAATCTTCAAGCCACCAAAATTTGGGAGAGAAGGAAAAGAAAACAGCAAATTATCAAATGACAATAAAACAAGATCCTATCAGAGTTTTCGGATTAGACAAAAGTAACTTCATGGGGAATACACCCTACAATCTGCATATGTCCCATTGCTTATATACATCCTTTATACCTCCAGAAGTACATAATAAACTATGAACAATAAAATGACAACAGAGAATATTGGATTGTAAATATTTATATTTCTTTCTTGCACTCACAGACAATGCTGTATGAGACATTACTAGTTTTAATAAGTATCCATAGGATTAATACTCATATGGAGTATAATGTGAAAAAGTGCAGAACTAAAGAAATAAATCTATCTGAAAACAAAAGCACACATTTCTTAGGATTTAAAAATATTGCACATAATAAGGTTGCACAGAAATTACTGGCTGGCTTTACAAACAGAATGAGGTATTAGTCAATCTCTAGATAAAGGTAAGTGCAAAGACGAAGAACTACACACACACAAAAAAAAATACACATAAATTCATATTAAGACCTAGAGTACCAACAACTAAGAAAGAAATGTAAAAAGATGTATAAGTAGCTATGATTTCAACCCTACAAAATCATTAGCTAGGGACTAAACACATAACAGTCTCTTGGCAATGTTTCATAAGTTTTCAATTTTTTTTCCAGCTTAACTAAGAGCAGTATAATCATTTCTCTTACCTCAATTCTACAATAGAAAGACACAGTTCTGTGGTAAATATCAAACCATCCCTTTCTAAAGCTTTCAGTGGCAATTAACCAAGATACCGCTCTCCTATGCTGAATAAATTAGTTCACATACATTTAGCAACCCAATTCAGATGCTACAGAGCATGCAATTTTAAATTAGCAAAGGCTTCACTGCAAAAATCATTCAACTTCACACAATTATAACTTTTAAAGTTTAATCCTGATGTATCAAGCAAACTCAATCTTTTTTTTGGTGGGGGAAGGGGGGTGATAAAACTGGCCACGTTACTGAACCCAAGGGCAGGTAGAAAGGAAAAAATTATAATAATAAAAAAACCCAGGCAGATTTATATCTCTTTAAAGAACCTTTCCTAATCAGAAAAATTAATAATTAGATTTTGTCTACTAGCTGAATATTGCTGAATTCTTCAAAAACAATTTAAATATATGTTAATAGCTATGTCAAATTGTTTAAAGTAAGTGAAATCATGCACTTGTCAAAATAGTTCACAGAAAACTGTTTTACATCAAAGATACTGACAAAGAGTCAACTAGGTGGGTTTAGTGAGAAAAGAAAAAGAACCAACTATTGTCCTGAACAATCAGTGTACGTAGTAACCATATTTCCTCTTCGTTGAGTGACAGTCCTGCAGTGCTTGCTAGAGCCATGAAATCTATTTTCAGTCTGTACTGTATGTCGATTGCTGGTATCAAAGCCATTAAAAGAAAACATTTTCTCCATATCTTCAAACATGTCATCAAACAATCCACCTCCAAAAGAAAACTCCTGAAAATGATGCCTTTGTCGACTAGAACCATCCTGGCGTGTCTGGAAGTGATTTTCAAAATGCTTCTTAGACCGAGTGTTTTGGTTTTGACCAAAAAAACTAAAGTCTTTAAACAAATCATCAAAATTGAAGTTAAACGACTGCTCAAAAGGACTTCCACTGCTTCTTTGTCCTTTACCATTAGTAAAAGCACTGTGTCCAAGGGTATCATACTCTTTTCGTCTACTAGCATCTGAGAGTGTTTCATATGCTGAAAGAGATAAATTACATATATTCAAATTTCTTCAAATATGATTTTAACTCTATATTTTAGGGAAGGAGGTCATATCACAAGTAAATGCAAAGCCCTACAAACATTAAATAACCAATATCGGTTAAATGAATGCTACCATTACCAAAAAGAAATTTGTTGACAACAATTACAAAGTTATAAGAAATCTGATTTTTCACTTCCTTACTACTTAATGTAAAAAGTTTAATTCCAACTCCCTAATCAGTTACCATCAACTCTTGAATATTCACAAAGTGCAATTTATTTTAGAACTATTCTTAAGTTAAAATGTTTTTCATACTTTTTCTTTAAAGACAAATGGGTTTTGAAATACAGATTAAATGAAGAAAATGTCAGAGACTATATTAGGTTTTTTTATATTTAATCTACATACTTAATATTATGTTTCATAAATCAGTTGCAAGAATTCCTTTTTTAAATTCCTTTTTACATAGAAACAGCAGTGTTTTACAAATAATAATAAAATAATATTTTCAATATTTTAAGATCTGAATGTCTATTCATTCATTCATGAACCAAAGTATTATCTGTTATGAAAAAAAGTCTCACAATCTCACTATATTTATATGTAAATTCCTCACTTGTGTGTCCTCCCATCTCCATGAAACCTTCAAATACATAGACTTCTTAGCATTCTCTTTACCGATTAATACCCATGAGACATAAGGAAAGTCATTTATTTACCTTCTGCAATCTCTCTGAATTTTGCTTCAGCATCAGGACTCTTATTTTTGTCAGGATGGTACTTCATGGCCAATTTGTGAAAAGCCTTCTTGATTTGACGCTCTGATGCTGACTTTGGCACACCTAAGATATCATAGTAGCTTTTTGAGGCCAAAATTAACTCCGTTATCATTAAAATGCAGATTGCAAAGATGAAAACTGACTGGGGAGTAGCCATTTCTAATATCCTAAAAGAGAAAGGGGGAAAAATTTTACCCATGGAACTAATCTTAACACTTTTTTAAAAAGAAACCCAATGAACCTTTATATATGAAGTAAATAATGTAGCACAAAAATGTTCAGCAAATACTATCTTGTACATTCTATTGTATTGGTAGTGTTAGTATTTGTGACACTACATCTCTATTTCCAGTCTGGCTTACCTGCTGAAATGAATGCTGACTGTTGCTTTCTTAGGGAAGGAAGAATTCTACTATTTAGATATCCTGGGCTATTTACATTGGTAATGCACTGTTCCCCCTGTGAAGCTAAAATACATTATTTTCTTTTCAGAATACAAATTCTTGAAAGGAAGACTGGGATCTTTTAAATTAATTTTGCATTTTTTTCTTTAATTTTTGTTATGCTTGTATATATGATGGGTCTTCAATAATATTTAGTAAAAATCAGTGATTAAAAGTTTTGTGTCTCCTCTGTATTTGACTCAAGTATGAGAGGAATGGCAAAACCAAGAAAGATGTTTCTCAATTTGGTTGAATTCTACTTGTTCTTTAAAAGGTCAACACAATTTGTAAGTTATAAAACCTGTACAAATGCAAGATCCCAAATGTTCAACAAAGAAGTATGGACAAATAAGTTCTGTTTAAATTTACTCCTATTTAAGAATTCTATTAAGGCTGTCAGAAAATATGAAGTGATTTGATGGGTACTTTAAAGCAGATTCTTATTTTCAAACTTCTAAGTAATTAAAATATTTATCTTAACTTTAAATTACTATTAGTTTTAACTTAGATTTCAATTTAAGAATTCCTGATAATATATACTTAATGATTTGAGATTCAAAACGAAGTGATCCTCTTTTTTTAATGCTGTACCATAGAAATCCTTAATAACCTATGATGACCTAACAAGGCTGACGAAAAGGCACTATGATTTGTTGAAACTGCCTGCCTTCCTCTCCTGTGGCCTTTCCTGGGAATAATCAGCAGGTGTATTACTTTTTTTTTTCTCCAGAGCGTTACTCATAGTCACGGGTACCAAGGATCAAGTACAACCTCCTGGTGTAAAGAACACAAAGAGAACATGTCCAGTGGACACCGCATCCAAGGCGGGCTGCTCCAGATTCCAAGGGCGGGTCTAACCACTGACAGGCACCTCGATGGCTAATAAACGTTACTCCAAGGTTTCCAGTTGAACATCTGATAATTTTTTAGTAAACTAACTTTTCCATTAAGCTGACTTCTCATTCGGACCCGCTGGACAGCGGCCTGGGCCTTACTTCCCAGTGCCAGCGGTTGGACCATCCAACCTTCATCACAAGGCAACCAGCCCTGTCCGTCCAAGCCCCACCATCAGGGCTCCCTGAGGCCTGGGGCCCAGTCCAGCGAGAAGCTGTCTGAAAGCCAACGACACAACCCAACACACAGAACACTCTGTTTTGTGGTTTGGTCATCTCCTGATGTTTCCTTCGCCAAGAACCCGCAGCCCGAAGCCCTTGCGGCAACCGCGACAGACATGGAGGCCAATATTGCCCCAAACAAGAAGCCACTGTTCCGGGGACGCTCCAAATCCCACTCCCAGCGACTCCCGGCCTTGTCCCTCACCCGCACTCTCCAGCTACCGCTCCTCCTCCACCGAGCCGAGGCGCCGGTGACGCTCACGAACCGCTCCGTTGGGTTGCTGGGGCTCGGCCTCTCACCCCAGCTTCCGCGGCCTCCTGGAGCCGGCGCGCGCCCCACTGCCTCCAGCACAATCACCTCTCGCTCCCCGCACCGCCTAAGCCACCTCGTCCCCTCTCAGCCCGCTCCCTACTGGCGGGCGACTGCTGCTGGAGCCACCGCCTCAGGAGACGACCTACACGAAACGCTTCCCCATTGGCTCCCACCTACCCACCTGACCCTGGCGCCCTA
Source organism: Spermophilus citellus (assembly GCF_964194105.1). Classification (NCBI taxonomy): domain Eukaryota; kingdom Metazoa; phylum Chordata; class Mammalia; order Rodentia; family Sciuridae; genus Spermophilus; species Spermophilus citellus. Next base: position 161,921,240 of record NC_138184.1, read on the forward strand.
CGCGCACGTGGAAAACTGTTGTTGCCGCTCAGCCTGTGCGTCACTTCCTACCCCACCCCTTCGAAGGGCCGTACTGAAGCATGCGGAGGCGGAAGTGAGTCGACATTTCCTACGTCTTTCCCCTGGGCGAACCTCTGCGCAGGCGCGGTAGCTTAGGCTGCTGGACCAGCTGCCCCGCCTCAGGAAGAAGGGCCCGCCTGCGCCCCTCGCTGGTCCCGGTCTTCCGGGACCTTACCCGAGTGATGCCCCGCTATTGCGCAGCGATTTGCTGTAAAAACCGCCGAGGACCGAACAATAAAGACCGGAAGCTGAGCTTTTACCCGTGAGTAGTCCCTTGGGCAGAAGCGTTAGCGTTAGGCCGCGGTCGTGTAGCTTTTGGAGCCAGGACCTGGGTATCTCCTGTCTGTTCTTCAGCTGCTTGACGTACTGGTCATCGCGCAAGAGGAGTGTTCAGTGTGTATCTTGAGGGGCCTGTTGGTGCTCAACAAAGGAGTTAAAACAGTGAATCTTGAGAGATGCTCGATGATATTTCAGAACCTTTACTCCACTTTACCTGACATCATTTCCTGAAATGACATTTACCACCATTTAGGGTACATCAAACCCGCTAGGTGGGAAGGTGCGCCCAAAGTTAATTTGCACTCCCTGTGAGATCGCACAGGTGTAATTTAAATCCATTTTTTTTTCCTCCTGAGAAACTTGATCAGGAAAGATTAGGTAACCGACGACCTTGAAAGTTTGGTGTCAAAGCTGGAGTTATGACCTGTGTCCTTTTCAGAGATGTGTATGCTGTTCACGAATAGAACAGGGTAAACGTTACTCTGAATGACTAGGACCCCAAATTATTTCCTTGAAATTAGAGAGTACTGATTTCCATGCAGAACAGGGAAGCAGTGTTGTGTAAAGAGTCTCAGGCTCCAAAGCCGTATTTTTACTAAATTAAAAAATCCTGGTTCCTTTACTCGTAGCTGAATGACAAGTAATTTAGACTGTCAGTGCTCAGCTCTCTCGTTTGTAAAATGGAGATATTAGTGGAACTTACTCACGCTTACTTTGCAGGAGGTACAGGCTTAATGTATATAAAAAGCCTGTGAAAATCAAAATATTTAAAATATTGTATTTCCTTTTTTCTTGTATTTAAAAATAATTTTTTAGAGCTGATCTCGTTTCTTTTTCTATTTTCACCAGATGTATTGTGAATCCCATTTTCCTTTAGACCAAAAACTATCATTCACTAATGGTCAGCTGCTTTCCATCATCTGAAGTATTGAGGGGAAAAAATTGATAACCTTAAGTAATTCATACTACATGACAATATATCCAGTAATGTCTCCTTGGATCCCTTCCACAGAGGTAGTTATTTTAGGAGTAAAAAATCTAATCCATTGTCAGTTGAAAAGCAGATGCTACTATATTAATGGTTCTAAGATTTGTAGTAAAAGATCATGTTAAACTAATATTTCCCAGGTTTATTTGGCCTTTGATTTGGGAGGCATAATCCTGCACTAATCAATTGTTTAACCTATATGGATCTCAAAGTTACTATATTTAAGGAGGAAAAACTAATTCCAAATGAATTATGAAGATCGTTTGTAAAGACTTTTTCCTCAAAATGTGAATCAAAAGTGAGATTTTTAAAAATTGGTTTTTTTATAAGTTACCTGTGTAATCCACAAAATAAAAATTCAGTTTTATTCCCTAGTAGCACCAAACTACCACACTTGAAGACTTGAATTTGCACATCCTCACATTATAGCAAGCTGCAGTATATAAGTTTATATGAATGGTAATTCAGTAAATTGAGGCATACAATGTCCAATTTATAGTGTGATTTTTATATGTACTGGGTGGATTACATAAAATAAACAAAATTACCAGACAAATTAAACAAGTATGAAACTACTCAGTTATTCAGGAAACATGTCCTAAGAGATTTCTTAAAGATTTATTTGTTGAGGAATTACTGCATTGCAGTTAGTAATTAGGATAGTCACAAAATGTTATTTTTTTTAATGGTTTGCTAACTTACCCTATAGGTACAATGGAAATAATTTGGAAACAGCATCCTTACATAAGAATTGTATGAGAAAGCATTATTTTAAAAGGCTTCTTCTCATTTTAGACATACCAAAAGGTTGAACTTATTCTTTTTACCTTTAAATGCTTTTTCTGGTTATGCGTATCATACTTCTAAATCTAAGTGTCATATGCAAGCTTAGAATATTTTAAAACATATGAATATTGTTTTTATGGTAGTAACTTCCAAAGATCATTTAATTTTTTTTCCACATAGGATATCAGAATTAAAAATTATTTCCTACAAAATACCCAGACTCTCTTCCCCTAGGATCTTATAAACTTAGAAGAATTTAGGAATGGGAAAAAAAATTCTGCTTACTATAAAGCATAAACTAAGTAGTTGGGATGAGAGGGCATGTAGGATAGCTACATTTTGTATGAGAAACCCATATTGTTACTATTTTTTTAAATAGGAAACTATCATTTAGAACATGCCTAGGAAAATCATTAAATGAGATATATGTCACTGTAAACTTCTGTTTAGAACACTTTAACGCAAAGCATTTAAACTGGTTGGAAGTTTTGTTTTTGTTTTTTTTTAAAAAGAGAGAGAGAGAGAATTATTTTTTTGTAGATGGACACAACACAATGTCTTTATTTTTATGTGGTGCTGAGAATCAAACCTGGGTTGCTAGGCGAGCCCTCTACCACTGAGCCACAATCCCAGCCCTAGTTGGAAATTTTTTCCTACTAAATTCTGCCATTGTCCAGTTTTGCCTTTAAAACAAACTGCAATATGTTAAAGCCAACTCTAAACCCAGGTTATTGTCAATAAAGGAACAAAATGTATGGAGAACTATCTTGCCTTTCTCTCTTTTATATCTTATTTCTTTCAAATAAAATATCCAAGGTTGTCTTTATTAACATGTTTAGTTCTTTTCCAGCTTCAGAGTTCCTTTTTTAGAACTTGAATTTTAGAGTTCCCAGTAAGTAGGTTACAGAAATTAAGTAATATCACATGGGTAGAATTGAAGCTGATATCAGTAAAGAGAATGGAATATTAGTAGTTTTATGCAAGTATTCATTTTATTCTCCTAAATCATTTGTTTGAATTAATGTTGCCTTATTTTAAAATTAAAGCTAATGCTGCCTAAAATTATAGGCAAGAAACTATGTGACTTGTAGTATTAATATGAAGTACTTTTGAGAGGAAATTTGTAATTTATGCAATGCTCTTTCCTACTTCTAGTCAAACTGTACAATAAAATAAAGGTGGAACATAATCCACAGAAAATATGAATAGATTTTATCCTTTGCAGGAATACCTGTTTTACTTGAAGGGACTCTGAATTCTGTTTTACAAGCTATTCTCAGGCAAAAAACTTTGGCTTCTATTATATCGTGTCTTAGTACTCTTACTGTAGAGAGATAATATGGTAGTTGTCATGAAGATGCTCTTGTTTAGTGGGGATGGGTATCTAGCTTTTGCAGCACTTGACAAATAGTGTTAGATATATATGTTTAGAATCTAGCAAAATGTAAAAATACAGCAAATTTTCTTTTTCTGGTTTTTTTTTTTTTTTTTTTTTTTATAATTTCAGGTTTCCTCTACATGACAAAGAAAGACTTGAAAAATGGTTGAAGAATATGAAACGTGATTCTTGGGTTCCTAGTAAATACCAGTTCCTGTGTAGTGACCATTTTACTCCTGACTCTCTTGACATCAGATGGGGTATTCGTTATTTAAAACAAACTGCAATTCCAACAATATTTTCTTTGCCTGAAGACTATCAGGTATTGGAGTGAGGGCAGTAATGCTGAGCATGGTGACACATCATAGGGTGGCAGGTGATGGGTACAGAGAGTAAGAGGGAAAGATAACTTTTGGGAAAATGAATACTTGAGGAAAAGGAACACTAATTTGCACTTTTACTAAAAGTAATGTAGTTATTAAAAATTTAAATTGTTGTGAAGTGTAGTTTAAGAAACAGAAGGTAATGTATACAATCTTAAGTTATTAATGTAAATTAATAATAAGTTAAGCTTTTTTGTTGGGTGTTTTAATGGTTTGAAATGTTTTATATATTGAATGTGCTTAATGCTTTTCAAAAAACATTTTAAGATATATTTAAATCATATGTTTAGAGTATTTTTTAACTAAACAAATGTGCTTGCCCAGCATAGTGCCTAAAGTTACAATTAAGTAGTCATGACTAATTAATAAGAGAATAAGTCTTTTTAGAATTTGAAAATATTATTTTCTAGGGAAAAGACCTCTCCAAAAAAAAATCTCAGAAGAAAAAATTGGAAGAGAAAGAAGTGTGCCTAAAAGCCAGGTCAGAAGAATCATTTGCATCAAATGAGGCAAAGAATATTACAGTTAACACAGATGTGCTTCCTGAACATGCAGAATTGCTTGATTCATCTGCCTTGCTGAAGCCAACAGCTCCAAAGCCAGGAAGCTTACAAAATAAAGTATTAACTCTTAATCTAGTTAAGCAAGACACTGAAAATCTGAAATCTACCCTGGAAAAATCAATTAACCAAGATTTAGATTTAAGAGAATTTCATACATCTTTTGAGAATCAAAATTCTACAACTATTACTTTGACGACTTCAAATTCAGAAGGTAGTCACCAGTCTTTGGAAAGCCAAGAAGTACTTGAAATAACAACCAGTCATCTTGCTAATCCAAACTTTACAAATAATTCCATGGAAATTAAATCACAGGAAAATCCATTCTTATTCAGCACAGTTAATCAAACAGTTGAAGATATAAACACAAATAAACAATCTGTTATTGCCATTTTTGTGCCCACAGAAAATTCTAAACCTGTAGTTAATTCCTTTATACCTGCCCCCAAAGAAACCATGGAAATGGAAGACATAGACACTGAAGACTCCTTATATAAGACTATAGATCATGGGGCAGAAGTTTTACAAATTGAACATTCTTATTGTAGACAAGACATAAATAAGGAACATCTTTGGCAAAAAGTCTCTAAACTACATTCAAAGATAACCCTTCTAGAGCTACAAGAGCAACAAACTCTAGGAAGATTAAAGTCTTTGGAAGCTCTTATAAGCCAGCTAAAACAGGAAAACTGGTTATCAGAAGAAAATGTCAAGATTATAGAAAACCATTTCACAACATATGAAGTCACTATGATATAAAGAAGTTTTAAAGCTATGGTTTTATATATGCTTTTTCCAGCTAAACCAAATTTCCTGTAAAGTGAACTTTTTCCAATATAATGTTCTCATCTTGATGAAGTTACAAAAGTGCTCTAATATCATGAACTGCATCCTATTCTTAAAATGCTCATTAATAAGAAAAATAGTTGTTGTGAAGAAGAGAAAAATAGTTAAATTTGGGTAGTTTCCCAAATGAAAATATAGTAAATAGATAATGAGTCAGTAATAAGAGGCCAATGATATGGTCAAAACACCCCAAAATAGATGAGGTTGGTTCTACCACTGACATATGACATGACCAAAGTACTTATCAAGATTGAGCCCCAGTCCCTAATTTGCAAAATAAGGGACCTTACTAGAACTCAGTCGGTTTCTTTGTAGTCCCTTCTCTTTGTATTTATTGATACTTTTATTAAAACAGTTTTTCTATAAGATTATATGTACTTATATAATAGAAATTGGGGAGAATTTGATATTCACTATTATTGCATTCTTTGACCTTTTGGCTATAGTTAGGTATCTTACATAAAGGAAAATATAGCTATTCTAATTTTTATTCAGTTGAAGTCAGATTTTAGGAGAGGTACCTTAAACTTGAAAGAATATATATTTCAGTACCTTACAAGTAGCTGACCATGTTTAAGTCATTTAAGTTTTTTTAACATCCTTATTTATAAAATTATATTTATAAACCAAAAATATAGGTTAATTTTAAATATATATGCATATTTTAGAAATTATAGTCTGTATCTATTTCTTAATAGGTGTAGCTTTTAAAGTATATGCTTGTATCATTTTTTAAATCCAAAATAATAGAGTAATACTTTATTATATATTCCCATGTATTTTATTAAAATTTATAAGCAAATTATAGATAAGTGATGATGTCCTTAGGAAAACAAAGTTTTTCTCTTGGGAAAGAGAAGTGTTGGTGATATAAATAAAAATAAAGTTTATATCTGCATGAACTAAGAAATATAAATGTAAAAGCAAAGTCGTTTTGGTAAAACCCAAATGTGAACAAGAGACAATATATTCTCTAATATCTGTTAAATAAAAAAATACTACTATCTAAAAGGATGGTTTTGAGAATCCTATGAGGTAACACATAATTTTTGGACCTGGAAAATAGGAGGTGCTCAATAATTATTAGTTAACTGAATAGCTGATCATTTTGTTAATGAATGGTAGTTATTTTTATTATATTTCAGTTAAGTTTTAGGCTAATAAAATTAATTGGTATTTGATAATGTGTTTGCTAATTATAAAAAGATCAGAACTATCTTATTAAATGACCATGGTGGGGAAAACTTAAGTATTCCCATATTGCATATTACTGATACTTAAAGTGAATAATACAGATAAAAATAACAAGTCACAAAATATTATTTTAACTTAGTTTAAACTTAATAAAGTATAAGTATTTTCATGGCTTTCATATATATATATATATATATATACACACATATATATGCACATACTTGAATCACTAATACTGGAGGACTTGCGCTTTGTGCATGTTAGGCACAAAGTCTACTGCTAAATTCCCAACCCTTGCCTTTTCTATAAATAATTGAAGGTACTCTCAACCTAACCCAGCTAACCTCTAAATTAATATTTTCAGATTCTGGCCTACATTATTTCCTATTTGGACTATTACAGAAGCCTCTTAGCTAATCTTGCCTTTGTTTTCAGTCTTCTATTTCCATATTATCTTGGATTCTGCTGTTATTTTTTTAACCTAAATTATAAATCTATCACCCACCCACTCCATAACTTCTAGCTCAGACATCTCACATTACTCACTAATACCTATAAGATAAAGCCAAAGTTATTACTGTTATATCTGATTCTCTGTAATTTTGTTTATCCTGTGATCTACCTTCACTGAATTTCTTAGCATTTTGCAAGGATGCCAGATATGCATCTGTCCCTGTATCTGCTTGCTTTATTCCCTCAACCAGTCTGTCAAAATTATATTTCAGCATTGGTGGACTTTTTTCCTGTCTGCTTGTCTTCCAACCTGAGGATTTCATCACAAGCTTCATTGAGAAAATCAAAACGATCATAAAACACCCCTGATAGGGACTGAATTGTGGCCTCCTATACATATTTTGAAGCGCATCTATATTTGGTCATAGGGCATTTAAGGAATTAAAGTTAAATGAGGGGATATGGGTGGAGTTTTGATTCAATAGGGTTAGTGTGTTTACAGGAAGAAATACCAGGAAACTATTCTCCCTATATGAGGGACACAGCTGTGTCCTAGAAAGGAACACACTCTGCCAACACCTTGATTTTAGTCTAGTGAGACCCATACCTGGTATCTAACCTATAGAACTATAAGGAATTTATGTTGTTTCAAGCCACTAAGGTGAGGTGATTGTTAACGAAGCAATAGTAAAATAATATGGTCACAATCTAAGATTCAACTTTATTTACTTAGTTTACTGAGGACTCAGCTTTTTTACTGAAATACAAGTAGTGTATATTCAGAGGTTGTATTTAATAACATCACATATGCAAATATGATTTGTAAACTAAAAAACTATAGAAATGCCAGCTAGTAACATTGTTGTTTGATTACTCTTTGTAATGGTCTTAGATTAAAAACCAAAAAAATGTATTTGTATTCTTGTGTTTATACATAGAGACTTTATTACTGTTCTCTGAAAATGAAAAAAAAAATGTAGTCATTCCTCAATATTTTGCTACTGTGGAAACTCACAGTCATGATCCAGATATGAGAACTGGCTAGAAAAATTCAATTCTTGTCACTAAGGCAAAAAAAAAAAAAAAAAAAAAAAGTCACAGATTTGCTACTAAAACATGCATTCTAAAACCAAGATTTCCTAAATTATAGAATTAGAAAGTTTGAAACTCTGTGAGCCTCCTAAAAATTATCAGAGTATTTTTCAGAATTTGTATGGAAGGAAGTAGGGAAGATAAGATGGATGGATGGCTGAAAGAGAGGAAGACTCCATAAAAGGAAGGAAAGGAGAAGGGAGGGAGGAAGGAAAGCAGATGGACATATAAATGTGTTTGGATTGACAACTGTGCTTTCCTAGGAAATAGCTCAAGACTGTGAAGGAGAAATCAGGTGAAGATTCTTCCTCAACCTCCTCAATCTGCAGGAGCAGAACAGGAAATCATCTTTGTGAATTGAGAGTCTGGATTTCTAACCCTCATTTTAGTAAGACTTTCATTACTAATTTCATTACTTCATCAGTTACAAGATGTCAAGAAACAATTAGTGTTTGGACATGCTCGTTGCCAAATCCAGATTTGTGGCAATACAAAAGATACTATTATAGAGTTTTCTCCCCGAATTTAGAGCGTGTTTTTGCCAGCAAATGAATTCATTCCCACCATTGCCATGGCACATGTGTGAGATTTCAGCCAATGATCAAAACAAGTCTAATCATGCTAAAGATTTGAATTAGGGTTCTTTCTGCTGTCAGAAAGTCCATTTCAGGAAGGGGCGTAAGGAAGACTAGAATTAAAATAATCTTAACAAGAATGGCCCAAGAATCCAGAGGTAGGAGTTGCAGCTCAGCTGTGCCTCATGATAATTGCCACTGAGAAACATCTAAAAGAGCAAGCAGTTCCTTCATGGCAACTACCTCCTAAAGGGCATTTGTTCCCCACCCCGCCTCCCAGCCAAATCTTATAATCTGAATTCATAAACAGGGTCCCTGGGTTTGACTAACTTGTGTACTTTAGCTGTTTGAATTCCAATATTAATTATTTTAGTCATTCTGTTTTTCAATTCCAAATTCCCAAAAGAATGATCCACTTGACCCACTATACATTTTTAAATGGGTGAAACTCCAGTAAACCTATGAATTGGCATCACTTGAGTCAAGTCTTATAGATTGCAGTTGCATCCAGTAAATAGGGTGGGGAAGGGTCACGTGGAACAACAGAGACCATACTACTCAAAGGTAAACTATTCAAAGGAGGCTGTTGGATAGCAAGCAGCTAACTTCTTTAGTTTTGTGCAGCAATAAAATGCAAACTACATATGATGATGTTTGTATAAATTGCCTTTCCCCTGATAGCAAGTTCCTCTAGCTTCATCCTTCCCTGAGCTTGTAACAGTCCACTAAAAGACTTCTCTATTCTCACAGAAGAACTGGGCAATACCAAAGTAGTTTTAAAGCTAATAAAAACTAATAAACAAAATAGTTCTAATATAAAAGCTACTATCCTCCCCAAGTTTGAAATAAATAACCTGAAGGTGTTAAGAGAAAAATATATATATTTGATATTTCAATAAAACTAGCTCTAAATATTGATGTCATTTTATTTACAATTTATTTCACAGAAACCTTAAGGACAATCTGTTACCAGTGATTTTGTTCCAAGTTTCTAAAGTTTAGCTTTTTGATAGTGTCTCTGTAGCATATAACACAAATAGTATACAATGTCTAATATGGTAACCCATTGTTCTCCTGCATCATTAGTAAATTTGTCTTCTTTTCATGAATTCTATATCTTCTGGTGATAGTAGAGAAACATTTTCTTATATTACAGAGAATTCATTTTCTAAAATATATTTCTGGATCCCACACCTTTGGCTATGATATTGCCTCTATCTCATATATCTATAATGTTATAGTAACTTGTTAAAGTTCTAACTTTTCCATGTATGATTGTATTTCTCTATTCAATTTCTTCTTTAGGTATTATAGTACAGAACCATATTTTTGTCAGCATTGCATACATTCAAAAGAATCTATCTGATTGCATACACTCAAGTAATGAAAACAAATGAGTATTTCACTTTAGAAACAAACTGACCAATTCTAAAGTATATGAAAATTTAAGTGTTCTTATAAATATATTCTAAACATCTATGTATATTTTAACTTGGACAATATTTAACAAAATGTATAAATTATGTTGTGTGAACTCTCAACATATTATTTCCCATACTTAATCTATTTTGGTGGGGGGTGCTGGAATATTGAGCCCAAGAGTGCTCTACCACTGATGCTCTACCATCCCAGTTTTTTTTTTCTTTTTCTTTATTTTTTTTTTTAATGTATTGAGACAAAGTCTCACTAAGCTGTTGAGGGGCTCACTAAATTGTTGAGGCTGACCTTGAACTTGAACTTCTCCTGTTCTAGCCTCCAGAGTCACTGGGATTACAGATGTGCACCACCAAACCTAGCTTCATTTCTTTTTAATACCATATCACATTACCTAAGAAGATAAAAAACTATTTTTATTGCCTAAGAACTATACAGAGATTGCATTGTTTAATATTCAGGGGAAAATACATGACTTTAAAAAAATTGGAAGTTAAGCACAGTGACACATACCTGTAATCTGAGCAGCTTGGGAAGATGAGACAGGAGGATCACAATTCAAAGCCAGCCTCAACAACTTAATGAGGACTTCAGCAACAGTGAGACCCTCCTTCTAAATAAAATATAAAAAAGGGCTGGTGAAGTGGCTCAGGGTTAAGTGCCTCTGGGTTCAATCCCTGATACCAAAAAAAAAAAAAAAAAAAAAAGGAAAAAGTACCTTAACTATAAATTGTCCTTAAAAAAGTGGGAAATTTTAATTGATTGATAAAGTGGACTTTTAAAGATATATTGGATTGAAAATATGGTTTTGTCCTTAAAGGGGGCATTTATGCCCTTTAAAATGATTTAAATATTATTTTCACTTTAGGAATTAAAACTTAGGCTGTTCTTTTTTTTCTATTGAAAGATGTTAAAATTTTATTGTTTCTAAGTAATCAATAAATTTGACCATTTTAAATGGCAACTAAGGAGCACAATTGCACTCTGGTAGACAGGCTTTAAAAATGTGAAGTCCAGCATTATACATTTCAGCCATCTAATAAGATTCTTCAAGTGAAAATTTTAATGATAAATGACTATGGATGTGTAGTAGAGGCAAAAATAAAGCCTAAAAAGAAATACAAATGGTCAGCAGATACATGAAAAAATATTCCACATCTCTAGCAATTAGAGAAATGGAAATTAAAACTACACTAAGATTCCATCTCACTCCAGTCAGAATGACAATTGTCAAAAATACAAATAACAATAAATCTTGGCAAGGATTTGGGGTAAAAGTTTCACTCATACTTTAAAGGTGGGATAGCAAATTGGTGCAACCACTCTGGAAAGCAGTATAGCGATTCCTCAGAAAACTTGGAATGGAACTATCATTTGACCCAGTTATCCCACTCCTCTGTATATAGCCAAAGGATTTAAAATTAGCATACTACAGTGATGCAGCCACTTCAATGTTTATAGTAGCTCAGTTCACAATAGCTAAACCATGGAACCAGTCTAGGTGTCCTTCAACAGATGAATGGATAAAGAAAATGTGGTATCTATACACAATGGAATATTACTCAGCCCTAATAAAGAATGAAATTTATGGCATTTGCTCGTAAATGGGTAGAACTGGAGACAATAATGCCAAGGGAAACAAGCCAATCCTCAAAAAACCAAAGGCCAAACAATTTCTCTGATATGTGGAAACTATCACACAATATAACTGGGGAGAGGGAGAGGATAAAAGTTCATTAGATTAAACAAAATGGAATGAAAGGACATGGGGGAGGGATGGGAATAAGACAGTGGAATGAATCGATCATAATTTTCTATGTTCATACATGAATATACCATAAAACTACATATCATGTACAAATGCAAGAACAGCATCCTAATAAGAAAAAGTTATATTCCATGTATGGATGTCAAAATATACTGTCTTGTATCATATATATCTAAAAATAACCAATAAAATAGAATCAAATTTACATATTATTTTCCCATGATCCAAAAGGACACTTCATTAATTTATTTTCTTACATATGGTAATTTGAACATTAGAATTTATTTCCCCAAAAATTGTGAAATAGCATTGTTTTGTAAGAATTCTGTATGGAATTTATCCAGGCTGCTTTGTATATGTGTCAATTTTTCTTTCAGTCACTGTAAAACAAATTGTACTAGGCAACTCATAAAACACTTATACTTTGGGGTATGAAAATCACATAGCTGAACTGGAAGTTTTTTATGTAGTTGTAGATGGATGCAATACCTTTATTTTTATGTGGAGCTGAGGATTGAACCCAGGTCTTACACATGCTAGGTACGCACTCTACCACTAAGTCACAATCCCAGCCCCTGAACTGGAATTTGTGTATTCAAATCTAGAATAATAGCTTTGCCATTTCTGCATTTTAGGATTTTAAAGAATATGTAAAGAGCTTTATACTTTTGTAAAACTGACAAAGATAAAATGTAAGGTATTATTGCCCTGAGCAGTGGTTTCAAATTTGGGGGTATCATTTATCTCTTTCCTAATTTAAGAGGAAAATTAAATTTTTCCTAATTTAATAGGAAATTTTCCTAATTTTTCCAGGAACAAATGCCTATCCCACAGAACTTCATATTACATTTTAGGGGATCCAATGACCTTCCTGAAGGCCTCTGATAGTATAGATCTCAAGTTACAAAACCCTAGTCTAGAAGCAATGCTATTTTATCTTTAGTAGAGCCTGGTTATAACATGCTAGGAGAGATTTAAGTAGCATTATTAATGCTGTAGTTCAAGTTACTTTTTAAATACAGTCTTTGTGAATTATGAGTCAATAATACAGTCATGAAGCTGCAAATTGGTTAATTTATATACTCACTGTCTCACTGTGGAGATAGAATTAGACCCAGCAAAATAGTTTCTGAAATATGGTTTAATAGGTGCTATTGTTCACTTCACAAATATTCATGGAACTCTGACACTGTAAAAGAAATTGTGCTAGGCAACTCATAAAACACTTATACTTTGGGGTATGAAAATGTATGCTGGGTGTATGAAAACAAAGAAGGAATAATAATAGATAGTGGGTAACAGGAATATAACAGAGTTGATAGACTAAATAAGAAGGATATTTTGAAGGGAAAATGAAGACTTTCTACATAAAATGATGAGTATTAGAGATGAAGAATGAATAAAACTGATTCCACAGATATTACACATACACTTCAAAGTTAGTGTTCTGCAAATCCAGTGTGTTAGTCAACTTTGTGTCACTGTGACAGAATACTTGAAATAAACATGTTAAAAGGAGGAAAGATTTGTTCTGGCTTGAGGTTTCATTCTGTGGTCACTTGGCTCCATCACTTTGGGCCTGTATCAAAGCCAAACATCATGGTGGGGAGCATGTATTGAAACAAAACTGCTCACATAATGGTGGCTTGGAAACAAAGAGAGGAAGGGGCCTGATGTCCCAAAAATCTCCTTCAAGGGCATGTGCTCAGAACCTAATTTCCTTCTAGTGAGCCCCACCTTCCAAAGTTTTCATGACTTTCCAATAAAGCCACAGGCTGTTAACCAAACCTGTAACACACAAGACTGGGGATGTTCCAGATCCAAACTATATTCCTTCTTCATTTCTTGCTCTCCAGAGTTAACTGGTTTTTTTTTCTTCCTCCCTCCCTTCTTCCCCTCTTTCTCTCCTCCCCCCTCCCTCCCTCTCTCTCCCTTCCTTCCTCCCCCTGGTGCTATTTCCTTTTTCATCATGAATTTTAATAATTTTCCCCTCTTTCTCTTGGTTAGCTTGGCTAAGGGTTTTTCGATTTTATTATTTTTCAAAGAACAAACTTTTTGTTTCATGAATTTTTTTTAATGTTTCCATTTCATTGATTTTGGCTCTGATTTTTACTTATTTCCTGTCTTCTACTGATTTGGGTGTTGATTTGTTCTTTTCTAGAACTTTGGGATGTAATGTTAGGTTGTTTGTTTGGTGACTTTCTATTCTTTTAAGAATGTGATTAGTGCAATGAACTTTCCTTTTAGAACCACCTCCATTGTGTTCCAGAGACTTTGATATGTTATGTTGCTCTTTTCATGTACTCAAAGTATTTTTTATTTCATCCCTGGTTTCTTCTGCTATCTATTGGTCATTCAATAGTGTATTATTTAGTCTCCAGGTGTTAGAGTAGCTTCTATTCTTTATTTTATCATTGATTTCTAACTTCATTCCATATTATCTTAGAGTGCAAGTCATTATCTCAATTTTTTTGTATCTGCTAAGAGTTGCTTTGTGGCCTAAGATATGGTCTATTTTAGAGAAGTACATGGATGAAATATTATGTATAAATGTCTGTTAAGTCTAATTTATTAATTTTATTTTTTAATTCTATAGCTTCTTTATTTAGTTTCTATTTGAAAGATCTATCCAGTGATAAGATAGGCATGTTAAAGTCACTGAGTATTATTGTGTTGTAGTCTATTTGATTCTTGAAATTGAGAAGGGTTTGTTTGATGTACATAGATGCTGCATTGTTTGGGGCTTAAATATTTATGATTGTTATGTCTTATTGATGTATAATTCCCTTAAGCAGTATTAAATGCCCTTCTTTGTCCCTTTTTATTAATTTTAGCTTGAAGTCTACTTTATCTGATATGAGGATAGAACCTCGTGCTTGTTTATGAGACCCATGTGAATTCTATGTTCTTTCCGATCCTTTTATCTGCAGCCTGTGGATGTCTTTGCCTATGAGGTGAGTCTCTTAGAAACATCGTATTGCTGCATCATGTTTTTAATCCAATCTGCTAATATATGTCTTTTGATTGATGAGTTTAGACAATTGACATTCAGTGTTATTATTGAGAAATAATTCTTATTCCCTGTCATTTTGATTTATGTCTGGTTTTTAATTTGAATTAGTTAATCCTTTGATTGACTATTCTTCTAATGTAGTTCCTCCTTTTCCTGGTTTTCAGTTTTATTTTTCATTTCTTCTTCATGAAATATTTTATTGAGTATGATTTGTAGTACAGACTTTCTAGTTGTGAATTCTTTTAACTTTTATCATAGAAAGTTTTTTTTCATCATCAATTCTGAAGCTTAATTTTGCTGAGTATAGTATTCTTGGCTGGCATCCATTTTCTTTCATAGCTTGGTATATATTATTCTAAGACCTCCTAGTTTCAGGATCTGCATTGAGAAATCAGCTGAAATCTGGATTGGTTTTTCCTTTAAATGTTACCTCTCACTTTTTTCTGAAAGCTTTAAAATTCTATTCTTATTCTGTATATTAGGTATTTTCATAATAACATGCCTTGATGTGGGCCTATTGTGATTTTCTACATTTGGAGTCCTATAAGCCTCCTATATTTGATTTTTCATTTCATTCTTAAGGTTTGGGAAATTTTCTCATATTATTTTATTGAAAAGATTGCATATTCCTTTGGTCTGCATCTCTGAAATTACATAAATAATAAACCTGATAAATCTTGTATTTGGCCTTTTTAGTTTATCCCACATCTCTTGAAAGTTTTTTTTCATGATCTCGTAACATTTTTTTCTCCATGGTCAACTTTATTTTCAAGATTATATATTTTGTCTTCATTGCCTGAAACTTTTTCTTCCAAGTGGTCTAGTCTACTGTTGATGATTTCCACTGACTTTTTAATCTGTTTTACCTAGTCTTTCATTTCAAGGATTTCTGCTTGAATTTTTTTTTCAGAATCTTCATCTCTTTATATAAATCTTTCACTGCCTACATTTTCTCTGATTTCATCCTTACATCATCCTTTACCGCACAGATCAGTTTAACTATGAACATTCTAAACTCCTTCTTTGACATTTCTTCCAGTGTAGTTTTGATGGATTCTGTTATTAGAGTATCTTGGTTTGTTTGGGGTGATTTGTTCCCTTGCTTCTTCTTGTCATTTGTGTGTCTACCCATTTAACAGTATGGAGCTGAGTTTCTACCCTATGGACTGATAGTGTCCCTGAAGGTTTTCAATACTTAACAGTTTAGGGGGTGATGAATAATAACAATGAGTGCAAACAATATACAGCATTAAACCAAATAGTTCCCGCTATGATATCTACAACATCATTGTCACAATAAACAGAAATGATGTGATCAGTTACTGCCCACAGTAAAAACAGAATGCAAAAGGTTTACAATTTTGAATGGTGAACAGGGTGAGAACAGAGGAGAGATAATAGAAGTAAAAAAAAATTAAAGGAAGAGTGAAAGAGAGAATAAAACAGATTGGCCGTTAGCAGAAGAAAAGGGAGAAAGAGAAACAAATAAGTGGGAGAAAAAAATACAAAACCAAACCAAATTATAGTAATCAAACATCCTAGTCTTCAAAATACTGATCCATGAAAAATAACTGCCTTCAAAAAATTCTAGAAATGAGAAAAAAGAAATATGAAGCCAGGTATGATGGCACATGCCAGTAATCCCAGCAACTTGGGAGGCTGAGGCAGGAGGATTACAAGTTCAAAGCCAGCCTCAGCAATTTAGTGAAGCCATATGCAACTTAGTAAGGCCCTGTCTCAAAATAAAACATAAAAAGGGCTGGGGATGTGGCTCAGTGATAAAGTTTCCCTGTGTTAAATCCCCAGTGCCAAAAAAAGGAAAAGGAAAAAAAAAAAAAAGATGACTATAAGTGTCCATGAACCATTTAGGTCACAATTGAACAGAGAAAATAGTATAGAAAAAAAAAGTAAATTTAAAAAATAAAAATTAAAAAAAAAATCTTGATAAAATGTTAAAGAAATTTTTCTGTTAGAGTTCAAAAGATTCTCAGCAGTGTTAGGTGGAGTTCTAGAGTATGAGAGGAAATCCCGTAGGCAGAGCTTGTAGAAGCAGGGTTTAGGCTTAGGGTAGGCTCCAGGTTATTTGTTGAATGGCAATTGGTCTGAAGATTTTAAATCAGCACACCTCCAAGGCCCAGCAATTGCCAGCCCATGCTGGAAGACTACACCCCAGGCATCTTCCCTCTATCACTCATGGACCCTGTGTTTCCTGGTCTCTCAGGTTCAGTCTCCAAACTCAGTCAGTCCCAGCCTCTGCCCTTTCCAAATCCCTGGCCAGGAGCAGGCACTTCTTTCCCAGCCAGACCTGAGAGCCACCAGACTCAAGGGGGAGGGGTGACTTTGATTTACCCTGTGTATACTCCTCCATGTTTAATTTTCTCCTGGTCATTTAGGCACATTCTGTGTTGACCAGAGTGGGTTTGCCAGGCCTGTATTTCAGGCCAAGCTCTTGTTTTCCAGAAATTGGCTCCCCAAGCTGCTGGCTACTGTGCTGTGACTGCAAAATGGCTCTTTTCTCCATCTTCTGTGGACAAGTGGGAGAGATGTGGCATCTTTCCAAACAAGCGTATTATGCAGCATACCTTTTACGTTAGTCCAGCAATGTCTTTGATCTCTCACCTCTCTGTACCCAGACAAGCCATAAGCCTCCTAAAAACGTGGGTTCATTTAATTCCTTTATCCCTCCACTTTTTTTTTGGGGGGGGGGGCGCTGCTTTGGCAGGTTCCACCAGTGGCGGCAGCAGCTGTGGTGCTGGGAATTTCTTCTTTCTTTTATTATATCCAACCTCCTGAGTCTCTGATCTGCTTTGAATGTCCAAAATTAATTCCCAGTACAGTTCTTTATTTTTTCACCCACCTTGCTAAGAAGCTGCCAATCTACTTTCTTGATTTCATGCCACTGAGCAGCCAGGAATCTGCCATCTTGAAACCTCCATCACAAGTTTGATTCTTGTTTCTTAAACATAATTTTAAAAAAGCAATGAAGCAGAAGCCAATTTCAGAGAGAGCCTAATCTTAAGTGTTTTGTTTTGTTTTGTTTTGGCTTAGTGCATGGTTCAGGTTTTCCATTAATAAAAATGTGTGGTGTTTAAATACACACAATGAACTAGAATATCATAAATGTGAAATGAGGTTAATTTTATTGAGCTTGCAACCTTGGTTAGTCTAGATGAAAATGAATTCACTGGCATTAGACTAGAATGTACCTGAACCATGAAGACGTCAATCAATTCACTGGTGTGGTATTAAAATGTGAAAATGTGCTTTTGAGAAGTGAGGAATGACAGGCAAAGGACAATTTTTAGATTATTCAAATAATCCTAGGAAAGTCTTTCAGTAATAAATGTCTATCATTCTTTGGAACATTAAGTAATATGTTAAATAAATACTTATTTTGCCTTGTTAAAATGTGCTTAGCCAGGCATGGTGCCACATAACCTATAATCCAAGCAGCTCTGAAGGCTGAAGCAAGAGGATTACAAGTTTGAGGTCAGTCTTAGCAAATTAGCAAGACCCTGTCTCAAAAATAAAACTTAGAAAAAGAGCTGAAAATGTTATTTGGTAGTTAAGGACCCATGTGTTCAATCCCTGGTACCAAGACATTTTTTAAAAATGAAGTAAGACAACGTTGAGTGTCTGAAACATCATTCAGCACATCCACTTCCAGCCCATCAATTTTGTTTCCTGATTTTGGGAAATAATAAAATGCAAAGGAACCAATGTTATATGACATAGAAGGGAAATAGAGCTGGTACTCAGAAGACTCAAGAATCCAGCTTATGGGAGGGCCGGGGTTGTGGCTCAGCGGTAGAGCACTTGCCTCGCCACATATGCAAGACCCTGGGTTCGATTCTCAGCACCACATACAAAAATAAACAAGTGAAATACAGGTGTTGTGTCCAACTACAACTAAAAAAATTTTTTTTAAATCCAGCTTGCTTTGGTAATATAATTTAGTCTCTTCTGTGGGTATGTAGAAGCACATTACTGTGCACATTTCTAACAGCATAGAAATTCATTTTTAAAGAAGAGTTCTGTAAACAAAACCATTTTAATAAGATAAAGAGAACACCAAAGTCAGCTCATGTCATATAAAGCAATATTCATTCCTTAGCAATAGCACTATACAAAGCAAAGAGACACCCTATTAAGAATAGAGACTAGGGGCTAGGATTGTCGCTCAGTGGTAAAGCACTCGCCTAGCACTTGTGAGGCTCTGGGTTTGATCCTCAGCACCACATAAAAATAACATAAAGTTCATTGTGTATACCTACAACTAAAATAAATATTTTTTAAAAAATAAAGAGAATAGAGATCACTCTGGTTTTAAAACTACTGCGTGGCATAGGAGAATTTGCTTTCAAACCCCAATAAAATAGTTCCACACAGCTTTCTTTTATCCTCCTCTTACTCTTCCTCCTTTAATCTGTGACAAAACTGAAATCAGAACTTTGGGGGTTTGGGTATGGGTAAGGGTTCTACTTATCACAAACCAGTTCAAATATCATCTCTTCCATGTGGTAATTCCCCACTATTTTATACTCACCATGAGGGAAATGTAGAAGGGATTAGGCAACCAGGGCAAGATCCTGAGTGAGGAAGTTGGGGGCAGAATAAAGTAGCATGTGGATACAAGCGAGGAACCCAATTAGACAGACACCTCTGTACTCATGTTCCTAAGCAGGGGATCCAATAGAAAAGCTAAAACAGATGCATGGAGGAGCACCAATCAATAATAGTGAGGAGTATGTGGACACGGGAGGAGATAAGGAAAGGAGGAAATTCCAGAGACCATAAAAAGAACAGGACAAAACTCACTGGATTCCCACGCAGCTCTGGGACCCCTTCTCTTCCCAGAGGACTCTCTCTCACTTTTGCAATAAACCTGCTGCTTGCTCACTAAATCTGCATTCTGTTTAATTCTTTGCTGAATGTAGACAACAAACCAAGACAGTAACATCTAGTTGGTTGTTCATGCCTCTGTCTTCACATACTCTATTGATATCATTGTTTAAAAATTATATCAATTATCATTATTCTAAATCATATTTTATTGTAATTGCCCTTTTATGTGTATCTCTGTGATTATACTGCAAGCTCCTAAGAGGTAGAAGCTTATCTTTGGTACCTAAAAGGGCTTCAATTGTTTGTGGGAAAACAACAGAATAATCTGCTATCTCTTGTGGTTATATTTGATTGATAGAGGTTTATAATGTGAATTGTGTTATGCTCAGATTTAGTTAGTTTAAATACTGTAAACACTATAATCCTCAGTCTCAAAGCCTATTCCTAACTCTGTGCTGGTTTTCTGACCCTAAAATATATCTCAATAGTACCTAACAGCAAGTAGAGAAGAGGCTATAAAAATTAGGACTTCAAAGGATGTAAGAACTTCAGAAAAATAAAGAGAAAAGCAGGCTTGAGGGTCAGGGTTTAAAAGCCTTGAGACCCAACTCAGAAAGTCATGAAATATTTACTTCAGGACTACTGTTTGCAATATGTAGAATGACTTAAAAAAATAGAACTTAAAAAAATTTTAAAGCAGTAAGCAGTAATAAATGTGATTTATTGCCTGTTCCTAAATCTTCCCTGTATTTGATTTATCTAATTTCTAAGTTGAATTTTTTAAGTCAAGTCTTTGATATTTTTTCTAAATGGATATTTTTCTAAACAATTATTTTCACCTCGTATGCTTTATCTCTTGGTTTGGATTTTATTCTGTGAAGCTTAAACTCTACTAAAATTTATTCTTCATCTCCACAGAGTTAAAAATGTTTTTTAAAAAATGCTAATAAATATTTCAGTTAAGATTTTCACAATTGCACCCAAAGCAAATGAAGTATAATTTGAGGCTTACAGAGAACGTGCCATTCTATCTTACTGCCATGGACAATTTGTTGCTAACTCCCTAGAAGTGACATGTACTCTTTTTAATAATTGCTCTAGAGACTATATTCATCTATTTAGACACTTTCATGACACTTTAACACAGTGTAGACTTTTTTAATGCTACATCTTCATGAATAACGCTATGCTTCATTTACTGGTCTTCCTAAATCTTGTGTCAATTCATTTTAAGGAATAATTCAGCTGTTTTTGTCATTCTTAGTAGTGTGTGTCTTTGTTTAAATGTAGCCACAAGTTCCACATAATTTATGGTAATCTATATTTCTCTAAGTAGGACAAAAATGAAACAATATAATTTGGTGGTGTTTTTTCAGCTGAGTCATGTTTTCAGTCAGGTCCTTTGATTGTACTGTCTTCCTAAATTTGTTTTACTGCACTTCAAATGTGAGCTTTAAAGAGAATCTGTGGAAAGTTTGTTTTACATGAATTTTTTTTACCTCTTTCTGTTTTTTAACCTGTTTTATGTAAATATCCTGCTAAAGAAGATTCTTGGTAGTTTAGACCTTGGATAAACTCAATTTTCTTATCTATTTTGTAGATTTCACCAACAAAATCACCTGAGCCCAAAGTTTTCATTGTGGAAAAGTTGTTAAATACAAATTCTATTCTTTTAAATAGAAATAAGACTATTCAGATTTTCTTTTTGATCTTGCATTGGTATTGATAAATTGTATTTTTTTTTAAATCAGTTTCATGAAAGTTGTCAAATTTATTGGCATCCGGTTGTACATAATAGCCTTAGACATCTTTTTGATCTCTGTAGGATCTGTAATGATATCCATTCCCCCTTTTATTCTTGTTAATGATTATTCCCTGATCTAAGTATCATCTTTAATCTCCTTCATATGCTGGCAAGCCTCAGTGCTGAATTATATAACTTGCTGGCTCAAAATGTTAAGGTTTGATGTTAACTTGTGATGTGCAATGCATTGTGTTTTCCCATGTACATCTTTACCTCAAGTATCATACAAAATTTTATTTGACACATGGTCAAAACCACTGTGGGATGAAAAATAGTGCCAAGGAAAATCTAGTTCACATAGGTCTCCAATACCCTTATCTAGAACAATTTAGTAAAGCAATAAAAAAAAATACAGGAAATATTTCAAACATAAATGTAAAAAATTGAAGGTCATAGCTGCTAAAAATTGCAGTATTTTAAAGATAACTTTTCTTTTGGAAAGTAATCATTTGGTAATAGACTGCTTTATATCAGTCCCCAGTCATCATGATGATAGATGCCACCATCAATTTCTTTCCCTGGGAAAGCATGCCATACTCCATCAAGAAGCAGAGGGTAGAACCTCCTCTCAAATATGGATTGGCCTCAGTGACACACTTGACATTCTGGGACTTCCAGAGCTAGATAATAAAAAGCTTTACAGCTTCTGCCAAGGTCTCTTGGAAAATTCCTTCATGTAAGAAGTCAGACTACCTAGTGCTCATCATGCTCTAGAAGTCACATGACAATGCTGTAGTCAAGAATTATGAGCCAAGATTTCTAGCCATTCCACCAAAACACCAGACATGTATGTGAAGCCATCTTGACCTCTCCAGATCAGGCTGTCTGCTCGCTGATTGCCACTAAGTGACTTTGGTCAATTTCATATGAATAGAAGAAACCAATCCATGCCTAAATTCTTAAAAACCAATGGAATCATGAAATATAATAAAGCAAACAAGTTTTTAAACCACTAAGTTTTGGTTACATAGAAAAAGATAAACCAGAACAAGTGGAAGCAAACATTCCTGTTATCTGGCCTTATAATGACAGCTGTGATATTCCAAATTAATTGGAAAAGAACCTGGAAAATTTCACCCAAATTTACCCTGCTAAGTAATGTGTATTAAACCATTTTAATTCTTTTTAGAGTATATCTAGGAGAGGTATACAATTTATAAAAATTATAGAAGTTCCTGCCAACAATCTCAATTTAGGATAATTATATTTTTTCTAATCTTCAGCTGATTAAGACTTATTTTTAATATTTAAAATGCTGTAATGAATAGGACTACCAGATTATTGGATGTCCTTTTGAATAGAGAATGAAAACATCTTCATGAATAAGGAAATATTTGAGTTGGAACCCAAGGGTTGAGCTAGGATGTTTGGGCTGTTAAGGATACTGGGATAGCTAATAATTCAGAATTCATTGAAACAAATTTCTATAATTAAATGAATCTGCAATTTGTTTCTTGAGAAAATTCTCTCTTATTAGTGTTAAAAAGACTTTATACTAGATGCTGATTGAGTTCCACATAACTTAAAAGTTACTCTGAACTTTGCAGCTGATTTAACCAAAGAATTATAAGTAATATCCCAATGGTGTACATATAAATAAAACCGTGAAATTTAATCAGATCTTTCAAGCTTTTTAAACAACGTCCTTGTTCATAAATAGTTTCAGTAAAAGCCTAATAACTAATTTGGTTTATGAGAACTTGGTTAATTAGAAATTGTAAATGAAGCAATTGAATATCTATTATGAATTTTTAATTTTCCCTTTTATTTTTAATGTAGAATAATTGTTTATAATAAGTAAAGTCAATATATAAAGCCCTTGTTTCCTTTTTTGTCCAAGGAAGCCTCATTCTTATTGAATGATACCTCCAAAAAAAAATGATCTCATTGGGGCATATTAAAAATCATTAGAAGACTCATATGGATGTCAGGCTTCTATATAGCTAGCTCTTTTTATTTTGGCTTTAAAGTAGTGAAAGAACATATAAGCACCCCCACCCCCATCAAGTCCCAATTCTCAGAAGTTTATCTTTGCTAGGCAAGTTAATAATAATGAGCATTTTAGGAAAAAAATGTCTCCTCATTTCTCAGGACACAGAAAGGCCTCTGAGTAATAGAGTTGCTTGTATTCGGTAACCATGGTTGGGAAATGAGTAGAAAAGTTATCTAATTACTTGAGACTAGTAAAATATAGAAATAAAACTGTAAAAATACAGAGATTTATTTTCCCATTGAGCAGATCATATTGGTTTGTGGCTTACAGTTGCATTGTGATATTATAAAAGCTGTAATAAAATGCTGGTTTTGGTTGAGGTTTTTTGTTTTGTTTTGTTGTTGTTTGTTGTTGTTACTGAATTACAGGAGATAAGATTATGAACTAAACATAACATATAAATGATAGCAGAATCAATAATCGAGAGAGAGAGAGAGAGAGAGAGAAAGAGAGAGAGAGAGAGAGAGAGAGAGAGAGAGAGAGAGGTTACTGGAGTTATGGAGGCTTTCTGAAGTCAGTGAGCCTTAAGAATGCCTCAAGGGACTGGCAGGATTGAGATAAGTGGAAAAGAGAAAATATATCCACTTGAGTGAGCAATTACATTGCATGTTGCTTCTGTGAAGGTGTGAAACTCAGTCGAGCATAAGGCTCTTTAAGGGCAGACCTAACATCATGGTAATGATGGGCAGTGTTCAGGGCTGCAAAACACAGTTCTGTAACCATAGTAACAACCACAGCAAAACAGTGGAATTTCCACACAATCATCTCAAACCTTGGTTAGGAAATGATGCTGAACTCCTGCAAATGTCATTTGGAGAAGTCTTCTACAAGGCCACCTACTCAAATCAAGGTTCCTGCTGTGAGTGAGGATAATGGAAATTTGTTATAGAATGCTGATTGCCCTCAATTCATATCCTAGATTGATTGATGACAGCAACATTTCCTTGCTCCTTTTTTTTTTCCTTTCTTTTTTTAGTACCGGATATTTAACTGGAGAGCAATTAAACACTAAGCAACATCCTCAACTCTTTTTATTTTTCAGTTAGAGACAAGGTCTCACTAAGTTGCTTAGGGCCTTGCTAAGTTGCTGAGGCTGGCTTTGAATTTGTGATCCCTCTGCCTCAGCCTCTTGAGTCGCTGGGATTACAATTATATGCCACTGTGCCTGGCTCCATGCTTCTTATAATGAACTTGATGTTCATTCTCAGCTCTGAGGGCATTTGTCTACCATGTCTTAGAGACAGTAACTCAGGGCTGAAGGTTTGTCACCATAGTTACAGCTGCCAGGTGATGGTCATGTATCCTCAGCTACCCATAATTCATGTTATTATTCTGCTTTCTCCTCTATTCAAACCATCACTTCTCCATCACTCCAGTTACTTTCAACCCAGGAAATGCTAAAATGTTCCATCACAGTGTACCAGATTCATTTGCCTGTGTGGCTATTGTTTCTGATAATTCAACTAGAGTTCTTATCTTAAGCAGTTTCTTCAAGAGTCTGAACTCACGCCTTTTTATAAAGTTATATTTGAATTCTGTTTTCTTCTAACTCCTACATTCAAAGTTCTGATGAGGGTAGGTAATGAAAGGAAAAGTACAGAAAAAACTATTTTATTTTCCTTATAAGAGGCTTTTTTGGGTTTAATTTGATAATTTATGTTTGGGTAGGATTATATGAAGTTTCTAAATAACTCCCTTTGAAACATTTGTTACAAAGAAACAAAGAAGATCTTCACAGTGGAAAAATTTGGCAGATCTCAACTTAATCAAGTCAACACAGTGAACATCATCAGTAATAAGACAAGTCAAAATCAAGTACTACTCATGTAATGAGAAACAATGAGAAAATAGCATCACTTCTGTGGTATTGTTTCCAAAGATACATAATCCGAATCTATTCATGAACCAAAATTAAACCGAAAGACAAACTTGTTTGTGTCAAGTCTATGGAAGACAAAGAAAGACTGAAGAACTTTAGTTCTTTAGTAGAAACTAAAGAAACATGACAATTAAATGGGACCGAAGGGTCAGATGGTAGTCACAAAACAGCGTTAATTTCCTGAGTTCAATGGTTATATTATGGGTATATACAGTTAGTTTATAGAAAATTCATGCTAAAATAGTAGAAGGCATACAGCATCAGATACACTAACTTACACTCAAATTGAGTAAAAAAAAATAAGTATTTTCTATTTTTTGTTAGCTTGAGATTATTTTAAAACAATGTTCTCATATTACTCATTCAAATTCATATTCCTCATGAACACTTCTCTTTTCTAGTCACCTAATAGATGCTAGGTATTCACCCATTGGTGAAGAAAGGATTAAAAAATCTTAACTTGCTCTCCCCTATACCTTGTTTCATTTTGTTTTGTTTATTTTTTATTAATATAGATTTCAGTAATCATAAATCATATATCATAGGAAATGGTCAGAGAAATATATCATCACTTGATCCAAAAGTCAGAAAAAACTTTATGAGAACTTTATGCAGAAGCTAAAGAGGAAAAAGTAAAGAGGTGGAGTGGGAAGTGGGATTTGGAGATGAGATCAGTAGAGTAGAGGAGAGGGACAGGGGAGGAGGGAAGGGAAAGGGAACATACTGGGGAATGATTTGGACAAATTATATTGTTATATTGTGTGCATGCATAAATGTGGAACAATAAATCCCACTATTATGTACAGTTAGGATGCACCAGTAAAAATATGCAAAAAAAAATTATGAGAGCTAATCAAAGGCAGACCTAGTAAAGTAACTCCTTTGTCTCAAATACACTCCAGCCTTTCCAGGATTTTAAAATTAGGGAAATTTCCTGAGTCCCTGTTTTAAAAGAATTCAAACATTATGTTATTTACAAACAAAACTAGGTCACCTAAACCTCAGTCCTCAACAAAACAATTGTGTACTTAAAAAATTATTTTGCAAGCATCAACTTAATTTGAGTTCAAAGTTTAATCACAGGGACTGGGGATATATAGCTCAATGGTTCTCCTGCCTCAACCTTCAGATCCAGTTGGATTACATGCAGGCTGCACTATGCTCAGTCAAGCAGATGTGTTTTCTGTTAACATTCTCTCACAGCTTTGGCAATTTCCTGGATTTGGATTCTAGAAGCAGTGACTTGGTATTACTACTAAACAAAACCTATTATAACCTACATTCTCCAGGCTTGACCGATCTGACTATAAAGTCATTTTTCTTCATTTTTTTAATTATTTATTAACAAATAGTAAGTACTTAGTAAACAGCACAGTTACAAACTTTAGATATGCATCAGTGAATAAAGCAATCTGAAATCCCTGACTCTGTCTGTTAATACAGGCTCTCTATACCCCTGAAAAGCTCTTCAGGAGACCCTTGAAGAATTTTGGGATTCCGCAATTGGATTCTGGTGTGTGCTCTACTCCATGGCTGGTAGCAAAACAGTGGTCCGTGGGCATTTATTTATTTGCCTTACATGTTCTGTGTAGTAATGCCACTTGCACTTCCAGGAAATTAGAAAGTTTAATGGAAGAGTTTTTGCATGTTTTGATAGGCTTCTCTCTCAAGACAGACCAGAAAACTATCAGTCTTTATTCAGTGGGAGAAGAAAGGTTTCTAAGCTTTCAGCTTTGGTACAGCATCAAATTCATAGTACCTAGTTCCTTTGCTTTGGTTGCATTGATTGTCTCCCAGGAAGACTTCAGCCCAGTTGCAAATGGATTTCCCTCAGTCTACACATTTCACACCTTATCAGACATTCTGGGCACAAACAGAGTCCTCACACTGAGTTTCCTCAACCCCAAAGCATGTACTCTTCCGAGGGACTTGCCGCTCTCCTTTAAAAAGTATGCCCCTAAGTACCCAAATCCCCAACAGTGGTCTCTAAATCCAAACCAGGATATTCCAAGAAAGGATCCATTAGCTTTGCCAGATTTCCAAAGGAGTCCATAAACCCAAAAGGTTATGAATCACTTGTTGGATCACATGGTGTCACGAAAATATAATTCCATAGCATCACCATAGACATACCAAATTACAATTTCTAGGATCAGGATCTGGGAATGAAAATTTTTGGAAGGCTACACATGATTCTTTGCAGCTAACAAACATGAACTAAAGGATACTACATCACTTATAATCTGTATTTCAAAAATACTACTGCTCTTGCTTTGCACTACTATTCTTAAATTGACTTAACTCTTGTTATTTTTCCTTTATAATCTATGTTAACTTAAAATTTCAAAGATTTTGTAGAAACTCAGTAATACTTAGTCATTTCCTTCTGATAACACTGTTTTTTTGTTTCATACAACCACAAAATATTAAAATAATTAGCTCAGCATAAAAAGTCTCAATTTGCTATAAGTAATTCATAATAGAACAAAAGATGTGTTCTAGAAAAATAAAAACAGTAAAAAAAGAAAAAATTAAGAGATAAAATATATATATAGTCTCTTTCTTTGGTTTGATTTACTAGGTGTATAAAAATGGAGAAATTATTTAAATTCTTTAGATCTCATCAAAATATTTAAATAAAGAATTTAGACTAGGTGACTTTTAAGAACACTATTGAGTCTAAATGATGATATCCTTTTTAGGCAACAGAAAATATCCTTTTTTGGCAACAGAAAATGAGATTTAAGAAGTTACAAACTCATAATAATTATATTTAAATTTAGCAAAAAACAAACTATGCAAAAGAGTACAGTCAATTGTTAAATTCAAAATGAGGTAAATATAGGCACAGGATCTAATTATCTTAGTCTTCACTAAAAGCTATAATTATGCTATTATTATTTAGGAAAAACTTTAAGTTCCATAGTGTTATAAAGTATAACACATCTGTTTTAGAATTTCCAAGGGTCTCCTGAAGAGCTTTTCAGGGGTATTTCTTTCTTTCCTTTTTTTTTTTTTTAGTGTTGGGGATTTTTTTATTTTGAGGCAGAGTCTTTGGCTCTCGGTCACTAAGTTGCTGAGGTTTGTTTCCAATTTACAATTTTTCTGCTTCAGTTCCCAAATTGCTGGGATTACAAGTATGTGCCACTGTGCCGGGCTTTCTTTCATTCTTTTATTGCTAGTATGTATGCATTTTATAAGTAGAAAGTTAGGGGCTGGGGTTGTGGTTCAGTGCTAGAGCGCTCGCCTGGCATGTGCGAGGCCCTGGGTTCCATCCTCAACACTACATATAAATAAAGGTATTGTGTGCAACTACAACTAAAAAATAAATAAATATTTTTTAAAAAAAGAAAGTTAAATTTCCCCAATTGAGACTGACTTCCAATTCTAAGGAGAAAAAATGATAACTGTCACTTCCTAAGGCTGGAGTTAACAAAACATACATCATACAGAAGATTAATTATTGCCAGGGTTGGTGGTGCAAACTTGTAATCCCAGCAACTCTGAAAGATGAAGCACAAGGATCAAGTTCAAGTTCAAGGCCAGCCTCAGAAAATTAGGGAGGCCCTAAGCAATTCAGTGAGACCCTGACTCAAAATAAAAAATAAAAAAAGGCTGGGATGTGGCCCAGTGGTTAAGTACCCCTGGGTTCAATCCCCAGTACCAAAAAAAAAAAGAAGAAGAAGAAGTAATAATTAAATAGAAGCTTTCCTAGAAGTGACTACTTTTTACTATGATTCACAAATACTTCATTAGCGAAAATAAAGAGCCTTTCTTGGGCTGGGGATGTGGCTTAAGCCGCATGCTCGCCTGGCATGTGTGCGGCCCGGGTTCGATCCTCAGCACCACATACAAAGATGTTGTGTTCGCCGAAAAACTAAAAAATAAATATTAAAAAATTCTCTCTCTCTCTCTTTCTCTCACTCTCTCTTTTAAAAAAAAAAAAAATTTAAAAAAGAGCCTTTCTTCATACCCTCAGGAGGATTTAAGAAAAAAGTCCATGCATATGAATGGCCTGTACTTTTGGGATTAGAATCTACAAGGAAAACATGTTGAAATAAACAAAGGTAAAGATGTAATGAGGAAGTACAGGTGAATGATATTGGCCAAAGAATCTTGTTATATTGCATACATGTACAAATGTTCAACTGTAATGCACAATTTAAATGCACACAATAATGTACAAATTAAAAATGTAGAAAAAATTAAAATTAATTTTTTTTAAAAAATGAGCAAACAGGCAAATGAGATACAGTTTAGAAAAAAAGAGTCACTTCCCTAAGAGTGCAATAGAGAGAAAGGAGGGAGGCAAGAGAGTATTAATTAATGGAAAAGTATATTTATGGTAAGAATATTTCATTTAAAAAATTGAGACTAGTGACAACTAAGCAAATAAACACATACGCAAGTTAATGTTTCAATTTAAGTTCAAAACACCCCAAAATACATAGTTTCAGAAATATACTAGTTAATAAAATCAACTAAGTCATGAAATTTAAGACACAGTCGTATTTGAACTATAAGCATGAAGAAATCATCAAATGTTGTCAAGACAAACATTGAAACACACACACACACACACACACACACAAAAAAAAAAAAAAAAAAAAAAAAAAAACCTTTGAGGGGTTTCTTGTTAAAAAGCCCTTTCTTAGCCAGGTGCAGTGGCACATGCCTGTAATCCCAGCTGCTTGGGAAGCTGAGGCAGGAGGGTTATGAGTTCAAAGCCAGCCTCAGCAAAAGGAAAATGCTAAGCAACTCATTGAGACCCTATCTCTAAATAAAATAAATTAGGGCTAGGGATGTGACTCAGTAGTCAAGTGTCCCTGAGTTCAATCCCAGTTACAAAAAAAAAGTTCTTTCCTACTATTTCCATTTTTTTGTGTGTGAACATTCTCTCCCAGCCACTTTGTTATAGCAGCCCCTCTTTTCTACATGCTTTGATTTTTTTCTAATTAAAAAGATATCCTAGACAGCAGATATCAATAAAAAGTCACCTACCTCCCAATGTAAACAAACACATGGACATGCTAGCAAATCAAATATCATATGAGTCTGGTTGAGTAAATCAATTTCCCAAAAGTTTAATCATACCTAGAAAACTATAAAAGTGGTTTCTGAATGCAATTATCCAGGACCCCCATCAGATACCAAAAGCCATGCATACTCAAGTCCCTTATATAAAGTGGTATACTATTTGCACATAACCTATGCACCATATACTGAAATCGTCTCTAACTTAGTTATAATACCTAGTGCAATGAAAATATTATGTAAATAGTTGTCACACTGTATTACTTAGTGAATAACAACATGGAAAAAGAATGTATGTGTTTAGTACAGACACCATTTTTAAAAAGTTTTTTAAAAAAATATTTTCAGCCCATAGTTGGTTAAATCAGTATAAGAAGAATCTGAGCACATGGACAGCCCACTGAAATATATTTAGAGACTATATATACCAATACTCTGAAGCCACTTGCCAATCTATGTATCATAATACTATTAGTTGGAGGAGGTGTAGAGGCTACCAGGGTTTACATACAATTGCACAAAGAGGGCTGCCTTGAAATTAATAGGAAATTGTGGCGTTTATACAAAATCACAGTCTACCCAAACTTTATTTGAGTCAATCATTATAACTAAATCAAAAAGTTAGATCTAAATCTGATTGGTCATTGAAAATGATTCAGTTGTATCATATTTACTTATGAGAATAAAAATTATTTAACTATGGTGCTTAAAACAAGATTTCAGTCTACCTGTATATCATAAAGCTAACTAAATTACTCCAAAGTTTTTCAAATTTTAAAATTTAATATGTTATGCATTATATGTACACCTCAATTTTCAATGGAGCATAAAGTAAAACCAAAAATTTTTAGTGAATGTAAAAACTATATATATACACATATATGTATACACACACACACACACACACACACACACACATATACTCTGTGTATACTACACAGTCACACCCATATGGTGCTACTAATCTTTTCTCTTTTTTATTTAGAAAAACAGTTTCTTTAAAATACTGAAAATAGTATAAAATGTATTTTTTTCAACTTTTAAAATATTTAAAGTTTGAACATTTTTAAATAGTAATTTTCAAGGGACAGGAGTCAGGTTTACTTGTTTATTTCTCTTGGTATTTGGACAGCAAATGAATCAAGAAATTAGAATTACTTCTGCAACATCAAAGGAAGAAGAAGAGAACACCTTTATCTTTATATGGTTTCCTCATAGTAATTAGTATTATGGAACATTAATTAATTAATGTTATAGAACATTATTGAGATAGCATGCTCTGACTTTTCCCTCATCTCACATCACATTCTTGGGACCATTTTACCTCAGGGATTCTTTTTTTCTTATAGTTTAATATACTTGAAACCATCATTGAAGCTACAGCAATAGCTAGCAAATACTTTCTTCATCCATGCTGCAAATTTCTGTCATTGTACCTGTTTGGCCCAATAATTAGGGAAGTTTTCCTACTTGGGCATCATTGATGAGATAAGATACTTTCCTGACTAATACATTATGATTCTCTGAAACTGTTTCACTTCCTGTTCCTTAGAGATTTGGAAGGTACATTATAGTTTCAGAACATTTTTTTTTTTTTTTTTTTTTTTTTTTTGCTTATGGGCTTGCTTCACCTACTCTAAAGTCTATGATTCACATGCCTAGACAATAACTCATTTTCCTAGAAAATACTAATTTCCTGTTCCTTTAAGACAGGACTTTTTATTTTGTTATTTTGTCTGTTTTTAATCTGAAGTCACTACTAGCTTCCTTCAGTGTCCCATTTTTCTCCAATAAATCACTTCTTCAGAGCACTCCTACCTGGCTACTTCCATGTTACTTTCTTCTCTTATAGCCTTGTAATATCTGTAATTTAAATATTCAAAATGCAATGAAATATAAATCACTTTCACCTGATTTATATCCCAGTGTAAGTCTTCATCAAAAGAATCAAATTCCTAATTCAGTCATTCAAGTTCCTTTGAGATTTAGCTCTTTGTAAATTTCCCACTTTATAGCTCATTTCATTACAATCCTTTGGCTTTCACCCCATTCTCAGGAAAGGGCATGTACAGATCCCATTTTTGTGCCTTTGTTCTGTTGCTCTTTTTTTTTATTCTCCCAGAGTAATGGGCATGATGTTGTTCTTTTTATACTAAACATCTTTCCATGCCTATTTCACATACTGCATATTCTTTCACTTGGAAATAATTAAGGTCTATGGCTGGGCAGCAACTCTCCTTAATTAGGGTGGCCAGATAAAATATGAGATTTCCCCAGTTAAAATTGAGTTTTAGATAAACAACAAAAAATCTACAATAAACAAGTCTCATGCGATAATTATTTATTTATTTTTTATTTGTTCTTATTAGTCATACATGATAATTGAATGCATTTTGACAAATCATACACAAAAGGAGCACAATTTCTTATTTTGCTAAAGTTGACAACTTTATTCCTAACCTCCTTTTGGAATCAATTACTGCCTTCTTTGAATTCTTACATCACTTTGTTTCTTTTGTTAGACATCATATTCTGTTCTTTCTTGTCTTAAATACAGAGACCTGCCTCTTCTATAAGTCTACAAACCCTTTGAAGATGGGAACTATACTAGACCACTGTTTTGCATAAAGTTGGGTTCTTATAACTGCCATTTAAAAAAAAATTAATTTAGCATTCTGCTAAACTGGTTCAGGCTAGCTGGGCAAGATGGCCACTGTAATCCAAGTGGCTGAGGAAGCTGAGGAAGGAGGATCACAAACTCAAAGCCAGCCTAAGTAATTTAGCAAGGCCCTACGTAACCTAGTAAGATCCTGCCTTAGTTAAAAAAAAAAAAAAAAAAAAAGGCTGGGGATGTGGTTCAGTGGTTCCACTGGGTCCAATCCTTTGTTAAAAAAAAAATAATAATAATACAATGCCAGAGCTCAGGCCCAGGCTGGGGATGGTCCCTGCTGATGCAGGGGAGCCCAGGCCCAGGGTAGTCCTGGCCCACCCAACAACTGGCAGACCCACGCTGGAGCTCAGGCCCCAGCCCAGGACTGACCCTGTGGACCTGTGTGGGAGCCAATGGAAGCCCAGGCCTAACTCACCTTCATCTTGGGAAACTGCAGCCATCACCATAGCCCTCCCCATGCAGTAGTCTCCACTTAGTGACAAAAGACAACGTCTAGAAACAGCTACATCTAGGAACAGGCAGCCCAAAGTCATTGTAAGACCCACCCTTTCAGCTCCATGTCTGAAAGAGATTGCATTTATCTTGGGACACCCCCACAGCTATCTCGGGGTACCTCTGATATTGCCGCCATCACCTATAGTTGCAGTAGCATCCATCGTGGGTCACCAGCAGGGACTGGAAACCCAACACCAAAGTGAGGTACAGATAATCTGCACGAATACTATAAGATTATTGGGTAGAAACTGTAATACCTCAGATCCACACTGCAAGAAAGGAAGATACATAGACAACATGAAAAAACAAAGGAAAAAAGTGCTCCAAACAAACCAGGATACTACAATAATAGAATTCATTGACAGCACAGTTGATGAAATATCAGAGAAGGAGTTCAGAATGTACATAATTAAAATGATCTGTTTATTAAAGAATGACCTAAATGAGCAAATACAGGCAAAAATTAATCACTCCAACAAAGAGATAAGAGAGCAAATATAGGCAACCACTGATCACACCAACAAGGAGATAAGGGAGGAAATACAAATAACAAAAGATTATTTCAAGGAAGAGTTAGAGATTCTGGGGAAAAAAAATCAGAAATCCTTGGAAGGAAACAATATACCAAATAAAAAACTCAATAGAAAGCATCACCAACAGACTAGTTCACTTGGAAGACAGAACATCAGATAATGGAGACAAAGTATACAATCTGGAAAATAAAGTTGACCACACAGTGAAGATGGTAAGAAACCATGAACAGATCATCCAAGAATTATGGGATAGCAACAAAAGACCAAATCTAAGAGTTATTGGGATAGAGGAAGGCACAGAGATTCAAAGCAAAGGAATGCACAATCTCTTCAATGAGATAATTTCAGAAAATTTCCCAAACATGAAGAGTGAATTCGAAAATCAAATACAAGAGGCTTACAGGACACCAAATGGACAAATTTACAACAGATCTACACCAAGGCACATTATAATGAAAATGCCTAGCATACAGAATAAGGATAGAATATTAAAGGCCTCAAGAGAGAGGAATCAGATCACATATGGGGGAGACCAATTCGTATCTCAGCAGTTTTTACAACCCAGACCCTTAAAGCCAGGAGATCCTAGAACAACATATACCAAGCTCTGAGAGAAAATTATGCCAACCAAGAATCTTATATCTAGCAAAATTAAGCTTTTTTTCATGATAAACAAAATTTAAAAGAATTTACAGCGAGAAAGCCCGCACTACAGAGAATCTTCAGCAAAATATTCCAGGAGGAGGAAATGAAAAACAACAATGAAATCAGCAAAGGGAGGAATTACACTAAAGGAAAGGCCAATCGAAGGAGAAGCCAAGTTAAGATAAAAAACAAAATTAAGCCAAAATGTCTGGGAATACATATCATATTTCTATATTAACCCTGAATGTGAATGACCTAACTCGTCAATTAAAAGACATAGGCTAATAGATTGGATTTAAAACAAAACAAAAGACCCAACTATGTGTTGCCTTTAAAAGACTCATCTCACAGGAAAAGACATCCACAGACTGAAGATGAAAGGGTGGGAAAAAAGTACCACTCACATGGACCGCATAAACAGGGGTTTCCATCTTCATATCAGATAAAGTGGACTTCAAACCAAAGTTAGTGAAAAGGGGTAAAGAAGGACATTTCATACTGCTTTAAGGATTCATACATCAACAAGACATAACAATCATAAATATCTATGCCCCAAACAATGGGGCATCTATGTATGTCAAACAAACGCTTCTCAAATATAAAAACCAAATAGACCACAACACAATAATACTGGGTGACTTTAACGCACCTCTCTCACAACTAGATAGATCTTCTGAACAAAAACCAAACAAAGAAACTATAGAACTCAATAATACAACCAATAAGTTGGACTTAACAGATATATATAGAATATTACATCCATCAACGAACGAATACACTTTCTTCTCAGCAGCACCTAAATCTTTCTCTAAAATAGACCATATGTCATGCCACAAAGCAAGTCTTAGTAAATACAAAAAAAAAAAAAATAGAGATACTACCCTGCATTCTATTAGACCATAATGGAATGAAATTAGAAATCAATGATAAAATTAAAAAGAGAAGCTTCACCAAAACCTGGAGACTAAACAATACACTATTAAATGACATGAATAACAGAAGACATCAGAGAGGAGATAAAATTCTTAGAAGTGAATAAAAACTTCAATACACTTATCAAAATCTCTTGGACACTTTGAAGGCAGTGCTAAGGTCATTGCATGCAATTCATTCGTTAAAAGAAGGAAAAATCAACAAATAAATGACATTACAGCTCAAAGCCCTAGAAAAAGAAGAACAAACCAACACCAAAAGTAGTAGAAAACAGGAAATAATTAAAATCAGGGCAGAAATCAATGAAATTGAAACTAAAGAAACAATTCAAAAAATTGACAAAACAAAATGCTGGTTCTTTGAAAAAAAGTAAATAAAATTGACAAATCCTTAGCCACTCTAATGAAAAGAAAGAGGGCAAAAACTCAAATTACTAAAATTTGTGATGAAAAAAGAAAATATCACAACAAAGACTATTGAAATAGAGAAGATGATTAGAAACTATTTTGAAAATTTATACTCCAGTAAAATAGAAAACCTCAAAGACACCGACAAATTTCTAGAGGTATATGATCAACCCAAACTGAATCAAGAGGACATACACAATTTAAACAGATCAATTTCAAGAAAGGAAATAGAAGACGCCATCAAAAGCCTACTAACCAAGAAAAGCTTGGGACCAGACGAATTCACAGCTGAGGTGTACAAAACCTACAAAGAAGAATTAATACCAATACTCCTCAAATTATTTCATGAAATAGGAAAGGAAGGAACCCTTCCAAACTCATTTTACGAAGCTAGTATCATCCTGATACCAAAACCAGGCAGAGACACATCAAGGAAAGAAAATTTCTGACCAATATTCCTGATGAACATTGATGCAAAAATTCTCAATAAAATTCTTGCAAATTGCATACAAAAACATATTTTTTAAATTGTGCACCATGATCAAGTGGGGTTCATTCCAGGGATGCAAGTTTGCTTCAACATATTCAAATCAATAAATATAATTCATCATATCAATAGACTTAAAGATAAGAATTATATGATTATATCAATTGATGCAGGGAAAGCATTTGATAAAATACAATACCTTTTCATGTTCGAAAAACTAAGAATAGTAAGAACATGCTTCAACATTGTAAAAGCTATCTATGCTAAACCCAAGGCTAACATCATTCTAAATGGAGAAAAATTGGAAGCATTCCTTCTAAAACTGGAACAAGACAGGAATGCCCTCTTTCACCACTTCTTTTCAACGTAGTTTTTGAAACTCTAGCTAGAACAATTAGACAAAAGAAACTAAAGGAATACAATTAGGAAAAGAAGAACTCCAGGTGTCATTATTTGCTGAAAACATGATTCTGTACTTAGAGGATTAAAAAAAAAAACTCCACCAGAAAACTTCTAGAATTAATTAATTAATTCAGCAAAGTATCAGGATATAAAATCAATACCCATAAATCAAATGCATTTCTATACATCAGTGATGAATCCTCTGAAAAAAATTATAAAAACTACCTCATTCACAATAGCCTCTAAAAAAAAATAAAATACTTGGGAATCAACTTCACAAAAGAGGTGAAAGACTTCTACAATGAAAATTACACAACACTAAAGAAAGAAATTGAAGAAGACCTTAGAAGATGGAAAGATCTCCCATGCTCTTGGATAGGCAAAATTAATATTTTCAAAATAGCCATACTACCCAAAGCTCTATACAGACTCAATATGATTCCAATTAAAATCCTGATGTCATTCCTTACAGAAATAAAAAAAAGCAATCATGAAATTCATTTGGAAAAGTAGGAGACTCAGGATAGCCAAAGCAATCCTTAGCAAGAACAGTGAAGCATGAAGCATCGCAATACCAGATGTTAAACTATACTACAAAGCTATAGTAACAAACAGGGCATGGTATTCGTACCAAAATAGACATGTAGACCAATGGTACAGAATAGAAGACACAGAAGCAAACCCACATAAATACAGCTATACTAGACAAAGGGACCAAAAACATACAGTGGAGAAAATAGCCTTTTCAACAAATGGTGCTAGAAGAACTGAAAATATATATGCAGCAAAATGAAAATAAACCCCTATCTCTCACCATGCACAAAACTCAACTCAGAGTGGATTAAGGACCTAGGAATTAGACCAGAGACCCTGAGCCTAACAGAGGAAAAAGTAGGCCCAAATCTTCATCATGTCAGATTAGGCCCCGACTTCCTTAACAATACTCCTAAAGTGCAAGAAATAAAATCAAGAATTAAAAAATGGGATGGACTCACACTAAAAAACTTCTTCTCAGCAAAAGAAACAATCAATGTGGTGAATAGAGAGCCTACCTTTTGGGAGCAAATTTTTGCCACACATGTCAGATAGAGCACTACTCTCCAGGATATATAAAGACTCAAAAACTTAATACCAAAACAAACAAACAAAGAAACAAACAAACAACTCAATCAATAAATGGGCTAAGGAGCTGAACACATACTTCTCAGAAGATAATGTACATTCAATCAACAAATATATGAAAAAATGTTCAGCATCTCCAGTTATTAGAGAAATGCAAATCAAAACTACTCTAACATTTCATCTCATGCCAGTCAGAATGGCAGTTATTAAGAATATAGACAACAATAAATGTTTGTGAGGATGTAGGGGAAAGGGCACACTCTTCCATTGCTGGTAGGACTGCAAATTGGTGAAGTCAATCTGGAAAGCTGTATGGAGATTCATTAGAAAACTTGGAATGGAAACACGTTTTGACCCAGCTATCCCACCCCTCCTTGTCTATACCCAAAGGACTGAAAATCAGCATACTATAGTAACACAGCCACATCAATGTTCATAGCAGCTCAATTCACAATAACTAAATTGTAGTAGCAACCTAGATGCCCTTCAATAGATGAATGGATAAAGAAACTGTGGTATATATACACAATGGAATATTACTCAGCATTAGAAGAGAATAAAATTATTATGCAGGTAAATGGATGGAGTTGGGGAAGATAATGATAAGCGAAGTAAGCCAATTCCAAAAAAAACAAAGGCCGAATGTTCTCTCTGATAAGTGGATGCTGATCCATAATGGGGAGGGGGAGGCATGGGAAAAATGGAGGAACTTTGACTGGGCAAAGGGGAGGGAGGGAAGGGAGGGTGCATGGGGGCAGGAAAGATGGTGAAATGAGATGGACATCATTTACTAAGTACAAGTTTGACTGCACATATGGTGTGACACTACATCATGTACAACCATAGAAATGTAAAGTTGTGCTGCAATTGGGTACCATGAATCAAAATGCATTGTGCTGTCATATATATCTAATTAAAATAAATTAATTTTTCAAATGCTACTCCAGTGAACACACCAATGTTAAGAAAATGAAACCACTTTACTGATAACAAGGAGACAGTTTTAGTGGGTCTGTACAAAAGATCAAATCAGCTACAACTATTCTCAGCCAATACCTAATCCAGAGCAAGGCTCTAACTCTTTTCAAGTCTATGCAGGCTGAGAAACACTGCCTTTTATTAAATCTTTGAAATATTAATTTTATTATACAATTTGTGAAAAAAAATTAAGAATAAATTTCTCCCAAAGCATTAGAGAAAGGACAAAGGGTAGGGCAGGGGGAATGTCCAAGAGAAAGTCTCCAGGATGTGTCTTTGCAGGTGGGGGCAGAGGAGACTCCTGGTGGATCCAGATGTGCTCCTTCCTGGAATCTGTGTGGAGAAGCCTGAGCCAGCTGGCATATCTCAGGGTCTTCTGGCTGTCCATTGGTTCTGCTGGTATTGGCTTAGCATTTCCAATGGATCCACTCTGTTCCTCAATGCTGACCTACCGAAGCATGGTAACAGTTGAGCTGTTGAAGGCTGTGGTGATCCTCCTCCTCACCCTCTTCCAATCCCTGCAATTGTACTGTGGAAGTACCTTGGGAGAATGAGCTGCCATCTTCTGCAACCCTTGATGGGTGGGGCCTGCTGGGCACAGGGTCATGCTGAGAGGCTAGGCTGGGAGTGGGTGTGTCCCTGTAGAAAATGCGGAGAGGAGTAGCAGGCAAGCTGGCACTGCCACCACTTTTCTGCCAGGGCTGCTTCACCTTCTCAGGCTGTTGTTGCTGCTCACAGGACAAGGGAAGGGTAGGCTCACTGGAACACTTCTTGGAGAAGATGCTGGAAAGATGCACAGGGCACAGGTAAAGCCCAACCACCCCACAATTTGCGTTCTCCCTCTTGCACTTGCAGTCCTCAACCTTGGTTCTCTGGTGCCTAAACAGGAGATATGTAGCCATTGTGTCATCATATTTTTTATTTTTCAGGGACACCCCAGGTGTTATAGGAGTCGTAACCCATGTTGAACATGGTTGTTATAATTGAGGGATCTGGGAGTTTGGGGAGGGCCTCTCAAGAAGGACTGGGTGAAGCTTCCTTGCCTTGGCTCAGCCATGGGTGCCCCATGATCTGTTCTAGGATGGGACTCTGCATGGAATCCACCATCAGGATCTCATGGATGAGGCTCTGAGCTCCATCTGAAACATTTTGTTCTCCCCATGATCAGTTTCCTCAACTGCTGAGCAATGTTGACCATCATTGGGTGCCTCTCCATGAGCATGATATAGAGAATGACACCCAGGCTCCAGGCTTCCGATGGGGCCCTCATATTCCTCCTGCCAGACAAATTTAGGAAGAAGGTATAGAAGAGTACTCTAGAACCTGTTCACCTTCTGCTCAGCTGTGAGTCTGGTGCTAAGCCAAAGTCAATGAGTTTCACATTACCGTTGGCATCCAGTGCAATGTTCTCCAGCTTGAGGTCTCATAGCACGATAGCCTTCTTCGGTCAGTACTGCACGACATGCACCATCTGCCTGAAGAGTCTGTGGGCTTCCTTCTCCTGCATGCTACCAGGTTCTGAGATGAGGTGGCATAGATGTCCCCCACCTGCATACTCCATTATAATGTACATATGTTTGATGGTCTCAATAACCTGGATCACATTTGGGTGTCCAAGCCCACCATGAAATCCAGTTCAGACAGGAGGGGAAGGTTCGAGGCTATTTTTGCCAAGACCTTCACTGCAACTTCTGGGCAAGTTTCACCTTAGTGCCCAATGCCCTGCCCCCCTGCCTAATGCCCTGCCCCCTTGCCCAATGTTCTGCAGAAATCCATAATGTTCTGTGAAGTTCCGCTCAAAGGAGTCTGGTCCCTGCAGCACTACACTGCTCTGACTATGCTCACTGCTTTTCCTAAAATGGAACACCATTTTAGGATGTTTTCTAAAACAAAAATAATAAACCAAAGCAAATAACCAAAAAAAAAAAACAGCAAATAAAAGTGTGGGTACCCAAATCAAAAAACCAATATCCAAAGACCACAACCACCAGCCAACAACTGCCACCAACCACCACAAAATGCTCTATCTGGGAATCCAATGGGTCACCACCAAGAGATTCCTATACTTATGAACAGAAACCCAATGGCTGCCACTCTCTTATATATCTACTTATTTTTTTTAAAGAGAGAGAGAGGGAGAGAGAGAGAGAGAGAGAGAGAGAGAGAGAGAGAGAGAGAGAATATTTTTAAATATTTATTTTTTAGTTTTCAGCAGACACAACATCTTTGTTTGTATGTGGTGCTGAGGATCGAACCCGGGCCGCACGCATGCCAGGCGAGCGCGCTACCGCTTGAGCCACATCCCCAGCCCAATATGTATCTACTTATAATGTCCATGCTGAATGGACACCATTTTCTCCTTATAAGGACACAAGCCAAGCTGAACCAGGAAGGGCCCCACTCTGGTTTCCTCATAAGGACACAAACCATTCTGAACCAAGGGCCAAAGTAAACATCAAAGTCCCACACATGTCACAAAACTTCTCTGCTCTAAGCACTCACTTCTCCTAGCCTATGAACTATCTTCCATGAGAACAGGGACAGGATCTTATTTAATTTTGGATGCTCAGCACCCAGTACAGAACTTAACCCCTAAGAGGTTTTCACTTAATGTTGGTTAGTGGTTTTTTAGGCTGATTGGTTGGTTGAGTGGATGGATGGAAAAATAGATGATGGGACAGATAAGCAAGTAGGTGCATGCATAGATAGACAGGTAAAAAGACAGATGAAATTGTGGGATGTATGATTGTGATGCCAGTCTTGAAACTCAGGATCAGGTCCTCATTCCCTCTGTGGTGAAGATTAAACACCTGAGAAATGATGAGGCAAGAGTGAAAACTAAATTTTATTTAAGAGAACAGGGAGATATAGATAGAGAGACAGAAACTTTCCTCTAGACAGTAGAGGACCCAAAGGGGAGTGGGGGGTGTCTTGCCCCTTTATTGATTTTATGTTTCCTTTGTTCTCATGTCTACATTATCCAAAGTGACCAAAAGTAGGAAAGGAACCCACCTGGGTGTGATTGCTTGTGTTCAAAAGTGCAATTTTTCCCTTCCCCAAGAGGTGTTAGCACCCAGGCGATGAAGAAATTCTATCTACTTATTTCCTTTTCTTTGATAAACACCTACCTGTCCTTTGCCCCAGTTTCATTCCCTATTCTGATTAAGGGAAATTGCAATGTCTGCTCTGGCTGCTTAAGGCTGAGAGGAGGCTGACATGTGGCATATGGTTTGGGTTTCCCTTTTAGGAATGTTTTGGGCCAATTGAGAGATCTGTTCTAAAAAGTCTGGTTCAGAAAGAACAGGCTGTATATTCATCTCAAAGGAGGTTGCTTCTATGACAGAAACGGGAAGACATGAGTACTGGAATGTGATTAATACAAATAAATGTCATAGCATCGTGGAACATGTCCACGAATATCATAACAACGATGGAAACTGGCGATTTTTCATCAGGAGTACAAGAGCTAAGAAGTTTTTCCCATGACAAGACTGTTGAGGACATGGTATCTATTTGGAAATGTAAATTTGTAAGGACAATAGTCCTATTCTATAGATCTTCACAAGTAGAAGACAAAGCTACAGATGTTTATTAAAACCTCTATTAGATTTAACTTGTTAGAAATTTTTAAAAAGCCTATCAGACTTTTACATTATTACTTAAATATAGGGAAGTCCTGTATAGTTGGAAATGTTAGGTATAAAGTCTGACAGCCATAGTAGCCACTTGTACTCAATGTCTATTGGATTTATTCTCAACACCATTATGTCTATGTCCTTGTTATTATTTTGTGAAAGGAGATTTTTCCAATGTATTCAAGAGGTAACCCTTAAAAAAGTTATCTTTGAACAAAGACAAAGTATAGAAACCTCTATAGTTAGATAAAATAAAACTGATCAGAAAAATATATTTATTTAGTCATGCAGGATCAAATGTGAATTCATCATAAAACCATGAGCCTCAAAATACAGAAATTTAAAAAAAAACAGGAATTCTAAAATCAAGACATAGTAATAATTAGTAAAGGAGCATGCAGAACATCTTTATCAAATCAGCATGCATTTTGGGGTTAGATTAGAGTCAGGACAAATATTTAAAGAATGTGAAGATCCTACCATGTCAGGAAAAGATTCTCAAGGTAAAAAAGACATATATTTGAGATCATTCTATTTCTCCTCCCTGTGCCATAGTATTTAGGGAAGAACTTGTTAAGAAAGCAGGTGGTAGAGTGCAAGAGCAAATAAGAGCCAGTCCCTTAGGTCCCAGAGCTGCTTGAATTTAAAAGTGACACTCTTTTTCCTCTTTGGTCTCAAACTGGTTTTGGATAATCATCTCTGTAGCTTACATTTCAGATGCAATCCTTGGAGAGAGAGCATTCTCGCAGAAGGCAAACAAATACAGTAAGCTAGTGTTTTCAGCTTGAGAGGCAAAACTTGATGCATAGGGCATTTTAACCACTTTTTTCTTTTGCAATATTAGTCTCTTAAGGTGTGGTATTATGGTTTGTTTCCTCTGGAGATCATTTTCTATTCCCCTAGTTCATAATGAGATAAGGTTTGGATGCAGAATATTGTAAGACATTTTCTTTTTCTGATTGTAATTAGGTCATTTCCCGGGCCTGGCAGAAGAAGAAAATGAGCACTTTTTTGAGCACTTGTGGGTCAAACTTATCCCAGTTTTTCAGTATGTAGGTTAGTGGTGAACCTGGCATAACTATTAAGAATGAAGTTTTGGGCTGGGGATGTGGCTCAAGCGGTAGCCCGCTCGCCTGGTATGCGTGTGGCCCGGGTTCGATCCTCAGCACCACATACCAACAAAGATGTTGTGTCCGCCGAGAACTAAAAAATAAATATTAAGAATTCTCTCTCTCTCCCTCTCCTCTCTCACTCTCTCTTTTTAAAAAAAAAAAGAATGAAGTTTCCATGTGAACACATTTTGTTAGGGATGTCTCCCTAGATGAGCTTCTGATGGCCAGCAAACCCATATCTCACTACCTGGTTCTGCTGGGTTTATTGCTGCTTCACTAACAAGAATGAACCAGGTCCCTGTTTTGTGGCATGACAAAGACCTTGGAGGATTCAGATTCAGCAGCAATACTGATCTCCTCATGCCACCATTAAACTTCCAAATGTGATGACCCATGGGGGTGGGGAACAACCTACAGTGGGCTATATCCCTCTGCTCTGTGGGCTAAAGGAATCTCCAGAGGAAAAGGAGGACATGTAGTGGGTTTTTAGATGCTTAACTTCCTTTCATCAGA
This sequence comes from Spermophilus citellus, assembly GCF_964194105.1. Classification (NCBI taxonomy): domain Eukaryota; kingdom Metazoa; phylum Chordata; class Mammalia; order Rodentia; family Sciuridae; genus Spermophilus; species Spermophilus citellus. The sequence continues at coordinate 161,965,537 of NC_138184.1, forward strand.
GGAGTGAATTGAAAATGTCTCCCATTTTGCAGCCAAAGAAACTCAGGGAGCATAGAAACAACAATGGGGGATTCCCTACATATTTGTAAGGGGCTTAATATGTGAACAAAGGGATTTCCTTAGGAACCATGCTATGTAAAATGTCCCTCTTTCAACAGCTGGAGTCTGAACAGCTAGCCTCTGATTGGCAAGGAGTTGATAGGGAGGAGGGGGAGGGAAGTGCTTGGGAGGAGCAAGTGGGGAGAGTGAAGTTCACCTCATATGGAGGTGTATGTCACTGGGGTGTTCACCAACACTGCTGGATGGACCCAGTCATCCTAAGATATGCCCAGAGGAGGTCTGGGGAGAAACTATTGAGATTCACTGGGGAGTTGCCCCAGCCAGAATCTTAGAGTTTGATCCCTTTGTTCATCTCCCTGGGCTTCTCAAGGCCAACTGGGATCAGGGACACTGATCCCAGTACTGCCAGACCCATGGCCTAGATAGTGAAACCAGAATTAGATAGGCATATAGACAAGGTCAGATCCAGAGGATGGAAGGACTGAAATGCTAATGGCTTCAGAGACCTTCCTCCACTCTTATCAAGGCAACCTGCCCTTGCTTCAACCTGTTGATAAGGTAACCTCTCCCTGGGACTGTCACTCCCTACAGGGAGTTATAAACATTATTAATGCAACCTGGGCCCCCTTCCTGCTTGGCCCCTCCAGCCCATCTAATAATCACCTTTTGGCCATCCCACCTGAGCATCTCTTGGGCCTAGTCACAGCACACAGGAAGGAGAGAGATAAGGGGAAGAGATCTGGACAACAAAGGAAGCCTAGGACATAAAAAATAGTCAAACGCCCATGGTTTGTGCTACCAGGATACCAGCTCTGCCCCCCCTCCCTCCTGGGAAAAGTCTATGTTACCCCTTTTTAAATAAACCCTCCATATTTATTTATTTATATTCTAATTTGTTACATGATTGAAGAATGTATTACAATTTATATTACACATATAGAACACAAGTTTTAATATCTCTGGTTGTACACAAAGTATAATAGTCACACCATTTGTGTCTTCATACATGTATTTAGGGTAATGATGTCCATCTCATTCCACCGTCTTTTCTACCCCCATGCCCCCTCCTTGCCCTATCAAGAGTTTACCTAATCCTTCCATGCTCCACTCCCCCCAACCCAGATATGAATCAGCCTCCTTATATCAGAGAAAACATTCTGCATTTGGAAATAAACACTGTTTTATATGCTTGCTTCCGTGCACTTCTCTAACTTAACATGTGAGGAAGCAGGACTCATCACCAGTAACTGGCAGTATTAATGGGAGTGTGAGGAATGGCTTTGGCAGAACCCAATATGCTTGACCCACAGTACAGGTGTTTAGGAAATAGTAGGCCATGAATCCTCATACCTGAATCTTGTAGAGTGGTGGCTTGCACTAACTGCATTTAATTAGCTGACAGGTCCCCATTATTGTCCTCCAGAAAGAAAGAAAGAAAGGCACACCTCAGAATGATGTGGGGTGCAGAGGAGCTTATCTTGGTGACAATCTTGGCAGAGCTTCCATTGGAAACCTGTCTTTAAAAATCAGGACCTGGACCTTGTTATCCTAGTGTTGAAGATTAAACACCTGAGAAACCCTAAGGCAAATGCAGGAAAGACATTTTTTTAAAGGATGAGAGAGACAGAGAGAGACTCCTCAGGAGAGGAGGGGGTCCCAAGCTTTTTCCCGAGGGAGTGGGAGTATCCTGCCACTTTTATAGATTTTAGGTTTTATTCTTCTCATGCCCCCTCTCCTCTTATCCTGCTTATGTGACCAAAAGGGCCGGAAGAGAACTATCCATGATGTGATTGCTTATGTTGGAAAATGTGATCCTTCTCAGCCCCATGGGAGGTTGTTAATAACCTGGTATTATGGAATACTATCTACCCATTTCTTTTTATTTGATAATCAGCTACTGTTATGCTCGAATTCGGGACCCCCAAAAGACCACCAGAGACCCAAGATCGATGTAAGCAGCAAAGAGGTGTTTATTGCGAGCTAGCTCGGTTCTACACACACACACACACACACACACACACACACACACACAGCAACTGGTGATGCTGAGAGGCCCTGAGCCCAGGGTTTGCAGCAGTTTTATACATTCTTTAGAGAAGGCAGGGACCCCCACATACATCATATCATCTCTTAGCAAATCATCACACATCGTGGGAAAATCAAATAACAACTCTAAAACATGATTAGCACATTCACTGGTGGGAACAAGTTGGGTAGGGGTGATTGGTTACTACAAGAGGGGGATTTATTTGAACTGATTGGTTTAAGCCAAGAGGGGTGTATGTGCTGAACTACATGGTTTCCCAACACTTTAAACTACATCAACCACCATAAACTGCTGGGAGGGTCATCTGGCATCCCAGGTATTTCCCTGTCTCATGCTGATTGGTGGCTGCTAGGGGGTTGCTAAGGATCCCCACCTAGCCTGAGTCAGGGACACCTGGCGCAGCAGATCTCTCCTGTTTATTTGTAGATAAACAACTTAGCAGTGTGGGAATGTGCCTAGGAGTTCTCTGTGGGTCCTTCCAAGGACAAAGGTCATGTCCCTTCCTTGGACAGGCTTTGCTCTCAGGTAGAGGCTGGTTTTTCACTACCTGTCCTTCACCCCAGTCTCACTGCTTGCTTCTTCTTCACAGATCTGTTTCCTGCAACAATAGTATCAGAGGTCTCAGGCTACATACAACCAATTCCATTGCTCTGGGCCCAAGATGAGACAATATGGCAAAATGGCAAGGTAGAGGGAAGCTGCTCCCCTCATGGAAGAAGGAAGCCAAAATGAAAAGGGGCTTGCAGGGCACACCCCCAGTGACCCACCTCCTCCAGCCATGACCCACCTGCCTACAGTTACCTCCCAATGAGTCCATTCAGAGTAGCATGGACTGGAAAACTCATATTCAAATTATAATAAAAAACTGATGTGACTCCATTTTTGAAAAACCAGCCTGTAATTCAAAGCAGGGCCTGTCCAAGTGGTTGGGGGTTGTGACCTGATTGGTCCTTGGAAAACCTGATCCTAGGCACATAAGCTACTCTGCTGAGTCATTTGTCAGTACTAGATATCCTTGACTCAGCAAATGCAAGTTCCTGAAAAGACCAAAGAATGCTTGAGGCCTGATTCTCAATCAGAGTGAGACAGGGAAGATACCTGAAATAGCAAGCGACCCTCCCAGGAGTTTCTTGGTGATTGATAAAATGATTAGGCAACCCTGCAAGTTTAGCAAACTCAATGTTAAGAGTTGTTTGACTTTCCTGCAGTGTGAAATGATTTGCTGTGTGATATAGTGATGATACCGCTGTTGACCGGTGACGAGTCCTTGCTTCCCCGATGTTGAAGAATAACACCAAAGAAGCACGCCGAGGCAAGGTCAGAGTAGAAATTAGAAGTTTATTAAAGGACAGCAGAAAAGACTTCTCCCGGAGGAAGAAGGGGACCCAAGAGGTGGAATCCGAGGAAGGGCTGTTGTCTCCCCTTTTTATAGTTTTGGTGATGGAATGTAGGTTGAAAGGCCCGAGGGGTGGGACACTTCTTTGTGATGGGCTATCTTTAAGTTTGCTGGGGGTTGTTTATTAACACTTCTTTGAGGTGGACTTTGGCCTAGGGCCTTTTTGGGACTTTGTCAACATTCCATGAGTTGTCCTGTGTTTTCCCTGAGTCATTCCCAGCATGGCCTCCATTTTAGATTTCACTCGGTATTAGACCCGATTTACCTAACTACACTGACTACCTAACTTTAAATCTGGCTTCAGTGACACATAGAGTATCCCCCAAAACCTATAAATTCTTACTGAACTAAAGGTCAGGACTCACTCCTTGGGACCACTAAATCAGAAGGTTGTGAATCCAGGCTTGAGCTTGCAATAAAGACTCTTGTTTGATTGTATCGGATTTGGCTTCTGGAGGTCTATTGGGGTCCCACGAATCTAGCATTACAATAACAGTTGCTTTATTTTAGTGGTCTGAAACTGAACCTACAATATCTTCAAGGTCTTCCTGTACAGTTCATGAGGCTAGGACTGCATTTGAACTTTTTTTTTTTTTTTTTGGTACAGGGATTAAACCTAGGGGTGCTTTATCACTGAGTCCCATTCCCAGCTCTGTTTTCATTTTTTATTTTGAGATAGGATCTCTCTAAGTTGCTTGGGGCCTTGCTAAATTGCTGAAGCTAGTCTCAAACTTGCAATCATCTTGCCTCAGCCTCTTGAGTTGTTGGGATTATGGGGATGTGCCACCATGCCTGGCAATTGTATCTGTTTTGACTGATATGTATCCAAGGACTACCACAATTATCAGGTATACAATAAATATTTTTAATAGATACTGGATATTTTACATGTGTTATCACAATTATTGCTCTACAGAACAATATGTGATGGGTATCACTGTGACCATTTTTTTGGATGAGAAAAGTAAGACTCAGAGAGGTTATGAGTATTGCTGGCTATCACTTTGAGGGTGTCAAAATAATATGTCTGGTTTTATAGCTCTGGAGGCCATTATTGAATAATTTTGTGATACAATACAAGAAACTCTTATAGCCTTTTAAAAATAAACAATCTGACTAGGGGTTTAGCTTAGAGGTAGACTGCATGGTTGGCATGCTTGAGACCCTGAGTTCAATTATCAGCTCCAAAAGGAAATGAAAATAGTTAGTCTGGGTCAAATTGGATTCAAATGTCCATGAAAAATTCTGGTAAACAGTATATATTTCAACTGTTGGAACTGAGACTTAAAAATTAGGTAATTTGTTCAAGTAAGTGGCAAAGTTAGAATCTAAGTGTGCTCCACTGTGAAGCAAATGCTATTCATAGACATTCCTCAATTCTGCTAGCACCTGACAAATGTCTAACCACTCATAAATTATGCAAAGCATTATAGGAAAAGTGCCATTTGCTCTGTTGCATTTATGCATGCATTCATTCATACTGCCTATCAGTGTATATTTGCTTGCTCTGTGGCCCTACTTTTTCCCTTCTCTGCTCTGCATTCCTCTTCATCTGAGAAAAACTTTTCTCTGAAGACAAAGTCTGTGTTTCTCTAGGAACTACTGTTTTCTTGAGAAACCCAATACCCTAGGATACTATTGAGGAAATTGGGGTAGCCTACTCACAGTATGCATGCAGTCTACTCATGGTACCTCATACTCTGATCATAGATCATGATGTCCTTAAGGACTGAATTGGGATTTTGAGAAATTTCACTGGTAAGAAAAGGGGGATTTGCAGAAGTTTTTGCATGACACAGTATTGAAACCAGTAAATTGTGAGGCTGTCCAAATAAACCTGAGCCGTGACCACCAAACCTGCCTTAGCTCTGAAGTTAATAAATAGAACTATGGATACTTGCTTACAAGAACTTGACAATAAAATTAAATATTATGTAAATGTAAAAACATTTTCCCCCAAATTTTAAATGGGTGACATGTTCTATGAATAAGTAAGCCAGGGAATAATTTTGTTGGGTAAAGGGTAAAATATGATTCAAATTCAAAAGCAAATGAAAGAAAATGCAATTATTTGTGTCCTTAAGATTTAGATTTTGTGTTGTTACTCATGCTGAAATCTGAGATAAAACTTTTCTGCTAATAAAACCATTCTTTCTTCACTCAGAAAACTACCTTATATAACTAATTTTTATTTTCTCCTTGCTTAATTCATCTGGGGTATTTCCCAGAAGGAAGTTAGATAAACTGATCTCAAACAAGACAGAGAGGCCTGGAGTACAAGTATAGACAGGAAAATTCTTCAAGGTAAATTTTGGGGTGGAAAAAGAATGGTTTTATTAAGAGATTAAATAGGAAAATGATAACAGGCCCCCTTATCTTCAAATCTTGCTTTCTTTTTTTTTTAATATATATATATATTTTTTTTTAGTTCTCGGCGGACACAACATCTTTGTTTGTGTGTGGTGCTGAGAATCGAACCCGGGCCGCACGCATGCCAGGCGAGCACGCTACCGCTTGAGCCACATCCCCAGCTCCAAAATCTTGCTTTCTTATGGTGCCAAAAGAAATCTATGTAAGACTTAAATTCTACCACATTGTTCTTTGCCTTAAAGTCTGAGAGTGATTTAGATCAACTAGAAAATAAAGTCCAAGCTCAGTTTCAACTTTCACCCAACTTTCTATCACATTTCCAATATCAGCAACATGAAGCAAGTAGCTCTTTTCAGCACCTATTAACTCGTTACTATAATGCCTTTGATCTCATGAGTGGTCCCTTCTCTCTGTTAAAATTTTCTCTTTTCTCCCTCACCTTTACTGCCTCCACTACTGTCACGTACCTTGTCAACAATGTCTTTTTTTTTTTTTTTGTACTGGGAATTGAACCCAGGGGTGCTTAACCAGCCATATCCCCAGTCCTTTTTAATGTGAGACAGTGTCTCACTAAGTTGCTTAGGGCCTTGCTACATTGCTGGGGCTGACTTTGAACTTGTGATCCTCCTGCCTCAGCCCCTGGAACCACTGGGATTATAGGCGTGCCCCACTATGCCCAGCAAGATGTCATTTTTTGACATTTGTCTCAAAGGTCCTCTCCCCCAGTAAGCCTTTCCTGACCCAACAGGCTGTGGGAGTTATCTATGAGTTCCTATAACATCTGATGAATATCTTCATGATACTCTTTACACATTACAAGTATAATTGATACCACCAGTTATCAGTGATGAGTTTTGCTTCCTCACATTTTGAAATTTGAATATTAGAGAAGCATGCAAGGGCAAGCATATAAAGCAGGGTTTATTTTTAAAAGGAGTAAAATAGACTTCTCCTGGGAGGGAGAAGGGGGCATAGCTGGTATCCTGGTATCCCAAGAAAATGAGGTGTTCTGCCCTTTTTATATCCTAGGCTTCCTTTGTTGTCCTGCCTTCTTCCCCTTATCTTTTTCCCTCTTGCTTACATGATTAGGCCCAGGACTAGGCCCAGGAATGCTTGGTGGGATGGTCAAAAGGTGGGAAACTGGTGTACTGAAGGAGGAAGGGTAGGATGGTGTAGCTCAGGACACAATAATTAACAACTTTATACCTCCTGTAGGGAGGAGAAATTCCTGGGACAGGTTACCTTGGCAACAGGTTGGAGCAGGGGCAGGTTCTTGATAAGGGTGGAAGAAGGGCTCTGATGGAAATAACATTTCAATCCCTCAGGGAATAGTCTAACTTCCTTGGACTCAATCAAAATTGGCCCCCTTGATCAGTCCTAACTCGATTTACCTATCTATACTGACTGCCTAATTTTGGTTTCATAATTACCTAGTTTATTCCTTGAATTCCATGGAATATCTTCAGTTTTTTTATATCCAGAAAATAGTCAATGTCAGGCATATAGTACGCATTCAGTAAAGATTGAATTAAAGAATCTAATTCATTCAGTATGCACTCACCAAATATTTAATGAGTGTCTAATAAATGCAGACCTCAGTGCTAAGAACCAAAACAGATAAAATCTTTGCCTTCATGTCTTAAACTACATAAAGCTATTCACATTCACTTTTTGTTGCTGCTGAAAAAAAATACTACTAATTTACTGACAACTCAAATTCATCTGTCACATTTCTGCTGGTTCCTCTGCTATTGATGTCACAATAATGAAAACAAGCTGACCTGGGCTTTTAACTGGTGGCTCTACAGAAAAATAAGCTTTCAAGGTTATTTCGGTTGCTGTCAGAGTGGAGTTCCTTGAGGCTATAGGACTGAGTGTACCTTTTCTTGATGGCTTTCAGGTAGAAGCCTCTCTTAGGGTCACCTACATTTCTTATCAAATTGCTCCCTGCCTTCCCCCAAATCTCCCTTCTTAAATATCTCTGACTTTCCTTCTGCCACGTCTCTACTATTTTTAAGGACCAAACAGATTAGATTAGGCCCCCAAGAATAATACAGGATAATTTCCTTTCTTAAAATCTGTAAACTCAATTACATCTGCAAAAGTCCCATTTGCCATAAAAGCAATATATTTATAGGTTCCAAGGATTGGGCAAGTGCCTTTTTATTAGATGCCATCATTCAGTTTACCACAATGACCATAATTCTGGAGTATTTCTAGCTTATTCTTCACTTGGGTAATCTGGAGAAATATTTTACAATAATATGACTAAATTTATTTTAAATAAATAAATTTATTTATGTATTTAAAGTTTTGCTTCAACATTAAAGAGACTAGAAGTTCTCTGAAGAATTATTATGAACTGATCTTAATAGAAAGAGGATTTGATATAGAGGAAGGAAACAAATCTAAAATAGATAACAAAATCAGTAAACCTTGTAAATAAATATGAGCACATAAATAAATGATACAGGAGCAATATGAATGTCTATTTTACCTAGCTACAGAAGACTATAGGGTTAAGCAATTACTGTACTTATAATTATTCCAAATATGGATAGTTTTCTGAAGGAATTGGTCTGCTATTAACACACATAATAATCTTCTATTTTTCATACTACAAATTTCGGGGGGTTAAAAATAAATAAAATTATCTTTCCCTCTCAAATTTTGCCCAACATCAAAAAAAATCATAAGTGGATTTTATTTTCCATTTTCAACTTTTCAAACTAGTAACCTGAATAAAATTAAGTCAATTTAATTATGCAGAAATTTAAAGTATACTATTTGTTGGGTATTATACTAGATCCAGAAGACACAAATATAATCTCCTTACACTCCATGCTTGTATGATGCTTGCCTACATATAAACGAATACATTACAATACTGTGCAGCCAGGGCAAAAGTAGAAGCAAGCACAGACAGAAGAAATGATTTACTCTAGGAAACAGTAAGGTAAGATTTTTCTGGTTGAAGGACATATAAATCATTAGAAGAGGGAGGAAGGGAAGCTGAGCCAACAGCATTGATGGAGGCACTAAATATGAAAAAGCTCAGTATTTTTGTAAGTATAGGTGTAGCTGGAGGGTAAAGTAAGAGGCAGTGAGTGGGAAAGTGAAGCCTGGAAGGCTGCAGATCAGAGACTATCTTGCCCTTTTGGTTTATTCTATGACATGTCAGAAAATATTTTTTAATCAGGGAGAATACATAATTGGATTTGAAGTTTTGAATGATTACTCTGGTTGCACAAAAGAGACTGGGCTAGAGGTTAGTTACTAGCTGTAAAACCAGTTTAGATGAGATTGATGAGTAAGGATGAAAGCCTAAACCAAGGAAGTGAAAATAATAAAGAACTGAGAAAAGATGCAAGAGGTTCTACAGTGAGATTCATCAGGCTTCATGACTAATTAAAGGTAGGTGGTGGGTAAGGCAGGTCAAAAAAGAAGGAGGAGGAGTTGAGAGTTACTTGGAAATTTCAGGGAAAAAAATCTGGATATTTGATATTATCTGATTAAACTGGAGAATGAAGGAAAACAAGGGGAAAGAGTATGATGATAGACTCTCTTCTTATCAAACTTTAGTTATGCTCCTCTGATCCCTTTTCTCAACTAGGCCTCGGCCTTTGGCCCCGGCCTCATACCTACCTAAATCCAGTTTCAGGAGGAATCCTGTAAGTCAACTTAGAAAGACTCTTCCATCCTGTAATTGATTTCTGGTCATCGGCATGCACCTTCAGCAAGAATCCTGTTAAGCCATTTTAGCAAGAATGTACCTGACTCTTGATGTCACTTCTTAGTAATTTTCAATCCACTGACCAGTCACTTTGCTCATTGACTCTAAATCCCAGCTGTCTTTGTGTTTAGATCAAGCTCAATTTCTCCCTGTCTTGACACCTATTGCAGTGGTCCTATGTCGTCTCAATTTATGTTTTAGCAAGGCCAAAATAGTATTTTCTTTAAAAATGGGAAAAAATGTCTCAAGTACTAAAGTTATTGCCACTCTGCTCCATGTTTGAATTTGTGGTGTACATCTATTAACTACTGTGTAGCTAAAGATGTCTAGTTTATGTACTGCTGGGACTTACCAGGCATTATGATGTACATAGTCCAGCCATTTGTGCCTCAAGGGCCTAGGAAGTTGGTTTCTCCTCCTTAATTTTTTAAAAATACTATCAGTTTAACACACACTAAATTTGGCAGCTCATATAATCCCCCTTCCTAAAGGACTTTACAATAATCTTACAGCGTGCTATAGCATCGACACTCTTGAGAAGGCTATTGTTGAAGGTGGAATTTAACAGTTTTGATAGTTAACACTAGACCTGCTGTGGGTTCTAGTTTGCCTACTTGATACACATAAAATGTCAGAATTCGAAAGCAGTGTCTTAACCACGGGAGAGACCGAATCTGCTAACTTCCAACAATATATGTGAAAGTGCTTTTAAGTGACATTTCCTACGGGTGACTCAAAAGCAAGTCTGGACTCTATTCTGAGATCCGACACGGCGCAAAACCTGTCTCGCTCAGCTCCAGCACCCAGACAAGACCATAATGCCAATACGCCCCTTTGCCAAGCCACGCCTCTCCGGAAGCACGCACTCGTGCACACCAGCCCCTCTGCCGCGGCTTTCAGGGCTAGCGCTGTTACGCTCTATTGCGCATGCCTCAGGGCGGGGACGAAGCCGCGATTGACCGGGAGGGCAAGCGCCGGTGGGAAGCAGAGGAACAGCACGGTGTCAGGCGGGTAGACCCGAACGGCCTGTGCGTCACTTCCGCTGGGGAGGGGCGGAGCTGAGTGGGTGGAGCTCCGGCTGCTGCGCTTGTTTGTGCTGGAAGCTCAGCTGATGCGGGCCGGCCAGAGTAGACATCAATGTCGGGAAGAGACTAGTATCCACCGTCGCCTGTGATTGCGGCCTGCATCCCGGTAAGTGGCCGCGAGATGATGGGGACGGGATGAGAGGCAGGCTGGTCGCTCCGGGCACTTGCCTGCCTACGGAGTCCTCCGTCTCTCTATCCTGGGTACTTCAGAGTCAGGGGAGATGCCCGGCTTCGTGGAGGTCCCAGCATCCAGGCACCCAGTGGCAGCCGGGTCCGGAAGGGGCCGCGGGTCCCGGGGCTGATTGGTGCACAGCGCCGCCTGCCCCACCTCTGCTTCTTCGGGTGTTGCTGCCTCGGATGCGGTTGGTTTCGCTTGTCCCTCCCTACGCCTCTTGTCCCACCCCTGCGATTTGCCAGTTTCGCGGAGTCTGTCTCCGCTGAATTGTAGTATTCTCCAGCAGGTCCCTGGTGACTCTCAAAAACAACTTCTCTGTTTTACATTGATCTTGACTGTCACTGTATACCTCGTGCTTTCATTGCTAGATATTTCTTTTTCGCCCCACCCGTATTTGGCCCCGTCACTGCCTGCTTCTACTGCTTAAGCGGATTCAAGTGCGTGTGCTTTTTTTTTTAAAGGTGAAGCTATGTGAATCGTATTGCAATACTTCCTACCTTTTTGCCATTTCTGTGATTATGCTGAGAGGAACCTGGTTCCACCCTAGTACAATGATAACTTTTCTAAGTGGTGACTCTTCAAGAGTCAGCAGAGATGTGACGTAAGGGACTATCATATAGTAGTTTTAAAAATACTATTTTTATTTCCAGGAACAGTTGTATTCTGGATCCTAATTGTTGAGATGTCAAAAATGACAAAAATATGTTTCAGGATCTCAAGAAAAAGTCATTAAAATAATGTAATATAAAGAACCTTAAAATCTGATAATTTTTAAAAAGTACAGTAAGCTGTAAACTTAGTTTATGCTTGTGAAGTAGTTGTATCAAGCTCATTTTAGCTATTTTGTTAAATTTCTTATGCAGATTAGTGTTGCTTTCAGTATAAGAACATGTTATTTCATAATTTTTATTAATTAAACTTTAGTGTTGATCTTATTTTTCTGAGATCTAAAATAAAATCTTTTAAGTAGTGTCCTTTTCATTAGTGATGTTGGATGGTGGATCAGTTTCACTAGTTTATATATTCACTTGTTTTCACATGCAGAGTTGATTCAAGTACAGTTTGTACTTTGAGATGTTTTTTTCCTTTAATTGAGACAAGGATTGTGCTGAAGCATGGACGTTGCTTCACTTGTGGAACATATATTTATAAAAAGGTCAGAGTTAGAATTCTAGGCCCTAGACACCTTTCTGTCCTGTCATTTCTCTGCTTTGAACTTTCTCTCCTATATCTTGTATTTTATCCTGTTTAATGTCCATTACTTTTTAAAAGTTGCTCCTGAATTTTGGAGGATATCTTTTCTCCCGTGCTCTCTCATTTCCTTGGAGGGCGTTTCTTTCTCTTCCTAAACCTGAATGTCACTCAAGTTTCTACTACACATGTTGTTCTCTCTAAGCCAGAGCTTTGATATTTGAAACCCAAGGAATACTATAGTAGGTCTGGGAATATTTCTGAAATGTCTCAGAAGATATAATGTATATTTGCAAGTAAGCATTTTCAATAAAGAGGAGCATTTATCAGGTTCAAGAATACTCAGGTAATATATACCATAAACTATCCTTTGGTAAATCTGTGCAGTCTAATGGTTTCAGGTGTCACGTGCTGATAATTCCACACGTGAATCCACAGTCTAGGTACATTTTAATTTATATACCCCAACTTGCATTCTGTAAATCCAAAAGAAAATTCATTTTTCCCTCATATTAAATTAGCTCTTTCCTAGTTTTCTCATATTCGAAAACAGTATTTTCCCTCTGTGTCTGATTTAGAACCATAAGTCAGTTCTCTTGACACCTACTTCTCCATATCCCATTCTTGGTGTCACCAATCCTGTGTTTCATTATTCAATTAGTTTCCTTGACCTGTTACCAGATATGGCTTACAGTAGCCCTCTTTTCCATTCCAATGCTATTACTTAGCTAGGACCCTTGTTACCTTTTTGGCTACATTATTACAATGATTGCATAACATCTGTAATTCATTCTTAGACTTCAAGATGGGCCTCCTCCTGGCAAATCCCTTGATTCCTTTAGTTAAAACTCAATTTCTATCTAAGCCTCTTCTATTTGTTTTTATTTTTTGATATAGGGATTGAACCTAAAGGCATTTCACCACTGAGCCACATCTCCAGCCTTTTTTTTTTTTTTTAATTTAGAGACAGGGTCTCCCCAAATTGCTGAGGCTGGTTTTGAACTCACAATCCTCTTGCCTCAGCCTCCGAGCTGCTGGGATTATAGGTGTGTGCCACTACGCCTGCTTCTTCTTTTATATAAGCCTCCATTGTATTTTTACTGCCTCTGTATTTGTTATTCTTTTCTCACTGATGATGGAACTTTGAATTATTTTCCCCATTTTTGTACTCTTGACTTAGGTTTGACTGAATTTACTCTCAAAATATTTATCTTGAATTTCTAGTGTTGGCATTTGGTAACAAGTTAAACTTGTTGATCATCCTCTAAGTTTTGTAATTTTTGCTTGATAGTCATAGTTTTCTGAGAGGAGTATATTAAAATCCCTCATTTGGATCATAAAATCATTCGCCTGCTGTGGTTTCCATTTCTTTTCTTCTTTTTTTTCCCTTTATAGTCTATAGTTCTATGCAAAGTTGAAAGATACCTTTATGATAACTCATGATGATTAAATCTTTTTGGAAAGAGACAATGCACACTTCTTAATCACAGTCTAGGCTTACATTGCTCTGTCTTCGCCTCAATCTTGAACTCATCTCAATGATTAATCCTCTTTCTGACTTCCCTTCATCCACCTTGTGCATGCTGTTTTACTGAAGGCTAATTACTGTCTCCAAAGTTTTGCTTGCTTTTTCCTCTTAGAAAGTTTTTCCCCTAGATTCTCTTAATAATTTACTTCCTCACATAAGATCCTCTAGTAAAATGTCAACTCACTTCTAATTATACTTCTAAAATAGTATTCTCTATGCCCTTCTTCTTTTACCTCCTGCTTTATTTTAATTCATAGTACATCTCATTCTGATGATATACATTATTAGTGGTTATTTTTTTATTTTCTAAAATATTGTGTTGGCCCACAAGACTACCTGAAGTTTAATAAGTAAATGGCTCGTTCTTTTTATTATTATATAGTTCCCCCTTTTTATGTTTATGTAATGCTTTTCCCTTAAATTGCCTTAAGACTATGTCCTTTATATTGGTTTTTACATAATTTCCCCTCAATCCTTTATTTACCTATTTTGTCATTAGATTATAAGTGGGTCTCAAAACTAGCATGTAGCATCCCAAAATTTTGCTCTTCCTTTTTACTTTTTATCTATGCCTTTTGTTCACTTTATTTTTGCTTCTGATATATTTCTGAACATTTTAAATCTACTTATTTTTTTCTGTATTTCTGAATCTTGGTTGCACATTTTCTTATTGGCTGCATTTGCTGATCCTCTCTGTAGGTGACAGTTCATCTCCTTGCATGTTTTGTAATCTCCGTGCTTACATTCAATGGTAATTGTTTAGTGTGGGAGTCTAGTTGCGCTGAGCTTTGGAAGTGTCTTTACTTGGTGGCTTCAGTTGACTTGGAATTCTAGTTGTCACCAGCTGACCAGTTTCATTAGGGTCTCTGCACCATGAGGGTAGTTTGACTATATGTCCAGACCTCAAGTTCAACTTGTAGATTTCCCTCCGTTGGTATGAATTTTTATCTACAAGTAGTTTAAATATATTTTATCAAGGGCTTTCCTATTAACTTGTTTTCTCACATTGTCTGCAAATCAAGTTCAGATGAGCCAACAAAGCAGACAGGTTTACATTTTTTTCTGTCCTTTCCCATAAATGTTTTAAAATAATATGTGCACATGCAATATTATTTGAGACTATTATCTGGATAATGACAATAGGTTCTTAGTTTTGTCTTCCTCAGTATCATCTTCTACCTTCCCCTCCTGTAATCTCACTAGGTCCTACAGTAAAACTGCACTACTGCAGAATTTCTTAGTGTACTCATTGTGGATTTTTTACATGCTTTTGTTCTGTTTACATGTGTTTATTTGCTACCATCTGAACCTAGTGCTTTCTGTTTTGGAATGTTATTTAATTATTAACTCAATTCCTTTAATAGATATAGGCCTATTCAGATTGTGTGTTTCTTCTTGTGTGAGTTTTGGCAGATTGTGTCTTTCAAGGAATAGGTGCATTTCATCTAGGTTATCAAAATTGTGGGCATATAGTTATTCATAGTATTTCTGATTATCCTTCCAAAGTCCATTGGATAGTCATGCTCCTTCTTTCATTTTTGAGGTAGTAATTCATGTTTCTTTCGCTTTCTCTCTGTGTCTTCATATATTTTGAGGCTTCCAGTTATCTTTCTGTTATTAATTTCTAGTTTAATTAATTCATGTGGTCTAAGAACAGACATTATATAATTTATGTTCTGTTGTTTTTTATGACCCAGAATGTTGTCTTTATTGGTGAATGTTCCATATAGGCATGGTATGAATGTGTATTTTTCTCTGTGATTTAGTAGTTTAAAAATGTCAATTATATCCAGTTGATTGATGGTGTTGTGAAACTGTCCTTACTGATTCTGTGTGTTTTCCTTTTTGAGTGAAAATAGCATACCTACTCTTGCTTCCTTTTGATTAGTGTTAGCATGGTATATTTTTCTAATCTTTATGTGTCTTTATATTTAAAATGGGTTTTTTACAAACAACATAGTTGGGTTTTGTTTGTTTTGTTTTATTCACTCTGATAGTTGGTCTTGTCTTCAAAGCACTTAAAGTCTGGTGTCACATAAACTAATCAAAGAATTAACAATAGGAAGAAAAAATAGCATAATATCTAAATGGCATATTAAATTATGTGTTGTAGAAGAAAAATCTACCTATTGGGAAACTTTCCTAGATTAGCTTTTTTTCTAAACATCTTATTACTCAAGCTAACAAGGGAAATTATTTTCTATTAGTTTAAAAGTGAAATCTATATCAGCTATATTGGAAATATATTCTTTTTTCTTTTGAGTCAGTTTGCTAAGTATGGTTCAAATTTTATATTATACTCAATTTTGATTTTAACTTAAATCCTAATTTTTCTTTTCTTTTTTTTTTTTGTGTTTGCCATTTTAGGTAAGACCATGAATTATGGCATTTCTTAAATGAAGCATTCACAAATGAAGTGAGAGAATGTCATATAGAAAATAAATGATTTTTAAGTTATGTCTTTTAGTTTGACTATAGATATATATATTTACCTCCTTAGTAATGCAAGAAGTCTTTGTGGGAAGCAGAGAAGCAAGCAGCTGCTTTTTGGGTGTTTACCTAAACATTTCTGGAGGATAAGCCATATCAGTCTACAAAGAGGTTTCCATGCCAGCAAAGTAAGATGTAAATGGACAAAAAATGAAGCTTATTCTTGGAGTAAGCACTATTACTCCCCAAGCAACCATGGTTTACATATTGGAATTTTGAAACTTAGTACTTCTGCTCCTAAGGGACTTACAAAAGTAAGCATTCATATGTCCCGTATTAAAAGTACTTTGAACTCTGTTTCAAAGGCTGTTTTTGGCAATCACGATGAAATGATTTCACGTTTAGCTCAATTTAAGCCAAGTTCTCGAATATTAAGAAAAGTATCAGATGGTGACTGGTTAAAACAGAAAAATTTTAAACAAGCCATCAAATCTCTGAAAAAATATAGTGATAAATCAGCAGAAACGAGTCCTGTTGCAGAAGAGAAAAGTCACATTACAGATAAAGAAGATTTAGGTAAACAAAGCCTTTTTCGTTACTCAACTAGCATAACTACAAAATTTGGAGAGTCATTCTACTTTTTATCAAATCATATTAATTCATACTTCAAACGTGAGGAAAAAATGTCTCCAAAAAAGGAAAATAAACATTTTCAGGTCAAATCCGAACTTGAAGGTGAAAAGACTCAAGAAAAGAAGTCCATATCTCCAGATCCTGGCATCCT
Organism: Spermophilus citellus; assembly: GCF_964194105.1. Classification (NCBI taxonomy): domain Eukaryota; kingdom Metazoa; phylum Chordata; class Mammalia; order Rodentia; family Sciuridae; genus Spermophilus; species Spermophilus citellus. The sequence continues at coordinate 161,982,336 of NC_138184.1, forward strand.
GACTGATAAGCCAGGCTCTGGATCTTCCATAAATACTGTGGACAAGCCTACAAGTCAGAGTGGAATGCCTGATGTTCTTCCAGTTTCTACTAAACAAAGTATTGCTAACTTTCTTTCTCGACCCACTGAAGGTGTTCAGGCTTTAGTAGGTGGTTATATTGGTGGACTTGTCCCCAAATTAAAATATGATTCAAAGAGTCAGCCAGAAGAACAGGAAAATCCTACTAAAACTGAGCAGGCTGTCAGCAAAGAAAAAACTGCAGAGGAGAAAAAACACTTATCTCTTCAGCGAGAAAAGGCAAGTGTTTTTCACTGTGATTTGATTGTGTTAATTTTTGTCAGATTTTTAAGTTTCATTTTCTAATAGAACCTAAGAAACATTAGCTATTTCTTAGAACAGTTTCATATTCTAAATATATTATGTATGTATGTTATGTCTTTGTAGATTATTGCAAGAGTGAGTATTGATAACAGAACCCGGGCATTGGTCCAGGCATTAAGAAGAACAGCTGACCCAAAGCTCTGCATTACTAGAGTTGAAGAATTGACTTTTCATCTTCTAGAATTTCCTGAAGGCAAAGGAGTGGCTGTCAAGGTAATTTCTAATTTATTTAATCTAGCTTTGTCTTGGAATAAAAATGTTAATAAACCTTTTTCAATGGAGAAAGCAAGGCCTTTCTCTTTTTTATTTTTTTTAAATTATTTGTAGTTTTGTATGTATTCAGTAATTGCTTCATTGATTCTGTGATATACATTATGCCAATGAATTCCCTAGTCTGTGATATAAATTATACTATTAGTATTGGCATCTATATTTTGAGGTTAAACATTTATAAAATAGAAGGTTAGTATCAGTATATTAGTTGAATTACCTAATAGCTGCCAAAGTTTTCTTACTTGCAGTATAGATGTTTGTACTTTTAACTACTCTTTTTTTTAAGTTATTTTTTCCTACCTTTATTTAATTCATTTATTTTTATGTGGTGCTGAGGATTGAACCCAGTGCCTCACATATGCCAGATAGCCATTCTAATACTGAGCTACAACTACAGCCTACTTCTAACTACTCTTAAGACAAGAAACATAATTCATATGTAAAGCGTTTGCTAGTTTTTATTTCATGGCCTCTCCATATTTGAAATCTTAAGAATTTTAATGACCTTAGTACTAATGGTACTGGTAATCTTAAGTGAAACAATGAGCTTTCCCTTACCTGATTTTTGAAAATCTAAAATAGTGAACATAATTTAGACCTATTTAAATAGACTGTTTTTAGAAAGTTCTCTAAAATGTGTTTGAGTCTCTTTATCTGTAATAATACAATTGTCAAAATTGTATTAGAAATGTATTAGTGCTTGTGTTTAGCTTGTCATTCAAGAAATTATTAGTTCACTCATTCACATTTATTCTACTTTTTGACAAATCACCTTGCTGAAAAGGTCTTTGAATAATGCACCTTTCCGTAGTTTTATATTATATAACAAGTATATTATGATACATAAACTTTAATATTTTATGTTCCTAAAATTTGAGGTTGTCTTTCATATTTAAAAATATCCTACTTAAAAGACAAATTTTCTAAATATACATGTGTTTTTGATTGTTTCACATTTCGGTGATGTATATAGAAATATAATTACCATCTTTTAGTTGATTTGGGATGCTGTAACAATGTACCCTAAACTGGGTAGATTATATATAACATAAATTTATTTCTCACAGTTCTGAAGGCTGGGAAAACAAGATGAGGAGCTGGCAGATTTGGTATTGGTGAAGGCCTTGTTCCTCAGTATTGTGGCTTGTTGTGGCAAACTTATGGGGCAGGAGGGGCAAGGACACTAATCTCATTCATGAGGCAAAGATCTCATGACTATCACTTTCCAAAAGGCCCTCCTACCTCTTAATTGTGTTGCACTGGGTACTAGGTGTCAACCTATGATTTTTTTTTTTTTTTTTTTTTTTTTTTTAGAAAAAAGGAAATAGAAGGTTTATTGCTTTGCTAGCAAAGGAGAAACACAGGGACTCCTCCCCCAGAGGCTATAATTCCACCCTTCAGCAGGAACTGGGGTACTTTTAAAGAGATGATTCAAAGGCTAGATTCCCATCTTCTCTGTTGGCATTGTAATTTCCTTGTTAATTTGGGAGGTAGTCATTTCTGAGATCTTCAGATACCATCCCCTAAGTCTGGATTACTTCCTTCCTAGCTTGGGTGAGTGCTCAAGTTATCTGTCAACTCTGTCTAGGGTGGGGAAGAAAGGTAATCCTGTTTCCCCTGAGATTAGGGAGGAGCTGGGAGAGAGGAAGAAGTAGAAAACCAACAGATATGGAGAAGAAATAATAAATTAAAATCCTGTTTGAAATAAAGTCTATCCAAAAAAGTCTCTAAAAAAAGAAAAAAAAAAAAGAAAACCAACAGATGAATTTTAGGGAGAGACTAATATTAAAGAACCATTTTAAACATTCAAGTATCACACACATACATTTGTAAGTATAAAGTTCACAAATTGAACCCAGATGAAGAAGCAGAATATTACCAGTGCCTCAGAAGTCTCTCTTGTACCCAGAATAGCAAAAGCAATTCTAAACAGGAAGTGTGAATCAGGTGGTATAGTGATACCAGATTTCAAACTATATTACAAAGCAATAGTGACAAAAACAGCATGGTACTGGTACCAAAACAGGCAGGCGGACCAATGGTTTAGAATAGAGGACATAGAGACTAATCCACAAAGTTACAACTATCTTATATTTGATAAAGGGGCTAAAAGCATGCAATGGAGGAAGGATAGCATCTTCAACAAATGGTGTTGGGAAAACTGGAAATCCATATGCAACAAAATGAAACTGAATCCCTTTCTCTCGCCATGCACAAAAGTTAACTCAAAATGGATCAAGGAACTTGATATCAAACCAGAGACTCTGCGTCTGATAGAAGAAAAAGTTGGCTCCGATCTACAGATTGTGGGGTCGGGCTCCAAATTCCTTAATAGGACACCCATAGCACAAGAGTTAACAACAAGAATCAACAAATGGGACTTAATTAAACTTAAAAGTTTTTTCTCAGCAAGAGAAACAATAAGAGAGGTAAATAGGGAGCCTACATCCTGGGAACAAATCTTTACTCCTCACACTTCAGATAGAGCCCTAATATCCAGAGTATACAAAGAACTCAAAAAATTAGACAATAAGATAACAAATAACCCAATCAACAAATGGGCCAAGGACCTGAACAGACACTTCTCAGAGGAGGATATACAATCAATCAACAAGTACATGAAAAAATGCTCACCATCTCTAGCAGTCAGAGAAATGCAAATCAAAACCACCCTAAGATACCATTTCACTCCAGTAAGATTGGCAGCCACTATGAAGTCAAACAACAACAAGTGCTGGAGAGGTTGTGGAGAAAAGGGTACACTTGTACATTGCTGGTGGGACTGCAAATTGGTGCGGCCAATTTGGAAAGCAGTTTGGAGATTCCTGGGAAAGCTGGGAATGGAACCACCATTTGACCCTGCTATTGCCCTTCTTGGACTATTCCCTGAAGACCTTAAAAGAGCATGCTACAGGGATACTGCCACATCGATGTTCATAGCAGCACAATTTACAATAGCTAGACTGTGGAACCAACCCAGATGCCCCTCAGTAGATGATTGGATAAAAAAGTGGCATCTATACACAATGGAGTACTATGCAGCAATAAAAAATGACAAAATCATAGAATTTGCAAGGAAATGGACGGCACTAGAGCAGATTATGCTTAGTGAAGCTAGCCAATCCTTAAAAAACAAATGCCAAATGTCTTCTTTGATATAATGAGAGCAAATATGAACAGAGCAGGGAGGAAGAGTAGGAAGAAAAGAGTAACATTAATCAGTGACATGAGATGGGAGGGAAAGGGAGAGATGAGGAAAATTGCATGGAAATGAAGGGAGACCCTCATTGCTATACAAAATTACATATAAGAGGTTGTGAGGGGAATGGGAAAATTAACAAGGAGAGAAATGAATTACAGTAGATGGGGTAGAGAGAAGAAGGGAGGGGAGGGGAGGGGGGATAGTAGGGGATAGGAAAGATAGCAGAATACAACAATTACTAATAGGGCATTATGTAAAATTGTGGATGTGTAACCGACATGATTCTGCAACCTGCATTTGGGGTAAAATTGGGGGTTCATAACCCACTTCAATCTAATGTATGAAGTATGATATGTCAAGAGCTTTGTAAAGTTGTGAACAACCAATAAAAAAAAAAAAGAAAAAAAAAGATATAAAAAAAAAAAGAAGTCTCTCTTGTATCCCTTTTAGTCAGTCTCCCAAAAAGGCAATCACAGATTAGTTTTGGCTAATTGACTTCTTTTACTCAGTGTATTGTGTGGTCGTTGTCAATTATTCATTCTCATTTTTTCATGTTTCATTGTGTATCACATTTGTTGTAATGTTGTTGGATTTCTGAGTAGTTTTCAATTTTAGTCTGCCATGAAAATTGTTGCTAATTGAAACTTTGGGGATTCTCTTAATGTTTCACAACTGATCTCAAATCTAAGGACTCTGCAATACCAAGAAAAAATGTGCTATAGAAATGGATATTCAGGTCAATTAATACTTTAGATAGTTTAAAGAAAATTGTTGCTCTTCCCTAAATAATAAGCATCTGAAAGCAGTGAACTCTATAAATTGCTTAAGGCAAGTCAGTGTCATATGCTCTGCTGAGAACTTTCCCAGCTAAACTTTTTACCCATTTTTTTTTTGGGGGGGGTGGGGGGTTAGCCAGCTTTTTATTATTGATTTGTATAGTTTCCTTATTTGTTATGGCTAGGTGTGTGTGTGTGTGTGTGTGTGTGTGTGTGTGTGTGTGTGTCTTGAAAATATATTCTCCCACTCTGGGGTATACCTTTTTTTTTTTTTTTTTTTTTTTTAGTTTTAGGTAGACACAGTATCTTTATTTTATTTATATGTGGTGCTGAGGATTGAACTCAGTGCCTCATGCATGCTAGGTGAGTGCTCTACCTCTGAGCCCCAGCCCCAGCCCCTTCTGTTGTTTTTTGGTGAATAGATATTAGTCTAATTTATATTTGTCTTTGTGTTCTGTTGAATTAATTTTTTGGTTTTGTATTTTCTTCTAAAATTTTGTTTTACCTTTCCTGCTTTTATTTGCTATTTATCTAGAATAGATTTGGTTGCATTGTGTGAGATGAGAGTTCTGCCCTTTTTTTCTAAATACACATGTCCAAGTGACACAGAACCATTTATTAAAAAGACTTGTCATAAATGTGGTCACTAATATGAGTCTGTTTCTGGACACTGGATTTTGTTCCATTGGCATATTTATGTGTTTTTGCTTCAGTACTATGCTGCCTAAATTATTGTAGGTTTACAATAAATTTAACATTTGGTAGTATAAATCCCCTAACTTTGTTCTTCCTCTTAATATTACCTTGGTTATTCTTGGCCTGTCATATTTCCATATGAATTTTCAAATTAATTTATCCATAAAAATAAAAGAGAATAAAATCATGTGGAAATTGCTTTGAATCTATGGAACAATTTAGGGTAAATTTTATCTTTGTAAAATGGAGTTTTCCATGCCTTGAATTTGGTATATTATTCCATTTTGGTAGGTCATCTTTATGTTCCCCCAGTATTTTCATTGAGCATCTTGCACATCTTTCATTGAATTTACTTTGTAGATATCTGTTGCTTTTGAATGATAATTTCATTATTTTTATTTTAGCATCTTTTATTAGTATTTATAATGGGAGAATCACCTCTTGGTCTTTGATCATTTCATGCTGTGACATGCATTCTAGATGTTGGACATCATGAATAAAAACAAATAATAGCAGCAATAACAACAACACTCCATAGGATCCAGATTCCTTTTTCCAGAGAGTTGATTTTGTTCCTGGCTTGGTGTTAATGGGGCATTCATTCAGTTAGGGTATAACTGGGTCAAGGCTGGGTTACAGTTTGGTTAATACCCTTAGTTTTCCCTGTTTGGGAGGCACCTTCCTCAGGGTTTTCAGTTGAGAGCCTCTGTGTTGACTGTCACCACTCTCATCGGTTATACAATCTCAAGAGTTTAAAAAAAAAAAAGAAAATTCCTACTCTTGAATTCCAGAAGTCCTCATCTTAGCTTTCTCACCTTTTCATATCTCATTGTTTCAGAATTCTGCAAATGTCCGGAGGTGAGCCTTGTGTCTTTAGTTTTGTCATTCTGAACTCCATGAGACTAAATGCTCAGCTCAGCTCTGTTCAATTGTGGCCCTCTCTCTGATTCAGGCCCAGTTTTTCCATCTTTCTGCTTCTTTACAGAACCAGCAAGTGCCTTAAGGAAAGAAAGGCTATAGTTTATCAGCTCACTTTCCAGCAGTTATCCCTTCTTCAGATTCCTAGTTTCTCCCATACTCATTGCCTCAGCAGCTCTACGATGCCTTTAAACAGATGGTGCTTTTCTTGCATTTTATCAAGCTGTTCTAGTTTTCTTGGCATGAGCATTGATCTGTAACAAAGTGTTCCATCCTAACCAGAGAAGGAAATTTGCCTTTCTAAATTCCACCGGTTGTTCAAGTTCCTATAAGGGCACTTTGAAACTCATTACTAGTCAGGGACAAAAAAAAAAGATAAGAAAAGAAAAGAAAACCTTTAGAGCAGTAGTATTTCAGATTTGATCATAAAAAAAAGAAAATGGGTGATACATTGAAAAACTCTTTCATGGACTGCAGATTACACAGCAGAAGTGTATCTACCACTTAGCCATTTCCTTAAACCTGGGGTATTGACTATATAAAATGCTCCTGTGTGAGTAAGCTCAGTGTAGAACCCTAAGAGTTAAGCTCTTATCTGTCACTAACAATATGAAGTTTAATATTTAAATCTTGCAGTCCTAGTTTTATTTAAATAATTATTTGTTTTATTTTATTTTTTATATTAAGAGAGAGTGTCTGGCTGTGTTGCCCAGGCTGGCACTGAACTCCGGGGCATAACTGATTCTTCTCCCTCGGCCTGTTGAGTAGATGAACTATAGGCACATGCCAGTGCCCCATCTTAAACTTATTATTTAATTTTAATGGTTATCTTTTATCTTCTGTGTCAGTTTTATTTTGTAAGTCAACATTTGCTTATATTCTACTATAAGGTTTCTTTTTGTCCCATGTGCACTATACACAACATGGTTTATTTATTTTCTTTTGATAACAGTTTAATTTCTAATGCGGAATACTATGAAGGAGTTTTATCCTCTTCAGGATTCGGACAAAATATGTATAAAATTTATGATGTTAACCTTTTGTTGTCACAAATAATATTTTAAAATTTGTATTAAGCAAGTTATATTTTCTCTAAATTTTAAACATTGCACATTTTAAAGAAGATATATGGCTAGAAGTTACTTTTTGTTGTATTAGGACAAATATATCCTAAATACATATTAATATTAACATGTCAAAAACTAATCTATAATGTAAATTAGTGAGAAAATAATGTATACTTACACCTTTATTTTATGTGATGATCTACTTGAGTTAGGTGATTCAGCAATCTGTATATGGGGTAAAAATGGGAGTTCATAACCCACTTGAATCAAACGGTGAAATATGATATATCAAGAACTATGTAATGTTTTGAACGACCAACAATAAAAAAAAATAATAATCATCCATTTTTCTTCTCGATTTGACAAAAGCCAACCAAATATCTTTTCTCTCAATGTAGGAAAAAATTATTCCATATTTATTACGACTGAGACAAATTAAGGATGAAACTCTTCAGGCTGCAGTAAGAGAAATTTTGGCTTTAATTGGCTATGTGGATCCAGTGAAAGGGAGGGGCATCCGAATTCTCACAATTGATGGTGGAGGAACGAGGTAAGGACAGAAAAATAACTTTTAAATACTTCCTGGGCTATTTTATCTTCTTTTAAAAACCTCAGACTCAATTCAGCCTTAGGCATCAAAAAAACTGATTTGATGTATTTATATTATTCTAAAATCAAATTCTAAATTGCAACATGAAATTGAATTTTTATTAATTTACTACATGAGTCTATGAAACATTTCAACATATGAATCACTTTTATTTTAATCTGATCTAGTATTTATATTTTATTTTGATGTTTTTAAATGTTTTTGGTAGTTTAGGAACTTATCAGCTATTATTCTTTAAAAATCTTAGGAATGTTTTGTAGTTTCAGCTTTCTTTTATATTTATCTTACTCATGCATGTCAGTCACTAATCAATAAAGTGCGTGGCTGGGGATGTGGCTCAAGTCTCAAGTGCTAGCTCGCTCGCCTGGCATGTGTGCGGCCCAGGTTCGATCCTCAGCACCAAATACAAAGATGTTGTGTCCACCGAAAACTAAAACTAATAATAATAATAATAATAATAATAATAATAAAAAATATTAAAATTCTAAAAAAAAAGTGATTGCTAGAAAAGGAGTCTATGTCAATAACTCCCTGGTTTCCCGTCTTCCCTTACACATGCTAGTTCTGGTGTTATACAAGAAATAAATGCATTCTTTGTTCAGAAAGAGATAATTTCATTACCAATCTTCAGTCTTACTACTTTAATCTTAGACTTTGTAAGATTTCTAGTGACTTCCTATTGGCAGAATTAAGGCACAATTTGAAACTCTAAATTTTATTATGTGGTGACTAAGTGCTTTTTTTGTTCTAGGAATGACCTGGCCTACATCGTGTATTGGGAATAGAACTTTTCATTGATTTTTTTTTTTTTTTTTGTATATTGTCTCAATGTTGAGAATTGTCCATATGGTATATATGCCCTAAGTTGACCTATACTTCCTGGGCTATTTTATCTTCTCCCATTCCTTTATGAAGTATGTCAGGCCTTTGGCAAAGATTTAAAAATGAATGAACAAATTCAGCAGCATTAGTGAATACACCTTAATGCAGAGGTTTGTCCTAAATTTACTGAATTTAAAAAAAATAAATGAATGAAAGGGTGCTAAAAAATATGACTGGGCATAGTGGAGCACAACTATAATCCCAGCAGCTCGAAAGGCTGAGATAGGATTGTTAGTTCAAAGCTAGCCTCAGCAACTCAGAGAAGGACCCTGTCTCTAGATAAAATATTAAAAAAAAAAATGGGCTAGTGATGTGACTTAGTCTAAGTTTAGTGCTCCTGGGTTCAATCCCCAGAGGGTGTGGAGGAATCTGTTAAACTATGTAAAACACAAATATATAGAAGCATAGGTGACCCATTGTACTGATGAAAGAAGAAACCATTGTATGTCATCCCAAAGTTGGTCAGGTGAGGTTTTAAGTATTTTTCAGAGTTGGAGTATTTTAAAAAATATCTTATCCACACATCTTTGTGTTCTAATTAAAATAGATACTAATACACATTTTTAGATGTGCTACAATATCACAAGTTTTATAACTTTTATTTAGATATTGAATTTTTAAAAATAATCCTAAATGTTTGGATGGGCAATTTTTACTAATGCTGATTTGCATATTAGTTTTCATGTTAGCGCATAAACTATAAAAGCAGTTGATAGGATTATTTTATTTAATGACTTGGATTTATTTTCCTTGAAATAGGAATTCTCATTTTGCTTTTGATTTTTTTCCCATAGGGGTGTAGTTGCTCTTCAGACACTGAGGAAATTAGTTGAACTTACTCAGAAGCCAGTTCATCAGCTCTTTGATTATATTTGTGGCGTAAGCACAGGTAATGATTATTAGGTTAAAGATCGTGGTTATATTATGAAATGTTGGGCATTAGTTTCATGTTTTGATGTGAATAATTTTTCAGTTTGCTTAATAAACCTGTAAAGATATTTATTTTAAATAAGTTAACATTCAGAAAGATTTTAATGTGCTTTTATAATATGTTTTCAATAAACCACTATAACAAGGGCAGATTATAAATTATTGCTTTATGGTATATTCATTGTAAGAAAGCAGTGAAGCAGAAGGCAGACATTGTACTTAAACCAATAGAAAATTAAAGGTGAATACTTTTTTTTTTTTTCCTGTGAGGGGAGTCTCTCAATTTGAAGATTGCTCCCTTTGTCATTTTTATATGGTTGTTTGAAGGCAGAATTTAAATTGAGAAATCTGAGAATCTGTGTTTAAAAAACTACTTTTAGGGCTGGGGATGTGGCTCAAGTGGTAGCATGCTCGCCTAGCATGCATGAGGCAGTGTATTCGATTCTCAGCACTACATAAAAATAAAATAAAGGTATTGTGTCTGCCTAAAACTAAAAAATAAATATTTTTTTAAAAAGAGCTACTTTTAGCAGGACATTGGGACACATGCCTGTAATTGCCAGTGATTGAGGCACGAGGATCACAAGTTCAAGGCTAGCCTGAGTAACTTAGTGAAACCCTGTCTCAAAATTAAAAAATTAAAAATTAAACAGCCAGGGATGTAGCTCAGTGGTAGAGTGCCCCTGGGTTCAATCCCAAGTACCAAAAAAGAAAAATTACCTTTAAATATTGCTAGTTGGGTTGGACATGGTGGAGCATTCCCATAATACCTCTGAAGTCTGAGGCAGGAGTATTTCGAGGTCAAAGACAGCCTTGGCAATTTAGCAAGGCTGTAAACAGCTTAGTGAGACCTGTTCTCAAAAAACAAAACAAAACAAACAAACAAACAAAAAAACGAAACACAAAAAAAAAAAACCAACTTAATAAATAAATAAAGAGCTGGGGACATGATCAGTGGTGAAGTACCCCTGAGTTTAATCCCTAGTAGGAGGGAGAGGCAGGGGATGGGGACCAAGAGGTGGTTGGTATATGTATAGAATTCTTCTTTTTCTTTCATACCCCAAAGCTTTCTCCTCCCTTTTATCTTTATTTAAGGGTTAGGCCAATGAGACACACTAGGTGGCAGTGTTTCCTACCAATTACAACTAGTACATGAAATCAGCTATTTAAAAGGAGATCCCAGAGTGTGATTTCTTTAATTACATTGACTCTAGAACCAACTTGAAAGAGTAGCTGCTTAATGAATTCGTGAGTTATTAAATATACTGTGTTCTATGACTAAAACGAAGTAATTATTGTGAGAAATATCTTTAATAACCATGATATCTTTCTTATATATTTAATATAAAGAAATATTTTTGTATATTTAAAAATTTTTATAATTACCATCTTGAGGTAGATGTATTTTTATCATTTTGGGGACCTGGTAAAGCCCTTTACATGTGTTATCACAATACAAGGGGCTTAGGAATTTTAGTTGTTATTTTTTTGCCATTTTACAGGTAAAAAACTATTGGGATTGAGAAATTAAGGAACTTGTCCCAGGTGACATAGCTAGAATTGTCCCAGTGTTAAAGCTAGAATTTAAGCCAGGTCTATGACCCAGGAGTTCTTAAAATTATAAGTGCAGTAACATCAATGCTCATAAAAACTAAGAATTTTTTTTCTTTTAGGAGCCATATTAGCTTTCATGTTGGGATTGTTTCATATGCCCTTGGACGAATGTGAAGAACTTTATCGAAAATTAGGATCAGATGTATTTTCACAAAATGTCATTGTTGGGACAGTCAAAATGAGTTGGAGCCATGCATTCTATGACAGTCAAACATGGGAAAAGATTCTTAAGTAAGTTATAATTCTTTTTAAAAATGTTCTAATTATGTAGGTATATATGCATATATAAGTTTTAAAATACAAAAAAATATGAAGAAGACTCATTATTAATACCATTAATTGGAGATAATCACTGTTCCTATTTTAATGAACCACATTGTAGTCATAAATTCTTGGGTTCATGTGTATGAGATTTGCATATAAATGAGAAAATTACCTTTTTAAAAATGTGATACTATGTTGTACATAGACCACAGTTGCACACTGTTGTTTCTGAAGTCATTATTCTAAGCTGTTTAATAATTTTTTAATTTCTTTCCAAATACTATGAATCAAAAAGTATAAGTGGAAAGTAGAAACTTAAAATCAACTGCAATCCTATTGTTCAAAGTTGTAAACCTTGCAATGTATTTCCTTCTAGGTCTTTCCTAGATTGTATACATGTTTATAAACATTTTGTGTAGCTGACATTACAGTTGTAAATTGATATCTTCCCCCCTTTTTCCAATTTTATTAAAATTTCTTGACACATTTTTAAATATTACATTATACTACATACAGAATGTGACAGTACTTGATTTCTTAACCATTTACATATATGATATTTATGGGCATTCAAGACATTTATATTGCTTTTCATTTTTTGTGATTATGAACATTGCTTTGATAAAAAACTTTAAACTTATGTCCATATTTCAGAATATACTAATAGATAAGTTTGTAAGAACATAATTATTAAATCAAGTGTTGATGTCATTTTAAAATATTCATCATTTGGAAATAGAGAATATATAAAGAAAATTACCAGTAATTCTACTAAGATCACATTTCTTTCTAGAATTTTTTACAGAGAGAGAGAGAGAGAGAAAGAGTGTGAGTGTGAGTGTGTATGTGTGTGTGTTCATTCCCTTCACAATTTGGGGATGATAATGCACATGTAATTTGATATCTGCATTTTCATTTAGTATTTATCACAGTCTCTTGTGATCTCATTAATATTTTTGAAACATTTTGATGGTGTTCACTCTTCCCTTTAATGAATGTACTATTTTTTTATTCTAAAAATTAGCTATCGAAAAAGAAGGATGCTTAAGATGTAATTATATTTCAAAAAGAAAGTTTCCATGGACATCTTACATCTTTACTTTAGCTTTAAGGAAAATTTCTAGAAGTACAATTTTGGGTCAGAGGGTATGCATGTTTTAAAAATCTTGACAAGTACATATATATACTTATTTACCAGAATCAATTTGTATTTATCTTAGGAAATATTTATGAACACCCAACAATTTAAAAAAAAGATTTTTTTTTTAAGTTGTAGGTGGGTACAATACCTTATTTTATTTATTTATATGTGGCACTGAGGATCAAACACAGTGCCTCACATGTGTTAGGCGAGCACTCTACCCTGAGCCACAACCCCAACCTAACACTCAACAATTTAATGTTTAAAATATATCAGTTTGACAGTTTTTGAAACCAGTATTTCAATTGATGTCACTTTGTTTATTAGTGAGTTTCAATATTTTTTGTTTTTTGACTGTTAATTTTGAGGGCAAGGTCTTTGCTTATTTTACTGTCAGGATGTGGCACACTATATTGTATTTATAACCATATATTGAAAAAGTACTTTCTAATTAATCATCTGTTTAATGAAGAAAGTTAAAAAATTTTAATTTAGCCACATTTTTATAATGATTTTAGCTTTGCTTTCATACTCATAAAGTCTTTTCTACCCTGAAAGTAGGTAAATATCTACATTATTTTCTAGTTCTAAGGTTTTATTAAACTTATATTTTTAGGTCAACTGAAATTCATTTTGAGACATATTGTGAGAGGGTCAAACTGTATTATTTTCTCATATTAATTTAAATGTCCCGGTACCATTACCAAATAGTTTTCTTTTTTTTTAAACTGATTTTAAACACCATCTTTATCTGTTTACATGAGAGTATAATGTCCAAGCTTTTTATTTTTCCCTTTGATTTTTTTTAATTCTGTAAATTTAGTTTTGAGCCTTTGTATAAGGTGTTTTTGAATGCAATAATGAATCTCCTTTATTCTTTTTCATAATTCTGTTAACTATTTTCATTTAATTTTCAAAGTGAATTTTTGGTTACCTTTCTCATAAAAATCTTACTAATATTTTAATGGAAGTTAATGTGAACTCTACAGGTTATATTGTGGAATGTTGACATCTTTCCAGTTGTGAAATCTCTCCATCTATTGTTGCAAATATAAAAATGTTACTTATTTTAGGTCTTTTGCATTTACTAGAAAGAAGAACTCCTATCAGTTCTCATGAAATCATAATACTGCTTCTTAAAGATTTTTAAATAAAGATTTAAAATTTTAACATAAAATAATCACTTTACTGTGAAATTCTTTTTCATTTTCTCATGAATCTTCATATTTGCATATTACTATTTCATTTTTGCTTTTTCAGAGACTTCTTTATTTTTAATCATAGCTTCGATAAACTTTTTATCCTTTCTTTGATTTTTCTCTTAACTGTTATAGCAAAACAAACTAATTCTCAAAGTTAGTAGCTTAAAATAATAATGATTTAGTCTCTGATTCTGTGATTTGATTGGGCATTTCTTCTGTGCTTGCCTATATTCAGTTTTGCTACTGGCAACTGGTTGCTCAGTTAATATGGCTGGAACAGCTGAGTCTCTCTTTACATGGTCATTTCTATCCTGGGCTTCATCTCATCATCTCCATCTCAGCATTCTCAGAGGGCAAGCCTCAATGCATAATCACTTATCAAGCCTTGGTCTTATCCCTTATTTGCTGATGTCTCATTGCTTGAAGCTTCTTAAACCAAGGATCTGTGTTGGATAGGGCAATATATAAGGACATGGATTCGAGGAAATGTGATTCACTGGGGGCACTATTGTTATACTCTACCATACCTATCCACTGGTTCTTTTGTTTGTCATGACTTTTTAATCTTGCTGTTTATTGAACACTTTCGTGTTTGTTTTTTCCTATGATGATGACTTTGTGTTATTTTGTGGGTACTATTTTGATTATAGCATCAGTAGAATCTGAGATTGCTAAGAATTTTTTTCATATGTTGGTCTTTCTGTTATAAGCAATTATCATTCCTTTCTATTCAAATTTATATTCATAAATCACTAAAGCATTTTAGCTCTTTTAGTAAACCAAGGTTTAAACAACAACAATAATAAAGTTTGAACTTTGCTTGAAAGTGTGAATGCTCCCAGAATTTCTGTTCCAAATATATATCAAGAGTCTGTCGGGGCTGGGGATGTGGCTCAAGCGGTAGCGCGCTCGCCTGGCATGCGTGCGGCCCGGGTTCGATCCTCAGCACCACATACCAACAAAGATGTTGTGTCCGCCGAGAACTAAAAAAAATAAATATTAAAAAAGAAATTCTCTCTCTCTCTCTCTCTTTCTCTCTCCTCTCTCACTCTCTCTTTAAAAAAAAAAAGAGTCTGTAGAACAGTAAAATTGAATTGATCTTCATATAGAAGAAACATATAGATCAGGTTGGGAAAGATAAGGATCTTGTTCATTTTGGAAAGTATTACACTAGTACACTGATGTTTATAAAAGCTTGTAAAGAGTAAATCACCAAGCAGTTTATTTGAGATTTACTAACAGTTGAGAAACTTAAGTGTGATTTGAAAAAAACATCATTAGGAAAATACTACTTAGAGGAAGATTAATAAAGCCATAGTATTTGCAAGGCAGAGAGAATAATCTTTAAGACTGAAAAAAGTCTACATTAAAATTAAATTTCCTTGTAATGAAATTGTAAAAATTGCTGCCCATTAATTCAAATACTAATTGAGATGTTTTTACAAGCAATTTTTATAACATTGGCTCTGTGTTACCCACTAAAGCAAGTTTAATGTCTAAATGTAAATGTCTTGACCTGGTTTTTAGGTAAGTATACTGTATAAACACTTCTGTAGTCTTTTTTGATTTTACCCTTGGAATTGAACCCAGGGGCACTCTACCATTCAGATAAAACCTTTTGCTCCCACCACTATTTAAAATTTGTATTTTGGGACTGGATCTCGCTAAGTTGCTGAGGCTGGGCTTGAATTTGTGATCCTCCTGCCTCAGCCTTCTGAGTCACTGGGATTACAGGTGTGCACCACTATACCTGGCACTCCTGCAGTCTTAACGAAACTTCTATATCCTGGCAGCAGGACCCTGAAAAAAATAGATTGATTCTATTTTTATGCCTTTGTTCTATATAGGTACTGGCTTTTAGGATGTTGCCATTATTCAGTATCTCTCTCAAACTACACTCTATCCTATATTTAATTCTTCACCTCAGAACTATACTTACAGTCTGAATCAGAGATTAATAAATCACTGCATATTGTTTCTTGTGCATTAATTGGATTGTAAGCCTCTTAGAGGAAATTGTTGTACTTCTTTTTGTTCCTTATAGCACCTTGAGAAAGCCATCTGCAAATAGTAATTTCATAGTGCATGTTTTGGGCTGAGGATGTGGCTCAGTGGATGTGGCTCTTCTGTTGCTCTTGAACTCTGATCTTTCATGTTTTCCTTCCTTGTGCAGTTTATCAACTATGTGCCCCTTGTGGCAGCACTGTACTGGGCACTTTGGATGGATTCATAAGCAACCACAGACATGGAGTTTATAGTCTATTCATGCAATAATCACACAGATGAGATATATTTTTCTGAAATAAGATATGTGGAACACAGAAATGATTTTCTCTGCTTGGCATGGACAAGGCCCTAGTTTAATCCCCAGCACCGCCAGGAAAATAAAAAAAAAAAAAAAGGGCATATTTTGCTGGGTGTGGTGGCATACACCTGTAATCCCAGCAGCTCAGGAGGTTGAGGTAGGAGGATCACAAGTTCAAAGCCAGTCTCAGCAATTTAGTGAAGCCTCAGGCAAATTAAGGAGAACCTGTCTCAAAGTGAAAAATATAAAGGGTTGGGGATATGGCTCAGTGGTTAAGCACCCCTGAGTTCAATCCCTGGTACCATTAAAAAAAAAAGTACTTGTTTTCTGATTCTTAAGAAAGAAAAAATCATTTTGATATATATTATTTCTTCTTTTTTAATAAAGGGATAGAATGGGTTCTGCACTAATGATTGAAACAGCAAGAAACCCTACATGTCCTAAGGTAAGTGTAGTGTATTATCTTAAATAATACCCATTTCTAACAAGGTCTGACAAAAGCAGTTATTCTGAGGGCTCTTTTGTTAAGGAGAAAAATTCTAAGAAATTTCTGCTAATAGATTCTATTCTTCTATGATGATCTAGGATGTGATGATTAGATCTTTTGTATATCTAGTAAAAGTATTACAGAGGTTTAAAAACATGAAAGTCTGAGACTAAAAATAAGGAAGAATTATTTTATAATAATTATTTTAATCAAATTTAGGAAAGTTATAGCATTTCCTCCCCTAGATTTTAAAGAAAAAAATCTATATATCATATATAAGCTCAGTATAGCTCCCCATTTATTTATTTGAAGTTCAATGACCTGAGTATTACTTGAGTTTGTTTTCTTTAATAATACTTGTTTGATTAAGGAATATAATTTATGTGCCTAAGAATCCCATGCAGCTTATATGTATTCTCGGATAACAAGCTGTAATAAGAAAAGTCCAATAGATACAGCTCCTCTGTTGCTCTTGAACTCTGGTCTTTCATGCTTTCCTTCATTGTGCAGTTATCAACTATGTGCCCATTGTGGCAGCACTGTGTTGGGCACTTTGGATGTATTCATAAGCAACCATAGACATGGAGTTTATAGTCCAGTAGATTATAAACTCATTCAATAATCACGCAGATGAGATATATTTTTTCTGAAATAAGATCTGTAGAACACAGAAACAGTTTTCTGAAAGCACACATTTAAAGGGATGTAAAAGAAGGCTACTTTGAGATTTTAACCTGAAGGCTGATGAGTAGGAACATTTCTGGCAAAGAGACAAAGGGAATGGGCTGTGCAGAAGGAGTCATAGACAATTCCAAGAACTGAAAGAGTTCCTGAAGACTACAGCCTGGGAACCCAAGGGCAGCATGTGCGGATAAGGCTGGCGCAGTAGGCAGATCAGACTGTGTACAGGGCCTTATAGGCTGTGATAGCTCTTTTGGAGAGGATCCTGGGATGAACTCTGTGCTTCTTGCTTCTTTCCCTGTATCTTCAGGGCTCCATTTCTATTCCACAGAAGTTGTTGACTTTGAATAAAAGAATAGACTGAATAGAAGGAAACTTTAGCCATATTAAAAAGTGTTTCATTATGATAAAGGCAGCAGTCATCTATACATGTGTTAATCCAGTTTTACCTATAATAATTAGAGAAAGACCCTCTGATTTTAAGTGCATGACCATCTCTTAACCATAGCAACCTAGAGACAGAGTTGGATTACTTACAGGAATTCAGGCTATGACTTGTTTATTAAATAGCAAAGCAGATGGGTCCTTGGCAGGGCTTGGCATAGGACACTAAAAACTTTGGCCTTGGTATATTTCTGCTTATTAAGTTTGTATTGCAGATCATCATACAACATATTTTACATACATTCAATGTACAGCCATAAAATCTGAGACATGTAGTGATTGGTGTTAGAGTTTTTTAATAAAAATTATCAGCTACCAAGTTTTAATAACAAATAAAAGCCCTAGGAGTTTGTGTAGTGTTGTTTCAGCTTTACCAGAGTCATAATGCTTTCAAAGAGCACAAAAACAAAGACTAAACTTGTAAATAATATTGTGAAAATAGTGTACTTATTAATCTTTAAGTAGTTTTTCTTAATTGTTAACTTCTGCTATGCCAATTAACACATAAAAATCGAGAAATGTATGCCTTCTTGAATGTCTTTAAGTCAAATTCAATTATATAGTCAAAGATATTTTTTGTTATTATTCTATTACATTTCTCAGAATGGTCTCAGTTCTTACATCTATTGTGCCATAAAGAAATATCTAATTTAAAATTTTTGCTGAACTTTAAGTTTATGCCACACATTGATCTTTTGGAGAGTTGTAGATTGTTCATTCATACTACTCAATAGTATTTAACTTATAGATGCCAAATATTGCTGCTTACAGTGGTACTGTCACTTTTTATTTCACTAGGTAGCTGCTGTAAGTACCATAGTAAACAGAGGGATAACGCCAAAAGCCTTTGTGTTCAGAAACTATGGTCATTTTCCTGGAATCAACTCTCATTATTTGGGAGGCTGTCAGTATAAAATGTGGCAAGCCATTCGAGCCTCATCAGCAGCTCCAGGCTACTTTGCAGAATACGCATTGGGAAATGATCTTCATCAAGTAAGTTGACTTGTATGGCATCTTTTATAATTTTACATGATTAAAACAATCAGCATTTATTAACTGTCACTGAACTTTGTAAGACTCAACCAAGATGACTTCTTAAGGTTTTTATAGTTCAAAAGATGTGCAATTCATTATATTTTTGTCTGTCTTAAATTCATAAGTCTTCTGCCTTGAATGTATAATTTAGGAAAATTTTGAAATATTCTATACAGTGTGGTTTAAAGCTAATTGTGATAATTTTATTGATGAAAAATGTGGCAGTATGTAGCTTTTCAAACATGAAATTAAATATGAAATAGGTTCCAGCAAATGCAGAACCCAGTCTGACAATTTTGGAGAGTATAGTTTGGAGGATACTTAAACATTTATTAAGTTAGCTATGTACCAGACACTTGTTTAATTTTTTTACATGATTGTCTCATTTAATCGTTACTACTTATGAGACAACTATTTCCATTTTACAAGTAAGGAATTGGGGTCTTAAGAAAGGATAAGTAATTAGAGTCACAACTATTCAGTGACAGGATACTACCTATAATTATAGTTTTAAATTTAAGTTATTTGTAGAGTTAAGTATTGTTTCTGGTCATTCTTTTTATGTAGTCTCATGTACTTAATTTCTTTCTGTCAGGTGTTTCCCACTATTTGTGGGATGCTTAAGTTTTTTTGTTTTTTTTGTTGTTTTCTTTTTTTTGGTAACAGGGATTGAACCCAAGGGAACTTAACTACTGAGCCACATCCCCAGTCCTTTTTATTTTTAATTTTGAGACAGGGGTTTGCTAAGTTGCTTAGGATCTTGCTAAGATGGTGAGGCTGGGTTTGAACTTGTGTTCCTCTTGTCTCAGCCTCCTGAGCTTCTGGGATTACAGGCGTGTGCCACCACACCTGGCTTGGAATACTTACTCTGTAATTTGTACCTAAAAGATAAAAAATAAAACCAATAGCTTTTAAGATGGTAATTTTGACATGATGTCCCACTTAAAATCAGTCTCATTATATAGTCTGTAATCTTAACTTTCCTCTCTAGTTACTGAAGTTTGCGTGTTCTCTTTACTTAGTAATTACCTATCTCTTGGAAAAAAGTCTTAATATTACTGACAAGGATTTTCAGGTAGCATTACTATACTTGGGTCTTTATGAACTATATATTGGCTATAAAGCTTTGAAATTTCTAATGCATAACTCTAATTTACATGCGTTATTAATAAATAACTGAAATATTTTTATCAATTTTATTTTCTCCTTTGTTTTGATAGAATAGCTTAGATATATTCTAAAATTTTATGGTCAACGATCCTATTTTCTTTTTAATTTTTCTGAGAGTAATATCATAATTTTTGTAGTCAAGACATTAAAATAGGATTTCTTTTGTCTTTAAGAGTCACTTCAAACCACTTCTTACTTGGTCAAATCTGTCATTGTTGAATTATGTAAGGCACTTCCCTTCTTGCCTTTCTTTTTTTTCTTCCACCCCCTCAGGGCAGCAAGTGATGGCTATTGAATTTCTTTCTGACATAGATTTCAGGATTTATTGGTCACAGTAAATGTTGATTGTAATATGTAGCTTGCTGTCTTTAACAACAACTTCTCCCTTTCTTATTTTATTCTTGCCATATCACAAGTGGAAAAATAACTTAGACAATGTATTTAAAATACACAGAAGTTAGAGCTGTAAGATGGTCATTATGGTAAGACTTCTCAGTTACACCAAATATCAGCAAGAATTTCGAGTAATAAATTTGGATACCTGCATTTTGGGACCAAATGTTTTCAGATTTCAAAAGAAGTTATCTCACCCAGCTGGGTGGTGCATGCCTGTAATTCCAGCAGTTTGGGAGGCTTAGGAAGGAGGATCTCAACTTGAAAGCCATCCTAAGCAATTTAGGGAGGCTCTAAGCAACTAAGTGAGATCCTGTCTCTAAATAAAATATTTTTAAAAGGCTGAGAGTGTGTCTCAGTGGTTAAGTGCCCCTAGGTTCAGTCCCTAATTAAAAAAAAAAAAAGAAGTCATCTCACTTGCTCTCTTTATTGCTGAAGGAAAAGTAGTTCAGATGTTTAATTCAGTCTTTCTTGCATATGTGTGTTTGTATGTGTGTGTAACAAAATAACTCAGTGGATCTTTTTCTATATCAGATAGACTAGTAATATTTCTTTTCATGCTTCACCATTTTTATTTTTTTAACTCTTTTTAATATCTATTTATTTATTTTTTATGTGGTGCTGAGGATCGAACCCAGTGCCTCACATGTGCGAAGCAAGCGCTCTGCCACTGAGCCATAGCCCCAGCCGTGCCATTTTTATATTGATGAGCAAACCTTTCAGTTTATTTTGAACTACATAATTTAAAAATTGCTTAAATAAATTTTTGTAAAATACATAACTACGTGGACAGAGGTTATACTTTCATGTAAATCGTTAGCATCCAGAAAAATTGGCACACTTATTATACATTCCAATGAAATCTGAATCTAAAAAATCTATTTAATAGTTTTCTTATTATACATTCTCTTCTTCCAAGAGGAATAAGACATGGGGTATATTTGCCCTCAAAAGACAACTAAAAAGATTGATAAGAACATTCTAAGCTAGGCGTGGTGGAGCATGCCTTAATTCCAGCTACTCAGGATGTGAGGCAGGATTACAAGGTTCAGGCCAGCCTGAGCAATATAGTAAGATATCTCAGTTTCATTAAGAATTATGGGTTAGTTCAGTGGTAGTGCACTTGTCTACCATGCATGAGGCCCTGGGTTCAGTCACCAGTACTGAAAGAAAAGAAATGAATATTCTGAAGTGTGAGTGATCATGATTACTTAAACAAAGAAAAAATTCAAGCCTCGTTCTGATCTTTAGAAGTTTTCAAAGTTAAAACTAAAACACAATACTTACTACAACCTTCCTATCCTAAAACTTTTGAATAATTATATTCAATTATTTCTAGTCTCATTTTTAAAATCCCTTTTAACTGTCATGTCTGACATATGTCTTATTTTAAGTTACTTTATATCCTTTTTGGAGCCACGTAGAATATAAATTATAGGTTAATATTCTATTTGAGCAGTTATTGAAAGTAGTGCTATAATTAAGAGGTATGAATAGATGGATGGGAAGATTTCATTTTCTTTTGACTATAAAAAGAAGAATATTATTATAGTACTTATAAAGTGTGTTACATGTTCTAGAAAATGGTAGAGTAGGAAGAATTCTTTTTGAATAGGCTCCAGTTACTCCTGCCTGCCAAGTAGTAGCATATTTTTCTTGAAATTGTATTTTTTTTACACAAAATTATCCCATATCTCTTTATTTTTTTTATCTCTACCTACAAGATTAAATTGTTCATTCCTTATCTTTAAAGGAAGAATCTGATACATTGACTTATGCTAAAGAGTTTTTGGGGGGAGCAGAGGGGTCCTGGAGATTGAACTCAGGTTTTTGCATATGCTAAGCGTGTGCTCTACCACCAAACTACACTTGAAGCCATTACACTGAAGGTCTTGATGATAGCTTCTAACATATCATTCCTCTTTGACTTTGTTGATATTTGAAAAGGTTATATTCAGAGGTTAGGATACATTAACCTTTTTAAAAAAAAAAAATTCTAGGGGCTGGGGATGTGGCTCAAGCGGTAGCGCGCTCGCCTGGCATGCGTGCGGCCCGGGTTCGATCCTCAGCACCACATACCAACAAAGATGTTGTGTCTGCCGAGAACTAAAAAATAAATATTAAAAATTCTCTCACTCTCTCTCCTCTCTCACTCTCTCTTTAAAAAAAAAAATTCTATACAAATGTTGCAGGTAAAGAATATTTTTTAGCAGAAAGAGCCTGCCCAACACCTGCAAAATTATGTCTGTGCTGGGCCACAACTAATATTTTTTTTTTCTTTTCTTCCTGCTCTTCCTCCCTGCTCTGTTCATAGTTGCTCTCATTATATCAAAGAAGACATTTGGTATTTGTTTTTTAGGGATTGGCTAGCTTCACTAAGCATAATCTGCTCTAGTGCCATCCATTTCCCTGCAAATTCTATGATTTTGTCATTTTTTATTGCTGCATAGTACTCCATTGTGTATAGATGCCACATTTTTTTAATCCATTCATCTATTGAAGGGCATCTGGGTTGGTTCCACAGTCTAGCTATTGTGAATTGTGCTGCTATGAACATCCATGTGGCAGTATCCCTGTAGCATGCTCTTTTAAGGTCTTCAGGGAATAGTCCAAGAAGGGCAATAGCAGGGTCAAATGGTGGTTCCATTCCCAGCTTTCCCAGGAATCTCCAAACTGCTTTCCAAATTGGCCGCACCAATTTGCAGTCCCACAAGCAATGTACAAGAGTACCCTTTTCTCCACATCCTCGCCAGCACTTGTTGTTTGACTTCATAGTGGCTGCCAATCTTACTGGAGTGAAATGGTATCTTAGGGTGGTTTTGATTTGCATTTCTCTGACTGCTAGAGATGATGCACAACTAATAATTTTCATTGTAACTAAACATAAATGTAGTGAATGCTGACTCAGTGCTAGGTATTATACTAGCTGGGCAGGATATTAAGGTTTTTAATAGTAGGTTTTATATTTTTTGTGCTTCCTGGATTCTGTCCTCAAATAACTCAGGCTAGAAAACTATAAACATGGTTATAAAATGAGATGATAAATTCACTAATAAAAATATGTACAGTGTTGAGAATAATTAGATATTTATTCTGTCAGGGTCATCAAAGAAGTTGTAAATTGAATTGATGTATGAAGAATGAATAGTTGATTAGGAATAGAATGAGATTGGCAGGACTGGAGATGTAGCACAGTAGCAAAATTGCTTACCTAGCATGTGTGAAGCCCTGGGTTCATCCCTGGTCCTACAAAATATGAGGTGAGTGGGAGAAAGAATATCAAGGAGGAATGGGGAATGATTGTTTAATGATTAAGAGTTTTGAATGGTAAAAATGTTTTTGGAAACATTACAAACAAAAATTATAAAACATTGTAACTAATGCTACTGAATCATACTCTTTAAATTGGCCAATTTTATATTATATATAATTTACTACAATAAAATTTAAACTAAAATGAAAAGCTGATATGATTAAGAGTTATTGATATTGTCCATTGGTTCCTGTCAAGTGCCCTGATTTATGATATGAAATGATTAAACGTATATTAAAAGTAAAAAAAAAACTTTACATTTTATGCTATTAAGCAAACATACAGTATATAGTTAAGATGCAGGCTTCTGTGTTTTGTAGAAGATAATTAGTAAATTACTCCATCAGTTCATTTTGCCAATCCTCAGCACCTACCATTGTGCCTGGCATGTACTAAGTCCACATTAAATAAATAATCATAATTATAAATACTTGAGTCAATGGAAAGGCTAAGGAAATACCATAGACATAACAGCCTAAGGACCTCCCAGTAGAAGAGGTGTCTGACAGGAGTAAGTTAATAAAGAAAAGCTTAAGTCTAATCACCACTAGATGACAATCAATACCAAAAATCTTAACTATTGTACTTCTTGATTAAAAAGTGGGTAAAGTGTAAGGAACAGAAATTTACTTTGAAAAATGGCTAGTGAAGCCATTAGAAAACTGGCAGTTTTTAAATTTGGGATTGATTTTGCTGTAATCAGTTCTTGGTAAACCTTTTTTGCCCCTTCTGTCTTTTTTTTTTCTTTTTGTCTATTCTAAACCTCTTAACAGACTTTGATAATAATGGGAAAGCATTTTGTCTTAAATATCCATTTGATAAATTACACAGAGTGTAATAAACATAGACTTTAAGGTAAAAATTGTTTTATAAAAAGTTTTTTTTTTGCTAAATTATAATTAAATGTTTCCCCTACCATGAGATGAGTATCCTTCTAGTGTCCTGTTATTTAAAAGAAAGGAAAAAGTTGAAAGATTAAATTTAAATTCATAGTTGAAAAAGTCTTTAGGAAATAATTATTATTACCATCATTTGAAGAATTTAAGTTGATTTTTTTTTTACAAAGTTCAGCAGTACTCATACCCAACTAATGTATGACTTTCAATAGATTTATAAAGAAAGCTAAATTTAAAAATAGTTACTTTCAACTGGTGGATTAACTATGGTATATCTAAGCAATGGCGTTACTTAGCAGTAAAGAGGAATGAATTACATGTTCAACTATATGGATAAATGTCAGAAGCATTTTATATGATAGAAGTCAGACCTATAAGGGCACTACTAAATAATTTCATTTATTTTGATAATCTGATTTGTGACCTTGAAGAGTAAATGAATGAATAGCATTTTGAGGATAAGGGGATTAAAAATTGAGACTCTAAGGAGTTATAAAATATGTTGAAGTCATATGGGGGGTGATGTAAAGGCTTGAGGTGGAAAGAAATCTATGAACCAGATGCTGACTTCATTCACCAAATGAGTGACTGTAGATTAATATGTAGTATATAATGAGCAGCAGAGCCTTTAAGAAGCATTTTTCCAAGTTAATTTGCCCTAGTGATCTAGAAGAAATAGTAAATCAGATACTACCAGCCCACTCCCAACCCTAAGGTACCTGGGTAGTAATATCAGGAAAAGACTTAAGTCAAAAAAGAAGATAGCACTTTCAGAAGAAGGTGAGATTACACTGGGAGTTTAAACTGTGGAACAGTTTGGTAAGAGCACAGGGGAGGGTTTTAGGATGTAGGAAAAGAGGAGGGCTGCATGAGTGGGACGGAAGAAGAGAATGGAAGGCACAGTGGAGTTTAGAATGGCATGCATATTTGGTCTCTGCTGTTACTTGGAGGAAAATGGGCCTAAGGTCCAGAAAAACTTGTCCCACCATCCATGGTGATTGGTTTCAGCAAATGCAGGCGCAGTTCATGGACTTCAAACTCGGTTCACATAATGATCGCAGTCCCTAAAACTATAGTCACTAAACTTTTTGGCTAGCCACTGAGTACAGAGGTAGTCATTTAGGGTTTTCTTAGTGAACTGAAACCATGT
This sequence comes from Spermophilus citellus, assembly GCF_964194105.1. Taxonomy (NCBI): domain Eukaryota; kingdom Metazoa; phylum Chordata; class Mammalia; order Rodentia; family Sciuridae; genus Spermophilus; species Spermophilus citellus. Next base: position 162,008,167 of record NC_138184.1, read on the forward strand.
ACTTGGTACCAGAGAAAGTCAAGGCCTACTTCTCGTTTTCTTTTGACACTGCCAAGGATTGAATGGTGGGTATCACACATATCCTAGGCAATCACTTTACCAGTGCTACTCCAGGCCTACTTCTCACATTCTTAACTTGCTCTGTGATACATTTAGTTTAGGATTTTGCTCTTTGCTGTTTATTTTCTGTCATGCTACTTGGACTTTAGGAGTGATAAGCATTTAACTGCATTACTAGATGTATATAGGAAAAGAGCTTGATTAGTCACTTAATCTACCTTAAATCAGACGTCTTTCCCTAAGTTTTAAGTAAAATAGCTCAGTGGTAGAGCATTCGCCTAGCAAGTGTGAGGCCTTAGAATGTACCATCCGTTAACCACCAGTTAAAGACAGTGTGCCTTTAAAAAGTAGTTCAATTCAGTATTGGGGGAGGGAGTGGGGGAAAATATGCAAAGCAGTCCAAGAAGTTGTTCAAATGAGAAAGGAAAGCTTAATACAAAATTTCTTCATGAGGTTGGTGGGTTTGCAGCTAATTTTACAGCTGTGATATATGAAATAAATTTATTTAAAAGAACCTCTTGTTTTTAAATACTTTGGCTTATTATATAGTTCAGTTTTCCAAATGTATACATACCAATCTGTTTAAAATACAGTTTTTGTTTTCATGTTCATAACCTTTAATTTCACTTATTTTTTAACATGTTTCATACAGGATGGAGGTTTACTTCTGAATAACCCTTCAGCATTAGCAATGCATGAGTGTAAATGTCTTTGGCCGGATGTCCCACTAGAGTGTATAGTATCCCTGGGCACTGGACGTTATGAGAGTGATGTGAGAAATACTGCAACATACACAAGCCTGAAAACCAAACTTTCTAATGTTATCAACAGTGCTACAGACACAGAAGGTTAGTTTGTTTCTGTGTTACTTCAAGATACTTCAACTTAGAGTGATTAGTTTTTGGTAGATAGAACATGTTGATCTTAACTTCATATGAGTGTTGTATCTATACTGTGTGCCTAGGAAACACATGGGAACAAGTATTTTGTTTTCCTTTTTCCTCACTTTTATTAGAGTTACCCTAAGTAGAGAGACTGCTTTCCACCTAGGAACTGGTGCTCTCTTTGCTTCCTTAGAATTGGAGGAATATCACAAAAGCCTGAATGGAGATTCTTTAGCCAGTTAAGAAAGCAAAAATCACAAAAGGAGTCAGGTTGGTTTGAATGTACACATAATAATATTGTGAGAGTATTTATGGAATTAGATTATTAGTGATGTGGAGGCAAACTGGAATTAAATAAATTATCGCTGCCTTTCTTCCTGAATCCATTTAAAATCCATCTAGCATGTAAATCAAATTACCTTCCTCTTCAAAACCCCTTAGACTTTCTATAACATGTGGAACAAAATTCAACAGCCTCTCTCTCTGAAATTTATCATACATCCTATAAGACCTAGTATATCTCTTCTTCCTCTCAAAGCCACTCTTTGATTCTTACTATTCCTCAAACTTACTAAGAACCCTTCTGTCTCAGGGCCTCTGCAGATGCCGTACTCTCTTTGTACAGCACATATCTGGGTATGTGCTTAACCCTTACTTCATTCAGGTCTCTGCTCAAATGTCATTTCCTCAGAGAGACCTTTCCTGACCACTTGCCCAGCTTCCTACCACTTACCCTGCTTGTAGTCTCCTTTCTTTTGTTTGTTTTTGTTTTCCTCTTGGAGCATTTGTTTTGTTATGGAGATATATATATATATATATATTATATTTGTTTACTTATTTCTTAGTCCCACAAGTATGTGAGGCAAAGGGCTAGAGATGTAGCTCAGTGGTGGAGCATTGCCTGCCATGTGTGAGGCTCAATGTTTAATCCCCAGCAGTTTGCTTTGCCTTACCCCAGTTTACCATTGACTCCAGGGCATGGCATGTACTGGGCAGTCAGAGAGTATATTTTGAATTTCTAGTTTGAATTTTGGTTTTACATTCTTTGTAGTACTGTTTTATTTTTATGTGTGTGAAATGCGTTATTAAATTTAAAGGATTATCATTTAACAGCTTCTTATTTCTAAAATGTCATTCTTTGCATATCAGCATGTTATTAACTGTATCATTAACCTAAATGAGGATTTTCAACTCCCCACTAAGGTCTTTTATCTTTAAATGAAAACCAACAAAAAACAGATAAATTCTTATCATCTGAAATTTTATTGTTACATTAATAGGATATTGTTTTTTCCTCAGCTTTATTATAATTGACAGATAATACTTAAGGTATACAACATGTTTTAATGTAAGTATACCTTATGTAATAATTCACACAACCAAACTAATTAACGTATCCATCGCCCACATTTTGTGGGATGGGCAATGAAAACACTTAAGATCTACTCCCTTAAAAAATGTAGAGCATACAAGATATTATTATTAACTATAGTCACCATACTATACATTTCATTTGTAGAACTTATTTATCTTATAAAGTTTATATTCTTTGATCAACATCTTCCCATCCCGAGCCCCCAGGCACCTACCATCTTATTCTCTGTTTCTCTGGGTATTTTAGATTCTGTACATGGAGTGATATGCAATATTTGTTTTTCAGTGTCTGGCTTATTTCAGTTGGTATAATGTTCTTCTGGTTCATCTGTGTTATTGCAAATTGCTGGGCTTATTCTTTTTTTAGGCTGAATAAAATTCCACTGTGTGTGGGATAAACAGTGGTTATTTCCATATATTGGTAATTATGAGAAATGTTGCAGTGAACATGCAAATGCAAATATCTCTTCAAGATTATTATTTAAGGACTGGGCTTGTGGCTCAGTGGTAGAGTGCTTGCCTTGCATGTATGAGGCACTGAGTTCGATTCTCAGCACCACACATAAATAAATGGTTAAAATAAATGTCTATCAACAACTAAAAAAATATTTAAAAAAAAGATTCTTATTTATTTCCTTCGGATATATATCCAGAGTGGGACTGCTAGATCATATGGTGGTTCTAATTTTATCAGGGATTGAACTTAGGGGCACTCAACCACTGAGCCACATCCCCAGCCCTATTTTGTATCTTATTTAGAGACGGGTCTCACTGAGTTGCTTAGCGCCTCACCGTTGCTGAGGCTGGCTTTGAATTCACAATCCTCATGTCTCAGCCTCCTGAGCTGCTGGGATTACAGGCGTGTGACACCATGTCAGGCCTAATTTTAGTTTTTGGAGGAACCTCTGTGCTGTTTTTCATATGTCTGCACCAGTTTGCATTTCCACCAACAGTACACTTCCACATCCTCACCTGCACTTGTTATCTCTTGCCTTTAATAACCAACCTAATAGGTGTGAATTGGTATCTCATTGTGATTTTGTTTTGCATTTCTCTGATTCAATAAAATATTCTTGTCATTAGCCATCTGCCGAGACACAGCTTTTTTAAAAAACATTTTTTTTTAAGTTGTTGATAGACCTTTATTTAATTTATTTATTTATTTGTGGTGCTGAAAATTGAACCCAGTGCCTCACACACTCTAGGCAGGTGCTGTACCACTGAGCCACAACCCCAGCAAGAGACACAGCTTTAATCAGCCAGCTTCATAATACTTAATTTAGTACCTCCTGTAAACCATGTTGTCAGCCTTTGTGGAATTTTCTAGAAATATGAAATGCTGCTTCAGTGTACTTACACTCTAGTTAATGATACAAGTATGTGAATAGTGTAATAATGTTAACTTTGAAAAAGATGTGGTAAGAATTTTATTGAGGCATATAATTACTGATACTAAATTGTTATGTACCTGCAAAGACAGTAAATTCATGTGGTTCAACCTTGTATATAATTAATAGGGCCCAGATATTTCCTTTTACCATTAACAATTGGACAAAACGGTAGTTTTCACATATTGGATTACAGGCAGCATACAAAAGGTATTTCTGAGAGAAGGAAAATGAATGAGGTAATCATCAAGATTACCCAGCTTGCTACCTGAAGAGTTTTTATACTTAGCACATAGAGGGAGAACTCAAAACAATAGATCAGTCTCTTGGAGTTCAGTAAACAGAATTTGGAGTTTAGAGATGTAAAGATGTCTTGTATTATAATACAAGATACCACAGAGAAGCAACTACATAAGGAATAAATAGTGTACCAGAGATAATGCAGGAGAGTCCCTTTGGTCTTTGATCAAGTACTGATCTGTGCATGCATGTGAGGAAACTACTCAAGGCAGAGGAAAGATCCACCAAAAAGGAATAGAGAAAATAATACTTGGAGCTCATGTGGAACCAGAATAGCTTGAATTTCCATCAACTAGATTTTCATCAATGAGAAAGGCCTTGTTATACACAGGATCTGTGGTGGAGTCCATAGAAGTAGTAATAGCATCAAATTAGTTCTAGACTAAGAAATGCTATAGATCCACCCTAGGAAAGCTTTAAAAAAAAATCAGATTGAGTCCAACTACCATCAAAGCTTAAAAGAAACCCTAAACACACACACACACACAAATACACATTTAATCCAATTAACATCATCATTGTTTGACCTAAAAGCCAACAATATATGAAGGAATTCAACAAATTCCCTGTATACAGATATGTAAAACCCAGAATGTCAGGCATTCAGTAAAAAAATGTGTAGGCATACAAAGAAGCAAGAAAAGACAGCCCTTAACCTGGAGAAACCCAAATAAAAATTGGAACAGACCTAAATATTAAACCAATGACAGAATTAGCTGACAAGGATATTATAGTAGCTATTGTAAGTCTTCTCCTTGTGTTTAATAAACTGGAGGAGACAATAAGAAAAAGGTAAAAAATGCAATATCTCAAGGTAAAAAAGCAATATCTCAAAATATGTACTTGCAGTTCTCCATAAACACTTGCAGAAAATAGAAGAGGAGGGAATATTCTCTAGCTTATTTTAAAAGACCAGCATGAATTACCCTGATACTAAAACATTATATTCTTAAAACCCCAGAAAAACTCCAGTCACTATTTCTCATTAATATGCATGCAGAAATCCATAAAGTATAATAATTAATCTAATTCAGCAAATATATTAAAAGGAAAATACATACAATATGCACAACAAGGGTTCATTTCATGAATATGGGATTGTTTAACAATCAAAAATTTAGTGCCATTCACCATTTCAACTAAAAAAGAAAAAACATTCTCTCAGTAAATGCAAAAAAAATCTGATAAAAATCTAACATACATTCAGATAAAAACTGAGCAAATTAGGAACAGAGGGAACTTCCTCAACCTGAAAAAGGGCATAAACAAAATAATAGAGCTAGCATCATATTTAATGCTGAAAAACTGAATACTTTCCCCACCTAAGACCAGGAACAGACTAAGAATTCTGTTCTTACCACCTTTGATCTTGAGCAGGTTAAGATTTTTAAAATAGAACACAAAAAGCATGAACCAATAAAGTCAACACTGTTCTGGAGGTTTGTTCCAATGCTATAAGGCAATAAAGGAAAGACACGAGAAGTAAAATGGACAATATGGTTGTCTATGTTGATAATCCTAAAGGAATCTATAAAAAAGCCATAAAACTAAAATTGAGTTTAGCAATTTTAAATAACAAGGTCAATATGCAAAAGTCAATTGTATTTCTGCATACTAACAATGAACAATTGGAAACTGAAATAGATATGTACATAGATCAATAGATATCATTTATAATAGCATAAAAATATTAGAGCTGGGATTGTGGTTCAGAGGTAGAACACTTGCCTAGCATGTGTGAGATACTGGATTTGCTCCTCAGCACCACATAAAAATAAATAAATAAAATAAAGGTATTGGGTCCATCTACAACTAAGAATATATATTTTAAAAGCATTAAATACTTAACTACATAACAAATTGTGCAAGATATAAATATTGAAAACTATACAATATTACTGAGAAATTAAATGCCAAAATAAATCAGTAGATACACCATGCCAGTGACTTAAAAATCTCAATATTGTTAAGGTATCAGACCACAAATTGACCTGTAGACTCAGTGCAGTTCCTATGAAAATCCAAACTGACTTTTGGGGGGCTAAAAATAAACAAATACTATAAAATATATACAGATGTGCTGGGGTTATAGCTCAGTGGTACAGTGCTTGCCTGGTACATGTGAATCACTGGGTTTGATCCTCAGCACCTTATAAAAATAAATATATAAAGGTACTGTCAATCTATAATTAAGAATTAAAAAAATTTTTTAAAGTATACAGATGTTGGGCTGGAGATGTGGCTCAAGCGGTAGCGCGCTCACCTGGCATGCGTGCGGCCCGGGTTCGATCCTCAGCACCACATACAAACAAAGATGTTGTGTCCGCCGAAAACTAAAAAATAAATATTAAAAAATTCTCTCTTTAAAAAAAAAAAAAGTATACAGATGTTTTCCAAAGAACCTAGAATAGCCAACACAATAATGAAAAAAGAAGAAAGTTGGAAAACTTATCTTTCCAATTTCAAGACTGTAAGACTATAGTTAGAAAGGAACTACAGTATTTGAAGAGAGAGAGACATGTAGATTAATAGCATATAACAGAGTTCAGAAATTGATTCATTATTTAAATTCAGAAGATTTTTGATAACGATGCCAGGGTAACTCAATAAGGAAAGATTTTTCAACAGATGATGAGACAATTAGATACCTGAGTCCAAAAAGTTGAACTTGACCCTTCACACCACATATAAAAATTAACTTGAAATAGATTATTAGACCTAGTATGTAAGAGCTCTAAATTTCTAGATGGATATGCTGGATAAAATAATTTTTAAATACGTTTTTATAAATTGACACACTATTGAACACAGTTCAAACACAGTTTGAACACAGTTATAAATGGACACAGTATCAAACCCAGTGCCTCACAGGGCTTCACACATGCTAGGTAAGGACTCTACCAATGAGTCACAATCCCAGCCTTGGAGAAAATCTTAATGATCTTGAGTAGGTTAAGATTTTTAAAATAGAACACAAAAAGCATGAACCAGTAAGAAACAACAGTTAAATTAGTACTGCGGTTCACCAACTTTGATTTTCAAAAAAACACTCTTAATAAAATGAAATGTCAAGCCACAGACTGAAAGAAAATATTTGTAAAACCTTGTGTGTGTGAATGTGTACACACGTACATGCAACATGAATGAATATCTAAAGAACATAGGCAATTCAGTGGGGAAAATGTGGGCCAAAGATTTGAAAAGAAACTTCATTGAAGAAAACAAATGACTAATAAGTGCATGAAAAGCTTCTAGCACCATTAGTCATTCAATGAAAATTAAAACCACAAGATATTGCTACTTACCTTCTAGCATGTCAAAATGGTATGGCCATTTTGGAAGACAATATGGTAGTTCTTAAAAAAAAAAAAGTAAACATACACTTTTACCATATGACCCAGGAATTTTATTCCTAGGTTTTTACCCAAGAGAAATGGAATAATATGTCTACACAAAGACTTAAGTGTAAATGTTATTGCAGGATTTTTCCTAAAGCGAAAAACTGAAGAGAGCCACAATAAGAACTGAGAACAAAATCTGATAAAACTACATAATGAAACACTTAACTCAGCAATAAGAAGAACTGTTGGTATATGATATACTGTGGATGAGTCTCAAAGCATTTTGCCAAGTGAAAGGAAGTAGACAGAGAACTATAGAATTAGGATTCTGTTTGTATGAAATGCTAGAAAGGCAAAGGGTAGGGGAGAACCAGCTGTTAAGGAACTTGAAGGAATTTGGGGGGGTGGGTATTGAAATGCCTTGTCATGATTCTTTGCTGTTAAGCTTGTCAAATTATATAGTTAAAATAGGTATATTTTATTGCATATAAATTATACCTCAATAAAGATGATCCTCAAAAATGTTGGAAAGAGAAAAGAGAGTATTGGAACAAGTATCCTAATTTAGCAGAGTGTATATGGTATTTGGGGAAGATGAATTTGATTTTGAAGTTCTGTTCATTGTTATGAATTCTATATTCCTACTGTTTGAGTAATAAACAAATCTTTGTAATGGACCTATAAGGAAGATAATTTAAATAATTATGAATAGATCATTGTAGAATAAATCACCTTCTCTTACCCACCTTTTACCCTCCTTTTCTGTTTTAACAGAAGTCCATATAATGCTTGATGGCCTGTTACCTCCTGACACCTATTTTAGATTCAATCCTGTCATGTGTGAAAACATACCTCTCGATGAAAGTCGAAATGAAAAACTGGATCAGCTGCAGCTGGAAGGGTTGAAGTATATAGAAAGAAATGAACAAAAAATGAAAAAAGTTGCAAAAATATTAAGTCAAGAAAAAACAACTCTGCAGAAAATTAATGATTGGATAAAGTTAAAAACTGACATGTATGAAGGTCTTCCATTCTTTTCAAAATTGTGATGAGTGTATGCGTATGTTCTGAAAAAGAAAGCCTATTCAGAAGGTCCGCCAGATTCAGTAAGGAATTGTGGTTCAACATCAGTTAACTTTGAAATACTTATGAATTCTGGGGAATCCTGAAAATGATAGTGCTTTGAGGAGTTTGCACAGTACAGAAATATGCTTGGTTACAGAATTCAAATGGGAATTAGGTTTTTTAAGATGTTAACAGTTAACTAAGCTTTAGGAATTTTATTATTATGCTAGTTTTAATAGATGTTGGTGTTAAATTGTTTGTTTGAGAAATCATTAATATACGTGCCAAACAAGAAACTGAGAATATCATATTAGCCTTTATATTTTTGCTTAGTCATCAAAATCATGTTGAATTCACGTGATCACTGATTTTCTTTCATGTAGGAAAGTTAATTTCTCCTTACACTTACATATTTTTTCATTAGCTGCATTCTGCAATCCTTTTACTATGCTATCATCTACATAAATTCAGAAAATGGAATTTTCTCTGTTAAAATACTTTTACATTTGAAATAAGAAATAAGCAGATACCGTTTTCTATTCAAAATTTGCTTATTTCAACATTGTTTGGTTAAAGAAATAGGTGATGTTCCAACGAGCCACCTTTTCCCCCTGAAATTTCAAGATGATAAATTTGTGTTTACCTTTCTAGATTTAAGTTTATCATTTGCTGTTACAAAATTGTTTGAAGTTACTGAGAAAATAGTTCTATCATCAACAAAAATAAATTACTGAAATAATCTATTATTAAAGGGTAATGTCATTATTAATTTTTTATTGTTCACAGTATAGCTCCCCATTTCTTATAGCATTTGAACCCACCTATGAGCAGTAATACGTAAACAAATTTTTAGGCTTCTTACTTCATTAACTCCTTCATTAAATCCTGGATTTCACAAAAGTTAAAACATTGCCTTGAAACGTTGTGCCAAACAGATTCATTTTTGTAGTGTTATTTATTTGCCATGTAAATCATGTCTAGATTTCCCAAGAAAAATAAACGTAAGAACCCTTTGCTTTGTACTTATAAGCTAAAGCTTACCTTGTCGCCCAGATTGTCATATTGCTGCTTTTTAACATTGATTCTCAGAAGCAATGAGACATTCTAAGAGTGCTGGGAGGAGTTGGCTGTATGGATGTTAATGGTGTGTCTGCTGCACAGGCCTTCTGTGACTTTAAGAAAGATGGACAATGTCTCTGGGCTTTAGATATTTTACTTGCAAAAAGAGGAAAGCTAACTCTAAAATTTTGTGACATCTAAATTACTTTGTTTTTAGGCACAGGATAAGTAAGCTTCCAGTGACTGCTGAAAATAATGTAAAATAGCCCTTTCAGATCACAAATATATACAAACTTTTATACAACTAGGACAACTTATAAATGTAAGAAAATACAGATGACTGGAATTATGAATATTTGGGGTGAATTCTTTGTTATAAAGCAAATTTCAAGCACAATAAAGTAATATTTACAGTGCACGTTTTTATAAGGTCACTCTTTCTGCAACCTGACACACTTCACCTGTTTTGCAGCTGATGTTTACTCTCAGTTCCTTGTTTGTGCTTGGCCAATTATTTTTCTCTTGAAAGGGACAATACACAAGTGAACTCTGGTCGTAGCTTCTTTCTTCAACCGCATAGCATGACATCTACATAGTAGGTACATCCAGTTGTGTGGTGCACTAGTTTTCAATTGTTCCTGTCCCCATTTGTACTTGAAACTGGTTATCTGAACAACTGTGTAATTCACCTGAGATAACCTGCATTTTATAATGAGGCCAGTGCTTTCTTTGTTGAAAAACAACCCAAAAAGAAGATTCTGTAAATATGCAAGAGAAAGATAGGAAGAGATATTCAAATGAATTTCCAATCCTATACAATGACTGCCATTCTCAAAGAAGCAATGAGGAATAATAATCTGCTTTATGAAATGTAATAAATCCTCCAACTCAATTATATTGAAAAATAGAATAAAAATTATTTTGATGCTCAGGCCCTCTTGGCTGTCTTGTTTATTATTTCTGTAATAAATGATATACTGGAAATATTTCAGTTCTGTTCTTGCTGCAGATATTATTATTTATTAAAAATAGTTCCTTAGATGGAATTGTCCCTAGAGGCACAGAGGCTGCATGGGATTTCCCTTAGTGGGTGGAGAGCACCCAAGCTGGGTTATAATTATACTGTGTACTTCTTCCCCTCCTACACCACATTTTTATCCAGGAGAAAACAGACGTCAAAGGAATCTTTTGAGAGGAATGAAGTCACAAAAAGCCTGCATGCAGTCTGAGGGGACAGAGGGGAGCCTTTCAGCTTTGTTTTGATGATAGGGAGGAGCTCCCTTTGAGCTTTTTAACCCCAGAGAGTAGTTACAGCCCCCTCCTTTTCATATATGATGGAGTTGCTTATTACTGAAGCACCTCAAACCCCTAAAGTTCAAATCCCAGAATTTTACCTAATGAGCTTTGCCCTAGAAACAGTTGTATTCAGTTTAGAATATTTCACCAGCCCGAATGTCAGTAGCGTAACTAATAACATAGGTACCTTTTGAGTGCTTACTGAGTACTGGTCACTAGGCTAAGCAGGTTTACAGTATTAGCATATTTCATTGTCATTACAAGCCTGTGACATGAATATCATTATCCCTTTCTTAGAAAATTTTGCCTGAGATGCCACAGCCAGAAGTGGTAGAGCTAGGACCAATCCATTTCCTTAGCCCCATGTCTGTTCCTCTTTCCTAAAATATCCTTCCTGGAATTGAAATGGACTTGAAATCCATTTTACTAAACTGAATCTGAAGTGTTGAGTTTAATTGACAAAAAAAAAAAAAAATGTACTCCACTCAGTAGATGTCATTTCAATCTTTTTGACCTCAGAGTTGTATTTTAGGGGAAAGAAATTATTCCAACTTAAATTACATGGATACTGCTCCTTAAGTCTTTGTTTAAAGTGGTTGTCTATTGGCAGTGGTTTTACCCATCTCCCTGAAGGATTTGCAAATCTAGATCAGGGTAGGGGGAAGAGAGATTTGCCTTGGGGAACTACTAGCATTTAATACTCCAGGAGTCAGAGGAGGTAAATATTATGTAATACACAGGGCATAGAACAGTCCCTTCCAATGAAGAACTCCACCCCAAACACTTAACAAATGCAAGTAATAACATTTCTTCTTCCAGATATTGAAGACTACTTTGCCCAAAGTTAGGATGCATGGATCCTTTATAAAATTCCATTTTGGTTCTATTGTAACAAGAATTCTTTTTGTATTTATTGCTCCTTGTTTACCTTCTCTCTCTCTCTCTCTCTCTCTCTCTCTCTCTCTCTCTCTCTCTCTCTCTCTCTCTTGCCAAGTTTAAATACAACTGAACTGTTCACTTAATTTTACTTATTGAAGCAAATCTATGGTAATTACTCTTTCATGACTAGGAAATAGAAAGGAGGGGGAGCACATTAAAAAAAGTTTGTTCTGTTGCTGGCAGGAGCTAGCCACCATCCAAAAAGATTCATAGAGTACAGATGTCCTTGGGCTAAACAGTTTGCATGTGTTGGTCCAAGGTTTGATAAATGTGTCTTTCATAAGTCACACTGATTACTTTGTTTATTATAATCTTCATTCAACTGATGTGAGCAGATTAGAATTCATCACACTCCACAGATGTTATTCATTTGAATAATTAGTTTATTAAAAATAAAATATTGACTGTAATGTTGACTTACTTTCATGATAAAAATCTTCAGCTTAATACAGATTCATTTCTTGTCTCCAGGCAACATAGATTGTGAGGTATATTTGAAAGATTCAGTCTGATTTAATATGAGCAGTTACATGATAAGAATCTACATCACATTTAAATTCCTAATTTGTGTTATTAAGGTGAATTTCAAAGATCAAAATAAATGGACCTACTTTATAGAAGAAAAATAGTAAGTCAACAGCTGTTACTTGGTACTAGTCTTTCTTTTAGTATACACTACTACTATTAAACATGATAAACAATCTGAAAGTCCATCCAGTTATTTGAGAAGAAAGGAAGGTGATGTCATCTTATTTATATTGTGTGATTGTGATCCAAAAAAAGTAATTTAGTATTATTTTAATTAAATTGGTCACCAAAATAATTTTAAAAGAATGTGCATTTAAAAACAATCCAAATTCCAGGCATTGTTGCCCATGCCTGTAATCCCATAACTTTAGAGGTTGAGACAGGAAGATTGCAAGTTCAAGGCCAGTCTAGGCTGTTTAAGGAAACCCTGTTTCAAAAAGAAAGCCGAACCAGGTGTGGTGGCCTGTGTCTGTAATTCCAGTGGCTCAGGAGGCTAAGACAGGAGGATCACAATTTCAAACCAGCCTCAGCAACTTATCAAGGCATTAAGCAATTTAGCAAGACCCTGTCTCAAAATAGAAATTTTAAAAAACGGATTGGGATTGTGGCTTAGTGATTAACCCCCCCCCCCTCCACCCTTGTTCAATCCTCTGTACCAAAAAAGAAAGAAGGAGGGGCTGGGAGGTAGCTCAATGATAGAGTACCCCTGTATTCAATCTCCAGTACCACACACAAAGGTTTTTAAAAAATCTGTATTTTGATCAAGCAGAACAGAATATATATGCCAAGATCCAAAATACACATATCCTTAGTATGCACATATGAATCTTGCAAAGGGAAATTTTTTTATTATTCATATTGTTTTGTAATTGGGTCACATCTGGGGAAAAAGTGTTCTAAGATAACAGTTTTCAGTTCTCAGCTTTTGTATTTATTGTAACACATATGAGCATTACAAGCAATTCTTAAGTCTCTCAGATTGAAAAAATTAATCAAGCCAGGCATAATGCTGCATGCCTGTAAGCCCAGTGACTTGGGAGGCTGAGGTAGAAGGATCACAAGTTTGAGGCCAGCCTCAGCAACTTAACAAGACCCTTTCTCAAAAAATAAAAAAGCAATGAGGATATAGCTTGGTGGTAAAATGCCCCTGGGTTCAAACCCCAGTAACAAAAACCAAAACAAAATGTTAAACAAAGACAATTTAATTTTACCTCTCTCTATCTTTCAGATGTAGTCTTAAAAACCACATTTTTTTCCAATAATTCCACTAAAATTGAGCCATTTAAAACCTATTCTATCCCTCAGTCATTGAAACCACATTTTGTAAATCACAGGTGCTGTTATTTTACTGATTTTTGAATGAACATGTTTGGTGTCAGGGTATAATTAATCCATACACATCTAAGCATGCCTTAGTAGTAATTTCCTGTGATGAATAATGTGAAAAATGCTGTCTGTGGACACTTAAAACTGTAGAAGCAGTGGAACTTTAGACTATGTTGGTATATAATACAAATACCTATATTTATATGCAAATAGAATGTAATAAGGAATTATACGCTACAAGGGTTTTGGTGACTTTAGACAGCATAGAATTTTGTAATGCAGGCTTGTATACCATTCTCATTGTTTTCAGTATGGGAAAATGGTGATGTCCTGATCCTTAGACAACATGTGGAAACTTGCGTTGTCCAGTTCATCACAAGCATAATCCTCAGTGCAAATAAGAATAAGAATTTGACACCAACCCTATTTTGAGTAATTTTCACAACTAGATTGTTACCTGGAAAGAATGAAAAAAAAAAGTACCTTGTATTCAGAAGAAAGCCAATATAGCAATCATATGAAAATGTCTGCTGCCGCAGTCTGGCTGGGCACAATTCAGGAGCCACTTGTCAAAAGAAACTAACTTTATTTTTAGAACTAAAAACACCAAAGAAAACCGCTCCTCAGGAAAAACCCCTCAGAGCCCAACTGCCACCACCGGCTTCCCACAAGCCTCTCACCCCCACACAACCCTCACCACCTCCCACAATCCTCCTGTTCTTGAGGCCGATTGGCTGGGTCGCGTGGGCGGAGCCAAAGAAGTCCCCCAATGAGCAGCTCCGTGGAGGAGCCAATCAGCTAGATGTTGCTGGGGCCGCTGTGAGCCAATCATCAGCTGGCAGTCTGAAGGGCTGGGAAACAGCCCAATGAACATCACCGCAGAGGAGCCAATCAGCTAGATGTTGCTGGGGCTGCTGTGAGCCAATCATCAGCCGGCAGCTGGAAGTTTGCTGGCAGCTGGAAGTTTGCTGGGGCCCCTTTGGCTGTGGCTCTCAACATCTCCCCCTCTCTGTTTAAACAACAAGCATGTGGCTTGGGGACCGTGCCTGCCTTAGGTTGTCCAATACTACATATGGTCCTTACCCGTCATCGGATGAGCTGACCTCAGGGCGTCAGCCTCCTGTCTTAGGTTGGTACCATTGTAATTGGATCTTACCCGTCATTGACTACCGGTCCAGTATACAGCCACACCTGTGGAGAGGTCTTTGAAGCAGAAGGGAGGAAGATACACCAAGCCAACTGATGGCTCTTGTTGGAAAAATTGTACCACCAATGACATCATCAGCAAAAATACCCCAACACTACCACAAGTTGCTGCACCAACAGATAGTTCACAATGCATAGTCTAGGCAAGTCTAGGCAAGTTCTGCAAGTTCTGCACATAGTCTAGGCAAGTTCTGCAAGCAGTTCAGTGATGGCTATTGCAGAAGCTGTAGATTAGTTTTATCTTTGTCTTCACCGGCACTGGGATGAAGATAGGAATTCTAGCAATAATGGCTAAAGAAAAAATCATGTAACATTCCAGAAGGCACTAAAAGAAAACAATTTTCTTAACAATTTACATTGTCTTCACCGGCACTGGGATGATGATAGGAATTCTGGCAATAATGGCTAAAGAAAAAATTGTGTAACATTCCAGAAGACATGGCTGTGGCTCTCAACAGTCTGCAAAAGTGATGATTTCAATTTTTAAACATATAGCTGAAACTATATGAAAATGAAGAAAATATTCTCACTGGCCAATACATAACTGAAATACAGGTTATTTTTATCTAACTAGATTATGCATTCCCATTTCAATTTGCCATATGCTTCTTAGTAATATCTCATAGCATCTAGGACACTGCTACATACATTATATGAATTCGTAATATTTTTCTTGAGTTGGGCTTTATTGAATCATCTGCCTTATACCATTATGAGGAGATAGGGAAATCAAAAATGCTTTAAAAAGTACTTTTTGAGTTCATTTCTTTTTAGAGTCTGAAAAAGGGACTTGCTTCCTGTGCTAGTAGGTAGAATCACAGCTGAGATCTGTTTCCTCAGGGTGAGCCAGGACCCTTTCTAGACTATTAAAAAAAATAAAATGTGCAGATCACAGGGCCTGTCATTTCCTTTCACCTAGTGCCTGCAGTAAACATCATTCACACCATTTGATGTCTCACATCTTGACAGAGACTCATGCAGCTCTTCTGGGCACAGAATAAAAGCCTTCTTTTGTTTGAAAGGTGAGCTTTTTTCTCTATTTGAGTGATATCTGCTTATTCTAAGACCATATTCCTATTCCTCATCACTGCAGCCTAACTTGGGATCTTCCTCATCTTCTCAGGTTGAATTTTTTCTTGGGCTGCCTTGCTGCCTAGATCCTTCCACACATTCTCTTAACACATGGCCAAGTGGGTTATGAGTGAACAACTATAGTACCACATCTATACATCACACGTATAATTGTAGTAGCCATTTTCTTTCTAAAACAACTTCCTCGTGTTGTATTCTTATAACTATCCTGAAGCTTTGGCAAGGCCAGCAGTAATTCCACAAAGAATTTGTGAAAATTATGGTACAAAGAAGGCCAAGGTCTGTGTGGGCTCCTCATTACCTTTGGTGACCTGCGTGTTCAGTTCCCTGCTCACACCTCTCCAGTGCTTTCCAAAAAATAGTTGGACTTTGTTGGGGGTTTTAATAGGTTTTGATCATGGTGGTAACTTGTGTTCCTTCCCAGTCATTTCATATAAAAGGTGTATTTCCGTGAGACTTGCTTTTATTTTTATAAAATGGAAATAACTTGTCATCTAAATGACATTTGTTAAGTGCCATTTGTACCATTAGTCTGCTTCTGTATGGCATTTTAGCATCTCAAAGAGTTTATCCTCTAAAGACACAATGAAGATCTAGGTTACAACAACAACAACAAAAACAACAACCAAACAACAACAAAAACAGGAGATATAGCTCAGTGGTAGAGCATTTGCCTCACATGTGAGGCCATGTGTTTGAGCCCCTGTACTGCAAAATGAATAAATGAGTAAATAAATAAAAGCAAAACAGTATCTTATATTGTAGAAACACACAAACGGAACAAAGTATGTTGCATTGATATCTTTTTTTATATGTACTTTCTCCAAAGCTCCTGGTCATAGCTCATGGGAGGTAATAGGTTTTGTGTTAAAGGTTTTTGGAGAAATTTAACTGGTTCAAAGTATGGCTTTAGAGACAGAATTTTATCATTGAAAAATGCAGAGTTGTGAGCACTAGCAATGATATAGGTCAAAGTGCCTGAAATCTAGTAGGTGCTTAATTAAAATATTAAATATTATCTTTGTGTTCCCAGAAATTAATGTACTGAAGGAAAGTGCCTTAAATTAATAATTTTCACCGAAAGATATAGTTCTGAAAGCAAAGTGTGTGCTTCTCAAATACAGTGTCTCAAATACAGTCTAACTTTGCCTCTCCTTTTTCCCTTCCAGTCTTTGAAAGGATCATGGAATCATTTGATATGACCTCTGTATTTTTTGCATTGCCTTTTGTTATTCTGTTTTATTGTACCATGTAACGTACTGCCTAAACACATTAATACTAGTACAGGTTGAACATCCCTAATCTGAAAATCCGATATCTGAAATGTTCCAAAATCTGAAACCTAAAAATATTGTTTAAAATTACCTTTAGGCCATATGTATAAGGTATACGGGAAACCTAAATGAATTTTGTGTAGACTTGGATCCTGTCGCCAAGATAGCTCATTCTATATATGCAAAAAATTCAAAATTCAAAAACAAATTTGAAATCTGAAACATTTCTTGTGACAAGATTTTCAGGTAAGAGATGCTAAATCTGTATTATAGTTTGAGGATAAAGAATGAGGATCTAGATAATGCCCACTCTTGTTTATGTGAAATAATGTCTTAGATTTTAGAGATCAGTGCTCATACAGCACATGAATTTGTGCAGTCCATGTTATTTGCTTCCAAATAATTTTAAAACCCTTGTTTGTGAAATTAATTTGAAAATGAAACACTAACCATAAACTTAGAAACCATCCACTGCATATTGTTTAAAAAGTTGCCATGCATGGTGGTGCATGCTTGTAACCCATAGTTTGGGAGGCTGAGGCAGGAGAATCATGAATTCAATGCTGCCTTAGCAACTTAGTGAAGCCCTGTCTCTAAATAAAATATAAAAAAATTATTAGGGATGTGGCTCAGTGGTTAAGTGCCCCTGGATTCAATCCTGGTACAAAAGAAAAGAAAAAAGAAATTCATTGCTGTTGTCACAAAATAGTATTGTTGACATTGAGCATCCATATTACTTTATAAAAATTTGGACTTTCAAAAAATGAGGATTTAATCAGAATACTTTATCACAGAGATCTTTTATGTGCCTGTGTGCAATAATAGGCAAAAGTTTACCAGTTTCAAAGTTTAGAATTGTTTGTTTTTATTTCTATCTTTAGGTCTTTTTATTTTAAAATACCATGTATTTCCAAAAAGAACTACCAAAAGGCCAAAGCACAGAAATTCTTTTAGTAAGCATGTAATCTGTCACTACACTGAGTGCTTCCCTTATTATAAGGTCAAAAAACTACAGTGCATTCTATCTCTGGGCCATTTTTGAAGATCACCAGAATGTGGAGTCCCCTCTACCCCAGAACACACTTCTGAGACATGCAATCCCTAGGCTTTGAAGTAAGAACATCAGCTGCCTCAGCTCTAAAGGTCTGTGCCAAGGCTGAATATTCAGGTGCCACCACTGCCTGGCCTAGGGCATGACAGTAAAATGAGGAAAGGAAAAAGAAAATAATGAGAAAACAGATTAAGATCTTAAAACATTTTATTTTAAATATAACATACCTAATCACACTTTAGATAGATAACTGATTTAAAAATCACCCAAAATTCTGTTATCTTAAAAGAATGTATATTATCTTCCTCCTTTTTGTATTTTTAAAGTTGCAATAAAGAGCACATACCATTTTGTGTTCCAGTGTTCACTTAAAGTATAGTTTATGGATATTTTTACCTTCTTCAGTCTTAATCATCATTTTAATCTATAATATGATACCTTCATGTGATGTTACAGCAAAGTTGTTAAATTGTTAATATGAAGGTCCTTTAATTTTAGAAAGAGGAATCAAACTGGAAATGATGTGAATTTTGGCATCTCTTCTCATCTTAGAGCAACTCTTGGTGAATGATTATAGCCCTCATAAAACAATAAGAATCAATAAGAAGAACCCCAGTTCTGGGCAATTGATCACCTAAGTAATAAAATCATTAAGGGGCAGAAGCACATATTTCTTTAACTGCAGGTTTTAAGTAAAAAGTCACTGTTTTTCAAGCTAGAGTAGTAGGAAAGAACTTTTAAAGGTTGATACATTAAAGGTACAAAAAGGGTCCATGGTATAGAAATTATTTTGAATCACATTAGTAAGTTATGATTGTTGATCTTATTTAAAATGTGATCAGAAATAATTTTGTGGGCTGGGGATGTGGCTCAAGCGGTAGCGCGCTCGCCTGGCATGCGTGCGGCCCGGGTTCGATCCTCAGCACCACATACCAACAGGGATGTTGTGTCTGCGGAGAACTAAAATAAATAAATAAATAAATTCTCTCTCTCTCTCTCTCTCTCTCTCTCTCTCTCTCTCTCTCTCTCTCTCTCCCCCCTTCCTCTCTCTTTAAAAAAAAAAAAGAAATAATTTTGTATGCCTTCGTATTATTCTGTTTTTTCCAATGCTCTGTAATTTCATCAACATACAGGTTTTAATTTTTTTGGAGGGTGGGGGGGTCCAGGGGATGGAACTCAGGGGACTCAACCACTGAGCTACATCCCCAGCCCTATTTTGTATTTTATTTACAGACAGGGTCTCTCACTGAGTTGATTCGTGCTTTGAACTCAAGATCCTCCTGCCCCAGCCTCCTGAGGTGCTGGTATTACAGGCGTGCGCCATTGTGGCTGGCCACAGATCTTAATTTTTAATTTGGAAAACATGTATTTATTTTTTAGGTGTAGATGGACACAACACAATGCCTTTATTTTTATGTGGTGCCCGCCCATGCTAGTCGAGTGCTCTACTGCTGAGCCACAATCCTAGCCCCTCAATTGACATTTAAATATACACTCATCCTCCTGCATTTTACAAACAACCCTGTCCTCCAGTTCTACATCCTTTCCCCCATACATCCATTCCGGTCACAGGTTTGCTAGAAGGTGCCACCACTCACTCACCTCTGTCTTTTTATCTACTCTTCACTCTGCAACTCCAAACCGATTTCTCATCAATCTATTGACTTGCCCTTCTCTGAGACTTCCAGTGATTGCCAATCATCCATCTGATGATGGTTTTTCTGTTCTCTTCTCCTCTGCCTATTAGCAGCATTTGACTCTGTTGAACATCCATTCCCTCCTTGAAATGTAATTTTCTGAGGCTTCCAAACAGACCCTTTCCAGAATTTCCCCTTTACCTCTTTAACTTCTGAGTCTGCTTTGCCACTTCTTCCTCCGGGAAAAGTCTCACAGGCCTTCATTCTGCTCAAGATTCCCCAGGTGACCCACTCCTTGCCATCTTTTCAATTGTTGTCTCTAATCCCAGCCCAGACCTCTTTTCCTGTACTTAGCCATGACCCATCTGTCTACTCATCTCTTCACCCTGGAGGTCTCAATGGCACTTCAGACTCAAGATGCTGACATCTGAGCTCATCTTTTTGTCCTTCTTTCTCCCTGAATCTAACTTTTCAGTGCATTCTGTTTCACTAGCCTGTGGAATCTCATGTCAGAAGCCTAGCATTCCCTTCATAAAGCAACAAGAGGCAACAAGAAGAACCCCTTTACCTGTCCCTTTCCTTAGCTGTGAACAGGCCTATTCTTATGTTACAGATCCTTATGCCATTCTCTTCTAATCACCTCCATGTTTTTTTCTTTTTCCTAAAGCCTTTATGAGCCTCTTAGCCAGTCTCCCCATATCCAATCTTGTTTCTTCAAATCCAATTTACATCTTTAAGCCAGCCAAAATCCATACCATAACATCCTGTGGCTCTGTGTCCCTCTAGCTTCAACTCATGTATCCTTTCACTTTCCTCATTTTTGGTTCAGTTGCTTAAATGGCCCAAGTCCCTTCCCACCTCCTGGTTGCTAGAAATTTTATTTATTTATTTTATTCATAACAATGTTTTCTTCCTTGTTCACTTAACTGGGTTTAAACCCTCTGTGAAGTAAATGTTACTGATCCTCAGACTTAAATTTTGGTTCCATATTTTTTTTTTTGCACCCTGAACCTTTCTTTCATTGTACTTATTACAACTGAAATGAGATGAGCAGGGAAAAATGTATTCATTTAAGGCTCTCCTTTCCAAGTTAAAAGATCCCTGAGACAGGGACATTTGTTTCTCTTACTATTGCATCCCCAGCACCTGAACAGTGCATAATATATGGTAGATGTCAACAAACTTATCAAATAAGTGAATTCATTGGAAAAACAAATGGACCCAGCTAGAACTTCTTTCCTATGTGGCCTAGAGCAAGTCACAACCTCTCTGAGCTTCAGGGTCCATTCAACAAATATTAAACTCTTCTCCATAGAAATATCCTAAATACAGAAACTATTATGTGCTAAGCATTGTGTTAAGCACTATATATAATTGTTGAATTAGCATAATAGATAACTACACAAGATTTAAAACTTAATAATTTAAAAAATGATTATCTTTATGAGCAAAATATTTAATTATATATGCTATATATAATATACTGTCTCTTTTAAATTGATATTTATTAAAAAAATCAACTTGTGTGTTTTCAGTTCTCAGTAGTTCATATTTTATATATGCTACAGTGTTATTTAAGGCATTGCTATGAAATTAACAAAATTGTGGAAATTTTTGAGACATTTGGCTATTGGGGGAAAAATATCTGAGTTCTTGGCCAAACATTGAGTTAGCATTAGTCATTTTCAAGAAAATTTTATTGTTCCAGTTAATCTTGCCTTCCTTCCTCTCCCATAATCTATGAAAAAAATGAGGATGAAATGCATTTAAGTATAAACTATTATTAAAATAAAATTACTTAGGGTCTGGAGATGAAGCTCAATGGTTAAGTGCTTGCCTAGCACGAGTGAGGACCTCGGTTTGATTCTCAGCACCGTATATAAATAAGTAAATAAAGGTCCATCAACAACTAAAAAAAAAAATTAAAAATAAAGTAAAATTACTTAAATCCAGAAGTTAATTTAATATCTTTACAATGTTTTAATATATCAGTATACCCATTACATTAAAAATAGATTCATTCAGGATCTTCCCCCAACAAATGGGGGGGGGGTTGGGAAAAGAGGGCAATTGAAGACCCCTATGCCATATGTCCAAATATTTGAAAGTTAATATATGAATGGCTATTTAGGTTTGAATTTAGAATTCTTAGAATTTTCAGAGTTCCATGGTAGAATGTGGTATTAAAGGAAGAATCAGCCTATGGCCCATTTCTGGCTTAGTGTCAAACTTCAAAGCCCTCAAGCATACCATGATAAATAACCCAACCCTTGTTCAAGTTCTGTCCATGCCTCTGGAAGACTCCCTGCCCCAACCACCCTGCACCAACCACCCTGAGGCTCTAGTTGTGTACACAGTAGAGCAGTTTATGTCAGGAGCATGTGGAAGGACCTATCACAAGTCCCATTGAACTCTTCAGTCCTAGGTACCCAGATGTGGTCCAGAAGGAGGAATGTGGGGTATAGGCTCTAGAAGAGCCATAGCAGGGCTTTCTGAAGTACAGAACTTGCTTGGATTCTATGGATATGTGACATTTAAAAATATCAGGAGGCCTTACACCTATTTGGATGGCTACTATAAAAACACAAAATAATTTTCTGGCAAAGTTAGGGAGAACATGGGATCCTTGTGCACAGGAGGTAAAAATGTAAAGTGATGCAGCTGTTATAGGAAACAATATGATAGTGCCACAAAAGAATTGAAATAGAATTTTCATATGGTTTAATAATCATGCCTCTGTGCATATATCAAAAGAATTGAAAGTAGGACTTCAGAGATTCATACACACATTCATAGCAGTATTATTTATCAGACCCAAGCAGAAGCAACCAAGCATCCATCAACAGATGAATAAATAAACAAATTGTGGTTATGTATGTCATGTGTGCACATGGAATATTATTCAGTGTCAAAAAGAAGGAAATCCAACACATGATTAAACATGGATTAATCTTGATGACATCATGCTACATAAAATAAACCAATCACAAAACCCAAATACTTTATTATTCCACTTATATGAAGTATTTATAAGAGTAAAATTCATAGTCACCAAGTAGAATCAGGGATACTAGAGCCTGGAGGGAGAGGGCACTGGGAAGTTGTTTAATGAAGATTAAGTTTGAGTTTTGCAAGATGAAAGACTTCTGGAGATGGATGGTGGTGATGGTTGTCCAACAGGTGAATGTACTTAATTGAATTGTACACTTAAAAATGCTTACAGTGGTAAATTTTGTTACGTGTATTTTACCATGTTTTAAAATATATATTTTAAAAAACGAAGTAAAATTTAAATCCAGGCTTAAAAGTAAATACAAGCAGAAGTACAATGTCAGTGTCTATTAATCTGAGATCCATTCTCCTCTTAAAAATGCAACAAAACAGCCAAGAAAGCTGTTGCCGGGTGTAGTGGTGCACACCTGTAACTCCAATGACTCAGGAGGTTGAAGCAGGAGGACTGAAAGTTCAAGTCCAGCCTCTACCACTGAGCAAGACCTTGTCTTAAAGTAAAAAATGCTGGGTTTGTGGCTCCGTGGTAGAATATTTGCTGAGTGTGTGCTTGGCCCTGAGTTCAAGCCCCAATATCACCTTCCTCCCCCCAAAGAAAAAAAGCTGTTGAATGAACCATTCTTTTAGATCTCCGAGGTTTATATCTGAAGAACTCCTTTCTTTCCTCTACAGTGAATTCATCTTCATTGTACCTGTCACCTGTTCCCCTTGAGTCAGAAATGACGGGCACAAATCAAAAGTGTTTTTCAGCATCTCTTCCCTCCACCCCCAGGCTGCAGTTTCCTATTCCTGATGACCCCATCTGCAATGGCTGATTGCACATTGACCTTGGCCAATCTTAAATCTTTTCAGTAGAACCTCTGAACATTCTTTTAGATAGAAACTTTAGGAGCAGATGGAGGAGTTGGTTACAGGAACATGCTTGTTGTCACGGAAAATGTTCCTCCTCTTTCCAACTTGATTCCCCAAGCATGGGGGTGGGTTGAGCCAAACTGAAGATCTTAGTGACTCATAAAGCTTTCAGAGAAGAAATCTACATATGGCAGCCACTAAGGTCACATTTTCCTCCAATTCCTGCACATTACCTCCTTTAGATAGGTGTAGGAATACTGTGTTGCTAAGCATCAGGCAAGGAATGGGTTTCAAGTTTTTGGCTTCTGAATGATATGTACCCAAATGGCGCCAGACTGGCACACAGAATTGTTTGTATGGCAGATGGTGAAAAGAAGCATGGGAAAGCAACTGGTGTCTTGCATTAGTGGAAATTTTCCATTGCTCAGTGGTCAGAGCACATATGAAATTGTATATCTTATTATTATTTATATGTTATAAATATATAAATGCACATCCTATTATTATCTATAGTGAGTAATACTCACCCACTATAAAGCTTTAAGAGATGTGGGCCAATAGAGACTGTGGCAAGAGAAGAAAGGACCAGCTCTGGGTGGAGCCCAGTAGACAGTTAACCCAGGCATGGTTGTAGGAGCTAAGAATGACCTTGGAGTGTGAAGCTAGAGTTGCTGAGGCTAACTTTGAACAATGGTGTCTCATCTGTCCCCACAGTTCTTTATCCAGTACCAAATCTGCATCTCTTGACAATGACAGAAGATAATTTTCCTCTTTCCTATACAGGAAATAGATTTTATTTGGTCAGCTGCAAAATCAGAATTCTAAAATGCATTTAAGCAACTGTTTTAGTGATGAATTTAGTAACTTAACACCAAAGACATTTCTTATCTCTCAGGTTCTGTGGATCAGAAACCAAGAACAGCTTCACTGAATCCTTTGGCTTAGGGATTCCTATGAGGATGCAATCAAGGAGTCAACCTGAGCTGGAGTCATCTCAAGGCATGGCTGGGGCATGACTGACTTCCAGGCTCTCTTATTTGACTGCAGCAGCACTCAGATCCTTTCAGGCTACTGGACTAAGCACTTCAGTTCTTTATAGGCTGCTGGACAGAGGCTTCCCTCAGTTATTGCTATGTGAGTCTCTCTCTATAGAGCAGCTCACAACAGGGTAGCTGGCTTCCCTCTAAGCAAGCAAGCAAAAGAGTAAGAGAGAGGTCAGAATCTTTTTAAACATAATATCAAGAGTAACATTCCACTACTTTGGCCAATTCTATTTTTTGGAAGTGAATTACCAGGTCAAGGCCATACTTGCTATAATTTGGATCTAGAATGTCCTCCAAAGGCCCTTGTTTTAAAGGGTTCTCTCCAGCTTGGTGCTATTGGGAGATGGTAGAACCGTTCAGAGTGGGCCTAGTGGGAGGTCTTTACATTGTTTGGGATGTGTTCTTAAAGGGATTGTGGGACCCGATTCTATTTCTATCTTGCTCCCTGGTCATCAGATGAGTGGTTTTACTCCACCATGCACACCAGCCATGATGTGCTGACTCATCCTAAATCTTAAAGCAATAATGCCACCAACCAATCATGAACTGGATCCTCTGAAACTGTGAGCCAAAATAAACCTTTTCTCTTTTTAAGTTGATTATCTCAGGTATTTGTTATAGTGATAGAAAGTGAGGAATACCATACTTAAGTAGAAGGGATTTCACACAGGCATGAACACTAGGAATATGGGTCAATGGGAATCATCTTAGAATTGCCTATATAACAACTATGCTTTTGGAAAATATTGGATTACAATATCCTTTCAAATAGAAGGGCTTCAAAAATTTCTACTTTTAGCGTATCCCTGAAGAAATCTAATTCATATAGCCCAGCCAGAGTCTTACCTTAATATAATAATGGCACTGGTATAAGCCATTCTTGTAGCAAACCACCTTAGGGTACTACTTTAGAAACACTGTGTGTGTGTGTGTGTGTGTGTGTGTGTGTGTGGTATGTATTCCAATATTTTTGACCTAGAACTCAGCTTTCATTTGCTTTTTATTATAGGAGTAAATGCTCTTAGTTACCGCCAGAATTATAAGATGATTCAGCTAAAAAAAAAAAAAAAAAAAAGAATTCCTGTGTTCACCTAGCTCAACTTTTTCATGTCATGGTATTGGAACAGGCATAGAGGGGAAGTAACTTGTTCATGGACACACAGCTCTTTTTTAGTATAGCTGGGTCCATGTTTGTTTTTGGAGGACAGAATAGGTTTTAGGGCAGAGTCAAGTGCACTGCCTACCCACCAGAGGCCTGCAGCATGAATGTGGGTTAAGAAAGTCAGAAGGAAAAATAAGGCAAGAGGAGAAAAAAATGAAAAAGGAAGAAGAGAGGAAGAATTTTGAGACAGAACTGCAAAAGAAGAAAGGGGAAAGGCTAAAATCTATTCACTGCAGGTACCACTGGGGGGCTCCATGACTTCCTGATGCAGATGTTTTAAAGCATTGACATTCATATAAGTCCATCAAACAAACTTTTAGTGTGCTGCCATTGACAAGAAGGCATGGCACTGTGGTTAAGACTGTGGACTCTTGTTCATACTAGCTGCATAATCTCTGTAAGTTACTTAACCTCTTTGCCTCATTTTATAAAAGGGAGATGACAGTAGAACATACTATATGGAATTGCTGTCCGACTAAATGAGTTAATAAATTCAAAGTGCTTACAACAGCCCCAGGCTCACGCAAAAGTATTTTTATCAAATGATGAGGACAATAGACTTCATCTGGGTTCACAGATGGAGTGAAGCTTGGAGTAAGGGATAGAGGGAAAGGATAAGGCTTAAGAGGGGGTGGGGAATGAAAGCAGGTAAGATAAAGAGGTAAGTTGTGCATATCACAGGCAATGTGCAAACAAATCAGAATGCCTCGAGCATCAACAATGAAATCAAATAGACTACATTAGAAAGTCCTTTTCCTCACTCAGGCATCCTTCTAATCCTTTTTCAGATCACTCTTCTGTCCCCTCCTCCCATGAGCTTTTCATTTCTGTTCCTCATGCAGCAGCTGTTTGGTTCTCCCTGTTGCTCATCCTCTCAGGAGACTAATCCCTGGCAATGTAGGACTGCAGTGTGCAGTTGAAACAATAAACTGGAAATTAAAACTGCAGAAAAATTTTATATTATTACAATTATTATACAGTACCAAAATTATTTAATTTTAATTTTTATTCCATGCTGCCAATGAAATTTTCTCTTCTGGCTTTGCAAAAAATTCAAATGTTTATTTATCTGACAAATAGCATATCAAACAATTGCTGTTCAAGCTAGAATTTGTTGAGCACTTATTATGTCCTAGATACTGTCCTGTGCTTTAAATAGATCCTCATAATAGTTCTGTATTATTATTATTATACCTGTAGAGTTGAGGAAAGCTGTGCCTAGAAAATCTGTCACTTGCTAGAGATTCATTCATATACTCATTTCTTCAATGGCCCCTGAGTGTCTCTGCATTCTAAGTGGTCTCCAAGGCTTCAGGACTATCTGGACCTCACCAGGACCTCATTCTGTTTGTCCCATCCTGGCTTCATGAACCAGGGCTGGGACCTAAAGAGAAAGAGCAATTCTAAGTAGAAGTTAAAGGAGTTGTTTTATAAAGCAAAGTCTTTACAAAATTGTAACACAGGGGGATATAAGCAATGTTGCTTCAGTGCACAGGGGACAAACTGCTACACAGAATCAGAACAAGAATCAAACAGAGGAAGGTATAATTTTCCTACCTCCAGGTTTGCCCTGTAGGATTCAAGGAAAAGAACATGGTCAGGAAATTACCGAGGTGATTGAACAGTCTTGAGTGTTCAATCAGTGGCTGAGGTGAAAGGACAGCCTGAGTGTACCAGTGTAGGAGTAAAAGGACACGATAAGGACAGACCCACAGAAAAACCTGGACTCTGCAATTACTGTAAATGGGAGGGGATCCAGGGATCTGAAGTCCTTTAAACAGGTAGGCATGATGAAGCAGTGCAAAATGAGTTATTACAGCTGTTTGTGGATTCATTTGCATTGGTGGGAAATCAGGTCACAAAAAATATATAAAAAAAGAGAAATTTTTTGGAGCCACACAAACAGATCATTAGAATGTGACAAACAGTATTATAATAAAACAGGGACTCAGGAAGGAATTCTTAAAGGAGGTAACCACTGAGTTGAGGCCCTGGAGGATGAAGAAAGAAGTGGAAGGATGTTGTAGGAAGAAGAACTCTCATATGTAGAGGCTTATGGTTATGAAAATTTGCTTTGCTGAAGGATAAAATGGTAATTTAGGGGCAGCCAGTAAAGCACACCAGGAGATTTGGACTTTGTACCATAAATAACAGAGAACCAGCCCAGATGTTTAAGTAAGGGTATGATGCAATCACTTCTTTCTTTTTCTGGAAAGATATTTTAGGAGGACCTGTGGACAATTAACTGAGAGATATGAGGTTCCCTAGTGAATGGTGGTGGGGTAAAGGGTAGTGTTATAAGAGGGGACTGAGGAAGTTACTTGAGCTAAGCCCAGTAACCAGAAATCAGTTCTGTTTCAGGAACTAAAAGAGGTTCAGGTGTGGCTGGCATCAGGAGAAAGAAAAGAGAGCTCTCATTTGCATGTGGAATACTGTGGGTTAAAGTGATAAGTTCAAATTAAAGTTAAGAGCAGGGCAGAGTTGTCAAGATCTTGAAGGACAACCCTGTCCTTTTTCATTTCCAATCTCACCATCGCACCTGTTTTGGGTGGAGATGGGGGGGATGAAGGGTTCCAAAAATATTTTCTTGAATTAAAATATGGAACTAAGAAGCAAGATTCCAGCAGAGTCAAGTGAGAGTTGGAGTTCGCAGTCAGTGATCAAGTCCCCCATATCCTGTAGACCAGTAATTTGGTTTCAGAATGGAGTAAATTACAGAGGACAGTAGTATTAGGCTAAGAACCTTGGACATCATGCTGGATGCTGCAGAGGGTGGGTTATGGAACCTGAACTGTGCAGCTTGCAATATTTCCTCAAATACTACACATCTAGAAAATCTCGTTTTACATTGCAATAAATAAACTCCAAAACACTCCCAAACGATGGGCCCATTCTATTACTGAGAATAGGCAGTATTTGCTTTAGGAGAAATGTATTGTCTCTGAAGGATATTTGAAGGAACAGTTGTAAAAACAAAACAAACAAAATCGACACCCAACCAATCTCAACTATCCCTTCAAAAGAAAAGGGGAAAAAAAGAAGGAAAGGTAGGCGGTGGTGCCGGTGGGGGGACTGCAAACCTCCTACAGAAACCTAGCCCTATGAGAGTGGCATTTAAAAACCACCCATTTTATGGAACATCTTTTGGAGCCAAATCCGTCACCCGAGTCCCCGGAACACTCCCGCCCTCGGTCCCTCCCACCCCAACCACCACCACCACACACGCTCGCAGGATGACAGAGGTTGCTGGTGGCGCGGTCGCTCAGGTGAGGGGCCACCCAGTCCCCAGAGGCGCAGGCGGCTAGAGCCCATTCGCTGCCGCAGCAGCAGAAGGACCGGAGGGGGTTGGCCAGAAGGGGAAGGGGCGGGGGAGGCCGGGGAGAGTGCGGGGGAGGAGGGACGCGAGGAAGCGAAGGAGGGCCGGGAGAAGCTACAGCACAACGCAGTGAAGGGGGAGCGGAGGGCGGTAGCGGCGGGGACGCGCGCCGGCTTAAGCTAGCCTTGCTTTGCCCGGGTCGGTGGCGGACGCGCGCCGCAGTGCGAGCCTCAGACGCGCGGGCGCTGGGGACAGCTCCGGGGTGGCCTGGCTGGGGCAGCTGGAGGAAACCGCTTCATCAAACACCAACGACATCTGCGCTTCAGGGTCCTGGGCGGTTGTGCCTGGACTGAGCAGTGGGCGCCACGCGAGAACGTGAGTAGATCCGTGTGCGTCTAGCAATTGACACTCGGTTCTGCTCCAAGATCCAGGCTGGAGCCGAGCAGGGCGCGGGAGCCTGCTGCGTTGTCAGTGGGACACCAGCCCGGGTTCAGCCGAGCGCTCTCCTATCGGGCAGCTTCTGCTGCAAGGGGTGAATGGGGTTGCCAACTCCCTTCTCCCTCACAGGCCTTTGACACAGTGGCGGGCACCTAACCGAGGAGAGAGACGGGCACCCGGGTAAGGGCACAGCCCGTTGGCGCAGGCGGGCACCTATCACCTCCTGCAGGCTGTGGCCAACTTCTGTATCCGCGCCGGTGCCCCACGCTTTCTGGGAAACCCTGCCTGGAGGTCTCCTTGTGGGCAGTTGGTCATAGAGAGGCTGCTGGGGCCGGCATAGTGGCTTCCTGGGCACCGACTGTGAGGGCGCAGGTTGTCACGCTACAGTGGTGGGATGAAGAGCAGCGGGGCTGGGTCGGGCGTGCACGGGAGTGTGCGCGTTCCGGTCCCCACGGACACATCTGGGCGTGGGCTTTGTTCAGATGTGCTCACACCTGCTCGGATCGCTGAGTTCATGAGGTGATGTGGATTTCCCTCCACTATCACTGGCCTAGAGAGGACTCAGGGAATGTTGGGTAGGGTGAGGACCGGGGAGACACTGAGCACAGCCGGTTGGGGGCACTTGCGGAGGGCTTTGTTGGCCTACAGGTGTGGGCCGGGGGAGTCCTAGCACCTCACCCAGCCTCTGAGGACTGGGACTTGTCCGGATTGACCCCCTGGCTTGGGACTGACTGAAAAGATCCTCTTCCCTACCCGGGCTCCCAGAGGTGGGAATCTGGCAACCGCTTCGTCCGGTGATGCTGTGTTGATGAACCAGGAGTGATTATCGGCGCTGGAGCCTCCATCTATCTAGCTGCGAGCGCCATCTGTGCCTGGCGCCGCCCCGGGGCCCCTCCACGCCTTGCGGGTGGGCGCCTCAGCATCCTCAGGCAGTTTGTCGGCTCAGCTACACGAGGCCGGCATCCACCGGAGCACTGGGGAGGGACCGAGATGTCGCCATAGGGTGAGCCAGGGAGCCGTCCTCTCTCTAAGAGAGGTGTTGGACCAGTAGCAAGCGCCGCTGGAGAGTTCCGGGGCCCAGTCGGCCGGCTAGTAGTCAATTTCCCTTTTCTTGCCGGCTTTGCCGGCGGCTGTGTCTCCTACGCCCTCACGCTGACCGTCGCCCCCTGCACAGCGGCGGGCACCGAGTGAGGTCGCCAAGCGGTGGCGTCTCTTGCCTACCCTGTTTCTTTCCTGGCTTTTTGTGCCAGTAGCTCTAGCACTGAGCTGTAGCCAGGCACAGAGATGTACTGAGAGGCAAGCGTTCTTTTCATTTCCCTGCCCCGTAAGTTTAATGCTTAGAAGTGCGGATCCAAGGGGCTAGGCCCTTCCTCATGGAAGGCTCCTGCAGGACCTGAGCGAACCGAGTATAATGGGGCAAGAGGCATTGATTCCGCACCAGGAGTTACCCACTGGGATTGTCCTGAGAAGGAACAGAGTAGCTACTAAACACAAACCGACAGGTCTGGACCGCTACTGAAATATTGTGATAATAGCTCGGAAGTGAATGAGACCTTCCAAAAGTTCTGCAATGGATTTACATAATTAATACATTCTACTTAACTCTTATGAAGTCAACGTGTTTTTTTTTTTTTTTTTTTTTTTTTTTTTTTTTTTTGAGAGCTTCAGGTGTGCTGGGTGCTGTGCATGTTACACATATCATCATCTCTTTTAATTACCCACAACAACCGCGTTCAAAGATTAGGAGACAGAGATTTGGATTGGTCAAGTAACTTTCCCAAGGCTAATGTTAACTTTTTGCCCCAGTGCTTTACCATCCAAGACTGAAAATGTGGCCTTTGGGGGGCTTATTATTAAATTAGGTGAAGCCTAAATCTAATGGTAATAAAAGTACATTACAAGCCCATTTGATTCTAACCTCTCCACCATAGTAGGTAATATTGTAATTCAGAGGACCATGAATAATGTTTTATTACTCTGTATTGCCCTTAAGTCCATTACATGTTATTTTATTCCTATTTGCTTTTACATACGTGAGTGTTAACTCACAATCCAATCCATCACAGTCATTAAAGTGTTCTTAAATCAGAGATGTTCCTGGCACATCACAATATTTTTTTTAAAAAAGAGATGATCCTGGCACATCACAATTTAAATATATATATATATTTTAGTTTTAGGTGGACACAATATCTTTATTTTATTTTTATTGGTGCTGAGGATTGAACCCAGTGCCTCACACATGCCAGGCGAGCACGCTACCACTTGAGCCACATCCCCAGCCACAATTTTTAAGAAAATTTTTTTTTAAGACAAACCTTTCTGTTTGCAAATGTTTCTTTTTCAGGGCTCACATCCAGTATGTCCTTTGAAGACTGTTTTGACTGCAAAAGAGTTGGTCTTCAAATTGGAAGTTGAATTTGTATAGGACTGCAGTATAGAAACCTAGACAAGCATTTTATACCCTAAATATATGACAGTGTTTGGCACATTTGTAAAGATGTTTCATGTTAACTAGTAGAAAAGAAGAATGTGAATGAAAGTGAAATCAGCTATAGTTTTTAGAATTATTATAATTAACCAATCAATTGGAAAAAATGGACTCATTTTGTATTCATAATCTTTCTGATTCATGATCATCTTTCAACCTTCTTTCTGCTTTATGACAGGAAAGTTACTAAACATTTCACATTCCTGGAATTATAGAGCTATAATTAAACTCATGCAAAATTTCACCTAACCCTTTTAAAAGGAGTGCAGTGGGATGGAGAGAAGTTGCCTAGCCTTGTAATGCAGGTAGTGATGTGGTACTTGGATTGAATGCCTGTACCCTTATATAACATCATTGTTGCTGCAGCAGTGACAGTAAATGAAAAGCAAGTCATCTTTGGAAATGCTACCTCCTGTGGCTGGGGTGAGCACTTCAGAAGTGTATGTGAAAGGAAGTTGAGGATGTGTACACCTGGGCTGTAAAAAATTTCCTTAAGAATCACTTCAAATAATGCTTTTGTGAAGGTATAGTTTTTTTTTAAAATTTTCTTATGTGGGTATTATGTTGTGTATATGGAAAGGAACTATTTAATAGAACTCCACAATCTTTTGTTTAGAGAGATTCATTCATTCATAAATATTTACTGAGTGTATGGCTTCCTATTCTAAGTATTGGAAAGACACTTATGAGTAAAACTGAATTTCTATCCTTAGGGGGTTAATTCAAGTTTTGGTCACATATTCATCTGTGGTCACATATTCCTCCCCCATATCAATT
The DNA here is from genome assembly GCF_964194105.1 of Spermophilus citellus. NCBI lineage: Eukaryota > Metazoa > Chordata > Mammalia > Rodentia > Sciuridae > Spermophilus > Spermophilus citellus. The sequence continues at coordinate 162,041,075 of NC_138184.1, forward strand.
TTTTTTTCCCAAGTCACAAATGTACAGCTTGGAGAACGGAATACACTGATGTAACCAGCACTCAAATCATGAAACAGAATGTATCTGAGAAAACCTCCCTAAGGCCCCCAACAGCCATGACTCTCTTCAAGGGTAGCCATTGAGATGCCCAGGCTGATTCTGACCCTCTCTTAAGAAGGTCCTGATTTGCAGCCTACATCAGCAGCCTATGGAGTCTCATCCCCATTTTCAAACAACAGTTTCTATCTGAGAAGCATAGCAGCCAGGAGCAAATGTAACTGGGATATAGAGCTTCTAATGAGTTCATCTTCTCTGGGAATTTTTTCATGTTTAGATTCAACTGCCGAGATGATTGATGAAGAGGAAGTGATTTGAAAATGATTGGAAATTACTAAATACAGTTAGGTACTCTGATTTTAAATTGCATGCCTTCCCGCTTGAAAGAGCCTGTACCTTCCTGGCAGGTGAAGACAGAAGAGAGGCCTGGATGCTAAGGACAAGAATTCAGTGGCTTACTTAACCCTTTGCTCAGGCAAATAAAAACCTCCTTTGTTTAAAAAAGTATCAGAGGCTAGGGCTGAGGATGTAGCTCAGTGATAATAAGCTTGCCTAGCATATGTGAGGCCTTGGATTTGATTCCTAGCCCTGTAAAACAAGGGTTGGGGGGAAGGAGCATCAGATCAGAGACAGAGCTTCCTACTCTTCTCAGCTTTACTGAGGTATAATGAACAAATAAAAATTCCACATATTGGGCTGGGGTTGTGGCTCAGCGGTAGACCGCTCACCTGGAATGGGTGAGACCCTGGGTTTGATCCTCAGCACCACATAAAAATAAATAAAATAAGAGTATTGTGTCTAATTACAACTAAAAAGTAAATATTTAAAAATTGCACATATTTGTGTACAAGTTGATGTTTTGATATAGGTATACATTATAAAGTGATTACCATAATCAAATTAGTTAGCATATCCATCATTTCACATATTACCTTTTTTTTTTGTAGTGAGAACATTTAAGATCTACCATCTTAGCAAATTTCAAGAATGCAATATAGTATTAACCATAATTACCCAGATATACATTAGACTTGCCAAATTTACCCCTCCTTCTTGAAATTTTGGACCCTTTGACCAACATCTTTCTGTTCCACTTTCACCCCATTCCCATCTTCAACCCCTGAAATATCACCATTCCACTCTCTGCTTCTATGAGTTTAACTAAAGTTTCCATGGTTGACAAAATCTACCAAAATCAACTGATAATTGTTGATTTTCCTTCTCAAAATGGAAAGGGGAAGACTGCATGGGAGAGGAAAATATAAATGGCCCTGCCTTTGGATTTAGCAGCTATAAATTATTTATCATATTACCTTTTAAAAAAGGGACATATGGAGATATTTATGGCTGAGTTACTTTTTTTTGTGGTAAAACAAATATTAGCATTTAAAGTATCTTGTTCAGTGGCATTAAGGGCATTCATATTATGTGCAACTCTCACCACTATCCATCCCCCCAAATTGAAACTCTGGGCTCATTAAGTAATTCCTGTCCTCTCTCCCCACTGGCAATCCCTATTTCTGTCTCTGACTTTGACTACCCCAAGTCACAACATGAGCTTTTAGGGGACACCCACTATCTAAACCATGACATCTATTTTACATATTCCATTCTATGTATATGTCACATTTTGTTTATCCATTTATCTGTCGATGGATACCTGGTTTACATCCACATTTTGGCTATTTGTATGATGTTTCCATGAACATGGTTGTATAAATATCTGTTAGAGTCACAGCTTTCAATTGTTTGGATACAATTGAAAGAGATGCTGGATCATATGGCAATTCTATCTTAACTTTTTTGAGGAACTGCCTTACTGTTTTCTGTAGTGACTATCATTTTATATTTCCACTAGCTGCATACAACAGTTCCAATTTCTCCATATCTTCACCAGCATTTATTACTTTTTGTTTTCTTAGTAATAGTCATTCAAATGGGTAGGAAGTGCTGTCCCTGTTGCTTTTTAAAGCTACAAATTAATATACCACATATATGGATAACTTATTTGCAAGATTTTCTGACTTTTTGGCTTAACTATTATTAATAATAAGAAGATGTACAGGTTCCAACATGCGTTGATTACCCCATGCCTTGCATGGATGTTGTGGGGCATGTGTGTCATCATCCAGGATTAGATGGCACTGGTGACATACATTTATTATTATTATTATTATTATTATTATTATTATTATTACTATTACTATTACCAGGGATTGAACCTAGGGGCAGTTAAACACTGAGCCACATCCTCAGTCCTTTGTATTTTATTTAGATACAGGGTCCCAAGTTGCTTAGAACCTCACCAAGTTGCTGAGGCTGGCTTTGAACTCATGATCCTCCTGCCTCAGTCTCCTGAGCCGCTGGGATTATAGGCCCTCCTGGTGACATACATTCTTGTTGGTTTTTTTAAAATGTTGAATTAGAGCATTTACATATCTGTAGTAAACTTGTGCCAAATGAGTTTGCTATGAGAACAGATTAAATTAGTATGCTTTTTGCCCCCAAATGACATTATTATTTTAACTCAGATTGAGAGCAAATTTACCTCAGGTCTAACCATAGACAGGAATGTCTTCATGCTGAATATTTAGAGATGTGCTAGAATTGTAAATTACAGCTCTGCATTGGGCATTTCTCCCCACCACTGAATCTTCAAAGATGACAGCATAAACCTTCACCACCCAATTATAATTGCTTAGCTGAGCTAATAAAAAAGATGTGGTGTCAACTTAATTGACCTATTTTACTGGCCTACAAGATCGGAATTTCAAATTAGAAAAAAAAAATTTAACAGTCTGATGCAGGACTTCATTCAAGTGATTAAAAAGCTACTGAATATAAGAAATGCCACTAGTAAGGGAACAAAATTATAACTACTAATGCTCCTCCATGGAACATCCTGTCCAAATGGCTTATTCAGTTTAAAAACAGGAATGACAGATCTTATTTTGTGTTATGTATTCCTTGATTTTCTTCTATGTTACTCTGCACTAAAATATTATTTCATTCACATGGGAATAAAAATGTCAGTTATAATTCAACAAAAATGATCCTTTAAAATTTTTTTATTATGAAATAATAGAAAGGACTAGAAATAGCATTTTTAACATTATATATATTTAAATATATGTATTTAATGCTGTGCATGGTGTGTTGGCTCCAAATCCACTATAACCAGAAAAATTTATTCCCAGGGCAATCTGAGGGAATCCTGTAGGAGGTCTTCCACTGGGTAATATGCAATGAATTTAATTTATCTTTCTCAAGTGGGCTGAGAGCATTCAAAAAATTCAGTATATGTATTCATCATGTAGTGATCTTTTCTCCAAATTTCAACTTTAAAGCTAATTCCATGACTCTTTTAGATGCTCTTGGCATTTGAATGGTATGATTTGCAGCATGCATTTTTGACAAACATTACAAACTCATATTAAATGCCATGAACAGCTTCTCTCTCAAGGGCAATGATAAGGGAAAGGAAAAGTACTAATCTTCCACTAATTATGCCTTAAGGTAAGAGTGGACTGTGAAAGAGTTTCACCCTGGAGCTTTTTGGTTCTTTGAGGGAGGATGGCTTGCAAGCTAGCATGCTTCTGCCTTCCAAAGCCTGGTGCGCCTTTTCAGTCCCTCACCTCAATAGAGAGCTGAAAGGACAAAAGTGAACAAAGGAGGCCTGTTTTGCCTGCCCCACTTGCTGGGCTGTTGTCTTGGCCCTTTTCAGTGAAGGAGGGAGGGGGAGCTGGGTCAAAGTTGAAGAACACTGAAAAGGAATTCAAGCTTCATGTCGAAATTTGAATTATAGCTTCAGTTTGAGTGCCGTGTAGATTAGTTTGAATTGAAATTTCTGAATCTGTACAAGCTTAAGTGACAGATGGTGCTGGAACAGCATACATAGTGCTGGATGGTGTACCCGAAATGTTGAGTGCCCAAGCGAGGCACTCGGTAAACATCTAGTTAACTGACAAAAGTTTGAAAACTGTAGGAAGTGCAGTTTGATGCTGTATGCCGCATTAAGACATTGGATTGTGTGAATTAAGGGAGGCCCCTGTTTCTGGCATTCACTCAGGTGCACTTGTCCCCCCTAATTGCATTGCAAATATTCTTCTGACTGTTTTTCAGCTTTCCTCTCTACTATCTGGTTGAATAAATATAGACATGTCCAACCAGCTTCCTTTGTAAAATTGCATTAGAGTATTTTGCTGTTGTCTGCAGAGTGTTTTGATATACGAGATGAGGCTGTTTTACATGTTGACTATCCAGTGTTTTTTCCCTTACATGAGTATATTTAAGAAGAGTGATTTTTGGCTTTCTGTTCCAGTGGGGGTCTATCACTCTCATGTTTGCTAATGAAGTTTCTAAAATGACACTTAGTTTTGTTTCAATTTGGTAGGCAGCATCTTACTTAAAACATTTAAGTAAGAGAAGTTAGCTGCAGATGGAACTAGAATGTTAAAACAGCTACTAGGAAGTAGAGGTTATTAGAATGTAAGTGAAAACAAAAAACAGATTGGGGTAATTTGAAACTCTTCCCAGTATTCCATAAAACTACTGTTGGAAATTGAAAAACTGCAGCATTTTAAAACTGAAAAATTGCCAAATTTTACTTTGACATCTTCAGCCATTTAAAAACTTGATGATAGTCTTTTGTTCTGATGTTTATAGCATGATGGACAAAATTCATTATACATTTTTCATATATATATATATATATATATATACATGTATACTGAATATATTTAGATATATATGTGTATATATGTATACTTAATAGGTTACTTTTAGGAAAATAATACTGACATATAAATAATGAGAGTAAAATAGTAAAGTGAAAATTCAGAGATAATTAACATGTAATATAAACAAAAAACAATTTACTTCAGAATTGATTATATTAACTTGCTATATGTACTTTACTTATTATATACTTTGTATATATCATGAATTTTAATTTTAATATGCAAGTAACTTTTAATTCATATATATATATGTATATATGTGTGTGTGTATATATATACACACATACACACACATATATTTCTAGAAACATTTACTATGTTGCAAAATTATAGTGGAAGGTGAGATATATCAAGGGTTGATTGCTGTCCTAGAGCTATGAGAGGATTCATTAAACAGCAGACAGTAAGGGAGTTTATGATCAGATTCATTTTCTGGGACTGGAAAGAGAAGTTTGGAGATAGAGAGCATAAGGGTTTGATGGAGGGAAGGCTCAGGTGAGTAATGAGATCTTTCACGTCCTGGAGAAGTGTCCTTCAGCAGAGGGAATGGGAGAAAATTTAAATAAATGAGAAGAGTGAAGAACAGAGCACTGTAAGGGTAACAACTTAAAATCTGAAAGAGAAAAGGAGGGGAATAAAATTTTTTATTGCAATTTCCTGGATAATAGAGAATAGTATTCATTTCACAGCATTCAATTCTAAATATTTTAGAGGTTTTTTTTTTTTTTTTTGGTGGGACTTTAGGTCATTGAAGAAGCTCAACATCGTAAGATAAAAAATAACTCATAAATTACCCTGTGAAATGAAATATGAGGATACATTTACATTTAAAATAAATGTATTCAGTATGAAATATGATATGTCAAGAGCTTTGTAATGTTGTGAACAACCAATAAAAAAATAAAATTAAAAAAAAAATAAATGTATTCAGAAGAATTTCCTTAGAAGTCAAAGCTAAAATTGCATTACATTCTTATCCAGATCAGCTCTTCTTTCCAGTGATTTTGTTCTTTTATATATAGTTGGTCCCAGCTTAAGAAAGTAATGTGAAAATGTGAACTTGGTAAACCCATTTTGAGTGATTATTCATATCAAAGAGGATTCTTTACTGTGCTCAAGGATTATATGACATGTGAGCTTTTAAACTATATCAAGGTTCAAGTCAGGAACAACTTTTAAGGAATATGTAAGTTGACAGTTTATTCAGCCTACTGAAAGAATGTAGTGCAATAGAACCAAGTGAAGCCAGCAAATAAAGCTAAGTTAATAGCTTTATTTAAATAAAATCAGTGAAGAGGTAGACAGGTGATAATTGAAGAAGCACCTCAATTGCATGAAAATGTTGGATATTTGCTCAGGATAATTTTGAGGGGCCAAGTCCCACATGATAAAGGAAAAAAGATAACTAAGTTTGGGAGTGTTTTGGGGCCTTGCTCATGAAAGAATTCTGTCAGCTTTCCACAGGTCTCTGACTATGGAAACCCATTCTTTGCTCTGTTCCCTTAGGAAGCTGAGCTACCTTTCTCATTGTACATTGTGCCTGGTGCATATGTAAGAGCCTCATATTTGATGAATGAGTGAGTGCAAGAATCAATGACTGAATACATGAATATTGAAAACTGTAAAAATATCAAGTGGATCTTCTGTTGGAGAAAATGGGGGAGATTTTGTCCTCAGTTCTGGTTTGAAGACATTGATGAAGTCTAGATAAAAGGAAATCAAACATTCATAGTTTCATGCCTGGACTTTGTAGACTGCATTTTGCTACTTGGTTCTATATTAAGTAATTGAGTGGGCAAGTGAAATCATTCAATCCAGAAGTATATCATTTCTAAATTGCCATCATACAGTCCTAAATGATATCTTTGTGATCCCAAAGGGTTCCACTATAATTTTCTGCCTTTGCTCATGGCAGATGATTCCAGATTTGTACAAGTCTTTGCCTTTCCCACCTCTGGAGCTGGTGCTTGTCATTTCCCTCTGGACGTGTCTGGGTGGCTGCACACTGATGAGTTAAACACTTCCTGAGATTGCTTTCTGCCATCCGAGTTTGAAATCAGAAGTGAGGCACACATAACAGAAATGAAAAGTGAGAAGGCGGGTCTGGGAAGCAGATCAGAAACACTCGTGCTGCAGCTTTAAAAACAAAATTTCTTCCCTGTTTGGTTGATCATTAAATACTACTTATCTATTGTTTATATTCCGAATTGAGTCGAATTACTGAATGGACTTTCCCAACTAGTTAGTAGGTTGTAGGGGTTGGATTAAAGGCAGTGTGGCCACATTTGAGAGAAACCTAGTGTAAAAAGTTACGTAAATTCTTTGATTAGTTAAATTTTGAGAAGTAGAGGTCTATTCTCTGTTGATTAGGAAACCTCATTTTGCCACACGACTTCCCCAACCACCACTGGGAGTCAACTCAGGACTTGGGGCATGCTAGGAAAAAGCTCTGCCACTGAGCTACATTCCAGCCCTACTGTATGGCTTTGGAAAAGTTTGGAGAAGTACCCAAGCACTTCTTTTTCTTTGCTAGAAGATAGAGACAAAACAGAAACTTCCTCATCATCTAGCTCTGCCTCACAAGGACATGTAACCATAATAAGCAATGATAAAAAGAAAAGTGCTGGGAGAAAGATGACATCAATCTATGTTGTTAGTAGGTAGAATGCACCATTTTTTTCCACCATGGCATCTGGCAGATTTGCTTCAGGGGTATGTAGGCATCACATATCCATAGCAATATCTGTAGCTACTTGATTTTGAATAAATGAAGTGGTCTTATACCTCGGCCTGAGCGATCTATACCCTTACCTTTGCTGTATGATGAAAACTGTTTTCAAAACACAAACTATATCCTTAACCTTCAACAAATGATCATATATATATGTGAAAGTCAGTTTGAGTCAATATAATAGAATAAGGATGTAAAATTCAATAAATATTCTTTTTTTCTCCAGTTGCATTCAATATCTGTGATAGGCTTTTGAAATCTAATTGTGTCTTATTTCAAGCCATAATCTCATTCATGTTTTTGATGAGGACAGTCAGTAATTTTTTGTGTCAGCCGTGACTAATGAGCAACCTTACAAACCAATAAAGCATGAAACAATTTTAATATATTAAATCCGTCAGCTTACCAAATGCATATGCTTAGAAATTTGATATAAAAAGAAATATACCACTGAAGCTCAGTGGTAGAGCATTTGCCTCAAACGTGTGAGACACTGAGTTTGATCTCAGCACCACATAAAAATAGATAAAGATATTTTATCCATCTATAACTAAAACAGTATTTTTTAAAAAGAATATATACAAGAGGACAGGTTTGCTCATATCATTGCTTCTGGTACTTTGTTTGCATTCTGTTCCTTAGCACCTCAAAGAAGAGATAGGGACTTAGAAACAGTGGTTGTCATCCTACCTGCAGGTAGACACAGAACTTTAGAAATATGAATGTGTAGAGGGTTGACTTGTCCCATCAGATTTCATCTTTTGAAGTCCTATCCCCTAGTGCCTCAGAATATGACCTCATTTAATTAAATGAGTTATTTAGGGTGGGCCCTGATCCAATATGACTAGTGCCCTTATTTAATAAGGGAATATAAAGACAGGGATGGTGGAAGAAAGCCATGTAAAAATGAAAGCAGAGATCTGCAAGCCAACGATTGCCAATAACCTCCAAAAGCTAGGAGAAAGACATGAAGCATATCCTCTCTCATGTCCTTGGGGGGAACCAGGCCTGCTCACACCTTGATCTTGAGCTTCTAGCTTCCAAAACTGTACAACAATAAATTACATTGTTTAAGCCCCTCAGTTTGAGGTACTAGTTTGTTAGCAGTCCTAGCAAACTAATACAGGATGCAATAAGTTCATTGGTTACAAACCTGTCCCTTACAGAGAAGAGTGAAAAATGCAGCTTCTCCACATTTTTATGTTCCTTTATTTGTGCCAATATCTATATCTTTATAGATACATTTCATGTACCAAAGGAGTAAATACCATATAAATCAGGTATTTAGGAAGCCTCCATACCATGAATTAAGGTATAGAAATGCTGGGATTTAGGGGGAGAGTATTATTTTATTAACAAATAGAAAAAGGTTGGACTATATAGTGGCTTCTTCTTTTTGGTCATAATCAAGTTGACTCCCTTGGGCTGCCCCTATCAATTGTAGATTGTCATCATCTGAGACCTGAGGGACCTTACTGTGTTGAAGTCTCTGCAGATGCTCTTGTTACTCCTTTGCCATGAAAAATGACATGGTTGTTATTTACTCATGCTGAGGAAGACAAAGCCATGGGTGAGCTCACAGACAATTTCAGTGTATATGCTGCTTCAGTGGGGAAGGTAAAGGATGTCATTGTGGAGAATTTGTGTGTGTGTGGCGGGGGGTATTGGAGATTTAACTGAGGGACAGTTAACCACTGAGCCACATCCCCAGCCCTATTTTGTATTTTATTTAGAGACAGGGCCTCACTGAGTTGCTTAGCACCTCGCTGTTGCTGAGACTGGCTTTGAACTCGCAATCCTCCTGCCTCAGCCTCCCAAGCCACTGGGATTACAGGCATGCTCCACTGTGCCAGGCCAATGTGGAAAATTTTGCAGCTAACAATAATCAGGCATCACCCCTGGCTCTCTGAAGAAGCAGGAGCTTTGTATCAACTTGAATATTTGAATACATTGTAAACTCTAGAACCATTTCATCCCGCCCTTGATGAAGTCTGCCCACTTTAAGTGAATTCCTGCTCTTCATTTCTACAGGCAGCAGTCTTGCCTGTCTTAGTGGTAAGCTATTCCAGTGAAATGACCTTGCTTATTAAGCTGTGTACAGGGCATTTAGTAAGCAGCTACATCCAAAAAAGAGCCCAATTGTTTTAAATAATACCAATAAAATGATTTGCAGGAAGATTCTTGGGAAGAATGCTGCAGATATTACAACTGTGTGTGATTCAGTGATTCCATTTCAACACAAAACTATTTGCCAGTTTGATTGTTCTTCCTGGCAATATATTTTCCTTGATATGGACTTGAGTTTATTTATTCTGTGGGCAGGGACTAATGAGAATTCACCAGCATCCAGCAGGAAATAATTTGGAATCATGGCTGTTTTAACTTTGCATGTTCCTACAGCTTTCCTTTAACATAAGAGTTAGCGAAGTGCATTGATTGGATGAGATGCCCAGACCCTAGACAGGAACAGAGAGCACAGGCAATAGTTTGTATCTGAAAATTCCTGTCTCAGTGTAAACTCTTCAGATCTTTTAAATATTTGTTTTGAAAGACAACTTTGTGAGGATTGTTTGAAAGGTTTATGAGAACCGTTGTAATGTTTGGCAATTGACCAATGTTTATTTGCAAATGTACTAATATGGGGATAGCCGTATCACTTTCTATGATAAATTACCAGCTTTGGATTCATTATATTATTTGGAATTGTTAGTCTAGATTTTGTTAGTTTAAACTAACATTTTAAAATTTTAGGTTCTAGGCCACTCTTTATTTCTAATTCTAGACAAATATAATACATCTTGGGAAACCAGTTACAGCCTGGGGAAATAGAAACAGGCTCTGTTGTGGCTGCCTGCTCCTCTGCTGGTCATCATCTAAGTGTAATTTCTGCCACCACTACCCCCAGTGTCCACTGCTTAGTGAGGAATGGGGCAAGTCATGCATTTGCATGTGTCATACACCTGTGACTAACAGATCCTCCATCAAGGAATGGCAGAGTATCAGTTACTTGAAATGGATGACTCGTGGCAGCTGCTGTCCGTGGCCCACCGGGCTCTCTGCCCTGCACTGACAGCTGCACATCACATCCTGTGATCACACCACCTCAGCCACCTCCAGGACCAGTACATCAAAAAAGAGGGGCCGAGCACACTGATCCTGAGGTGTTATTTCATGCACAGTCTGCTCCTGAAGTAAATAAAGAGGTCTCTCTTGTCTTTAGGAAATAAGATCACCATAATTTTTTACAACTCATCACTATTATTAAATAACAGCAATCCCAGACATTTACTAATTACTTAACCATATGAAGAACCTTACATGAATTATCTCCTTTAATCTTCATAAAAATGCTTTTATGTCACAAGCTGGCAATTTTTTTTCTGTAAAGGATCAGACACTAGATATTTTAGACTTTGTAGGCCATGCATAGACAATACATAAGAAAATGAGTAGAATTATGTTCTTATAAAACTTTCTTTACATAATTGGCACTGGGATTTGGCCCGTATAGTATGTTTGCCAGCCTTTGCTCTGTACTATTATATTCATTTTATAGAGAGGAAACTGAGGCTTAGGGAGCCTAAGTAACTGGCTAAAATAACATAGCTGATCCCAGAGGCTCAGGGGGCTGAGACAGAAGGATTGTAACTTCAAAGCCAGCCTCAGCAATTTAGCAAGGCCCTGTCTTAAAATAAAAATACAAAAAGGCTGGAGATGTGGCTCAGAGGTTAAGCAACCCTAGGTCCAATCTCTGATACCCTCCACCCCCATAAATAAATTAAATTAAATAACAAAGCTGTTAAGTTGCAGAGCTGGACTGTTATCCAAGGAATCTGACCTTTATCCCTTAGACTTAACTCCTATAAGCTACTATGTTATACTACTATGGTAAATGACAAGGGCTTGTTGTAAATTATAGAGTATGACCCAAACTTGTAAGCAAAATTTCATGTGGGTGACAATGTCAGCCAGTGTCCTGAAGATGCTCTTTAGGTGAATATAGATCTCTAATCTAACCTCTAGCATATTCTATGGATGTGACTGCATCCTTGACTAATTGAATAAAGCTTTTAAGATTTTCAGTTCATCTGATATTATGACCATTGTAGTCAATAAGGTTGCAGGAAGCAAATGACCCTAATTTAAAAAATATATATTGTATGACATTATATTATTACCTTTAAAAGTTTGCTTATGTGTTATAAAGCAAGATAATGTTTGCATATTCTAAAGGAAGCTTTTTATTTTCACAAAAACATATTATGTATACATTTCTACTAGATTTAACATAAAATCCTGGAAAGAATTCCAGTCCCCTCTCCCCAGGATGGACAGCTCCTTTTGTGATTTGTTTCCATGGTAACAGTTAAGTCTGGACTTGAGAATAACAACCTACAAGATAACCATCCAGTTGACATTGTTGGGCATTCCCTTAGGGAATTTGTAGTGCTTCATGGTGTCAAGATAACACCTAAAGTAGAATTAACGGGGTTTGCTGCTTTACTTTTTTTTTTGCACAGTAAGCTCTTTAGAGAGTGAAGATTCTCAGAGTGAACTAAAGTCAGGAAGTTTTTTTACTTTTAGACAGCAGTTTAGCAGACACAATACACCATGAGCAACCACACTTAAAAGATGTGTCCAAGATACTGTAAAGAGCTCCAGAACTCAAGAGTTTTTGGTCTTTGGGTGAATGAAATTATACAGCAGGTGAAATGGGGGCTTTGTGTAACTAATCATTGTTGCTCAAATTTTGTTTGGGGGAAGCTCAGATTGGAGACACTCCCTTGTGGAGAAATCAGAGAATGATCACTCTTGTTTAAAGGTAATTCAACTCTTTGGAAAGTTGAAGTCTTTGAATGTAAGTGAGCCTCTATTCATCCTGACAGAGGAATAAAACCCAGCTAGTGAAAAAGTTGGCTGCTGGGCTCATGTGAAATGGTTACTATGAATTAATTGGTAACAAATTATAAAAGGTATGGTTAGTGAATACTGAAAACTTCTTCTGTGGAATCATTTTCGAGAGAAGAGAGTTGTAGGTTTGGATCATTTATTTATTTAGTTTTTAAAAGTAGTTCAAATTTTTTAAAAAATGGAACAATAGTACTATGGACAACAACTTGGCATATTTTTTATGACTTTATTTATTTATCATGAAATTCACTCATGACAAGTGTATAATGAGAGGTTTTTAATAAATTTATAAGTTTTGCACCTATGGTAAGCAGAATTCTAAGATGGTCCCTAAGATATTCATCCTTTCTTTATGTGCCCTGTGTAAAACTCCTCCCTAGGTCATGGGCAGATTCTGAATACCATAGATGTAATTCCCATAACTAGGTTAAGTTATGTAGCAAAGGTGAAGGAGTTTTGCAGGTATCATTAAGATTCCATGTCTTATGATTATGAGTTAATGGAAAGGGAGATTATCCTGGCTGGACCTGACTTAATCATATATGAACCCTTAAAAAAGAACTGCCATAAGAGGCACTCTCCTACTGGCTTTGAAGAAGCTCACAACTCCATTGGAATTACTTATGAAGACACAAGGCCTTCGTTCTTCAACTGCAAAGAACTGAGTTCTTCCAGCAACCCAAGGAAGCTTAGAGGAAGACCCTGAGCTCCAGGTGAGAAATCAGCCTGTCTGACACCTGGATTGTAGCCTTGTGGAACCCATCTTAGTTATGCTTGGGCTTCCAACCTGTGAGAAATTATAATATAATGAATGTGTGTTGTTTTAATCCTATAAATATGTTGCAATATATTATGTGGCAATAGCAAACTAATACAGAAACCATCACAATAGTTTTGAAAAATTTTATCATTCCCCCCCATAAAATTTCCTTGAGACCATTCGGCTGTTACCGCAAGGCTACCGGTAGTCTGTTATCTTTTCTTACAGATTTAGCTTTTCTGGATGTTTCATATTAATGGACTCTTACAACATGGAATCTCTTGTGTCTACTTTATTTCAGTTAGCTTGTTTAAGAGGATGCTTCATGTTGTAGCATGTACCAGTGGTATTCTATTGTATGGAGACACTGTATTGTGTTTATATATTCATCAGTGGATTGACATTTGCATTGTTTCCAGTTTGGGACTTCTCTGACTGGGAATAATGCTGCTCTGAACAGGAGCATGCAAGTCTCTGTGTGTACTGTGTATACTACCCATTTCTCTTGGGTAGTTACTTAGTTGTGTGATTGTGGGCTATATGGTATACTTATGTTTAAACTGTTTAAGACAGGGCTGTGGCTGTGGCTGTGGCTCAGTGGTAGAGCACTCGCCTAGCACATGCGAGGTGCTGGGTTTGACCCTAAGCATCACATAAACAAATAAATAAAATTTAAAAAAAGGTCCAACTACAACTAAATATATATGTTTAGTTTATGGTTAAGACACTGTCACACTGTTTTCTAGAAGGGCTGCATCATTTTACTTTCCCACTAGGTATGAATGAGGATTCCAGCTTCTTGACATCCTTGCCAAGCCCTGGTCTATTTTTATTAAGGCCATTCTGGTGGGAGTGTATATTTTTTTGTAGTTTTACTTGCATTTCCCTATTGGCTAATGATGTGGAGTATATTCTCAAATGTTTAGGAACCATTCATAACTCTTCTTTGGTGAAATGTCTATTTAAATGTTTTGCCACTTTTTTTTCAATTGACTCATTTATTTTCTTATTGAGTTTGATTTTTAAAAAATATACTAGATACAGTCCTTTATCAGATGCATAAGTTGTGAACCTTTTGTCCCATTTTGTGGACTTTTAACTTTCTTTTTATTTATTTTATTTTTTACTCTACATTTTTTTTCTTTTCACTTTCTTGATGGTATTTATTGGAGTATAAAAGTTTTTAATTTTGATGAAGTCCAGTGTAATTATTTTTCCTATTGTTGCTTGTACTTTTGGTGTTTTATCTAAGAATCTATTTCTTTACCCACAGTCATAAAAATTTACTCCTATATTTTCTGCTAACAGATTTTGGTATCTATTTTAGGATGATCTTGTTAATTTGGTGAAGAATTTGCTAAAATTTTGATACATATTTCTTTAAATCAGTAGATCAATTTTGGGAGAATTATATCTTATCAATATTAAATTCTCTAATCCATAAATATTGAATGTTTGTTTTAATTTTTCTTCAGTTTCTCTCTGCAGTGTTTCAAATTTTCATTGCCTATATTTTGCACTTCTTTTGTTATTTTTTCCAATATTTTATTTTTTGTGATGATATTGGGAATGGAATTATTTCCTTCACATCATTTTTAACTGTATGTTAGCAATGTACAGAAATAAATGAACTGGTCTATATTGATCTTATATACTATCTGTTGCTAAACCCATTTACTTTTGTAGTTTTAAATGGATTTCCTACATCATGTCATCTATGCATAAAGACAAAGTTTTGGTTCTTTCTTTCTGAGTTTGATGCCATTAATTTTTACATTCCTTAGTATACTAGCTGGAAAGTCCCATATAATTCAATAAAAATAGCGAGAATGGATAGCCTTACTTTTTTCCTGGCCCCAGGAAGAAAGTATTAACTTTTTCACCTTAAATATATAAACCATAGAGTTTTTTATTTAAATATATATTTTTAAGTTGTTGATAGATCTTTATTTTATGTATTTGTATGTGGTGCTGAGAATCGAACCCAGTGCCTCACACATGCTAGGCAAGCGCACTACCACTGAGCCACAACCTCAGCCCCAAACCATAGAGTTTTAATAGAAACCTTTTATCTGAGGAATTTTCTTCTGTTCTTAGCTTGTTAAGAATTTTTAATTGTGAGTGGTATTGGATTTTATTAAATGCATTTTCTGCAACTACTAAAATGATAATGTGGTTTTGTCATTTATTCTGTTAATGTAGTAGGCTACATTGATTGATTTGGGGATGTTAAAGAAAACTGAGGTTTTACTTCATTTTCCCCCTTTCTTCTGCTTGCTTTGAGTTTAGTGTACTCTTCTTATTCTAGTTTCTTAAAGTGAAAGCCTAGGTAATTAATTCAGAACTTTATTTTTTTCTAATGTAGGCATTTATTTCTCTTTAAGCAGTACTTTAGTTATACATCATACATTTTGATATGTTTCATTTTATTTAGTCCAAGATAAAACGAAACATATCAAAACACATTTCTTTTTTTTTTAAAAAGGAAATCACATGAGTATATTCTTTAACCATAACATTTCTCTTGTGATTTCTTTTTAATTTTTAAGTTATTTAGAAATGTGTTATCTATTTTCTAAATAATTGGGGTTTTACTCAATTTCTCCCTTTTGTGTATCTCTAACTTAATTCTGTTATGGTTAAAGAATATACTCATGTGATTTCCTTTTTTTTTAAAAAAAGAAATGTGTAATTGCTGTCTTTAGGTGATGTATTCTATAAATGTCAGGTCCAACTTGTTGATAATTTTGTTTAATTATTTAGTATTCTTTCTAATATTTTCTATGTAATTTTTCTATTAGTTATTGAGAGTGAGTATCAGAATGTCCAACTTTTTTTGAATTGTCTATTGTTCTTTTTAATTCTGTCAACTTTTGCTTTTTATAACATGTGCAATTATTATATCTTTTTGATGCATTGACTATTTTATCATTGAGTGTCTCAGTTTGTCTCTATTTCTTGTCTCGTATTCAGTTTTTAAAATATAGGTAGTTTTCTTATACCCTGTTTACAAAGTATATATATATATATTTCCATCTTCTTACTTTGAAGATGTCTTTCTTTTCCATAGTCCATAGTTTTGTTTGCTTTTTATTTTTTTTTTCAGTCTGAAAAATCTACCTGTATGATGCTTGACATGCATAATTAGTGTAATTATTGATTTAGTTGGGTGTATGTCCAAAACTATGTTATTTATTTTCTATTGTTTCATTTCTTCTTTCCTCTACTGATTTATTTTGTGCTAAATAATTTCTAGAGTGCCATTTAAATTTTTCCATTGAAGTTTTTACTCTTTTTATTGGAGTTTTCTTAATGGAGGCTCTAATCATTAAAATAGCTTATCTTATCATAGCCTACTTCAGAGTAATGCTAACTTAATTCTATAAAATATAAAAACTTTGCTTTACTGTATCTCCTTTTCCTCCCCCTAATTTATGCTTTGTTTGTCATTTAGATTGTTTACATATTTTATAAGTACTCTGTTTAGCTTTCTAAGATTTGCTTCACAAAATCTTTGTTTACCTGGAAATCTCGTTTTTTTCCCTTTGTTTTTGAAGCTTTGTGGGATATATTCTGGGTGTTTTGTTGTTGTTGTTGTTATTGTTATTTTAAGCAAAGTCTGCTTGTGGCTCTCCTTTTTTGGTGCCAGGGATTGAACTCAGATGCATTTAATCACTGAGTCACATCCCCAGGCCTTTTCATCCTTTGAGACAGGATCTTGCTAAGTTGCTGAGGCCGGCTTCAAACCTGCAATCCTCCTGCCTCAGCCTCCTGAGTTGCTTGGATTACAAGCGTGGGCCACCATGTTTGTCTGTGGGATATATTCTTAAATGACAGAATTTTTTCTTTCGGCACTTTGATTATTTGATTCCACTGTCTTCAGGTCTCTCTTTTTTTTTTTTTTCCTGTTGAGAAGTCCTTATTTAGATTATTGTGTCACTGTGGATGATGAGTCATTTTCCACTTGCTGCTTTCAAGGTTTTCTTTGCCTTCAGTTTTCAACAGTTTGATTTTGATGTGCCGGGATAACTAATTCTGTGTTTATCCCATTAGGGTTCATTGAACTTCTTGAATCTGCACACTAATATGTTTCATCAAGCTTGGGGAATTTTCAGCTATCATTTATTCAATATTTTTTTTCTACCTCTCTTTTTCTTTTTGAGACTATGATTGTTATGTTGTAAAGGTTGGAGTTCTTTAAAACTCTTTAAGACTCTGCCTGTTTTCTTTATCACCCCTTTAACTTGAATGTTTTTTATTGATCTGTTTTTCCAGTTCACTAATTTATTCTGCTACTTTCTCAAATTTGGTATGTGTGCCTTTAGATAAATTTTCATTTCAGATACTGAACTATTTAATGGAAATTTAAGAGTACTAATAGGTGGTGCTGCATCTTTAAATTCTACCAAAGTTTCCCATTTGATTCTTTTAAAATAATCTTTAGCATTTTATTGAGATTCTCTATTAATTGTATAATTTTCATGTTTTTCTTTAAATTTTTATGCATGGTTTTCTTTAGTTTCTGAACATATTTGTAGTAGCTGCATAGAAGTCTTCATCCACAGAGTGCAATATTAAGACCACACAGGGACATTTGCAATCAATAGCTTTTACCCCTTGTGTTTGAGACACACCTCCTTTTTCTTTGTTTCATATGTTTTTGGTTCAGTACAGATATTTTAGATAAGAGCAGCAAATATATATATATTTCATCTCTTTCCTTCTACAAGGAATTTGTAGTTGTTATTATTTTTTGTTTAGTACCTTGTTTTACCAAATCTGTGGAATGTTTCCTTTGCAAAGTGCAACTTCCAATGTCTCCATTTAGTTTCTTTTTTTTTTTTTAATTATTCAAAAATTTTTAGCCTGGCTTACATTCAGTTGAACTCTCTTGTGTTTCTTCTGTGTGCACAAGCTCCATTGGCCATGTATATGTGTATGGCTTAGGTCCTTGTGCATTTGCATAGTTCTTGTCAACCCAACATACATGAAGAACTTTTTCTAACTTGTATCTGGTTCACCTACCAGAATGTTGTTAAATATTTGGTTAGTCCACTAGTTTTTCTGTTTGTCCCCCAAATGACTGCAATCTCGGGTTATCCACACAGTTGGCATTCCTGATTGCTTTCCAGTGAGAATTTCCAGGTTAATTGTGAATGCTTTAATTGAGTGAACCCCCTTTGGCAAGTGCAGTGAAGCTACTGTTTTTCGCAGTCTGTCCTGTCCTGGGTGAGAGAAATACCATCCTGACAGAGCCAAGTGAGAGGCAGGGGTGGAGTTGTAGGGTGGAGGCTGATCCAGGCAAGAACACTGCCACAGACTCATTTTTCTAATCTTGAATTCAATACTTGTCATAAATAAATGTGTCTCAGATTGTTAAATGCCTTTGGTTAATTTTCAGAGCACTGTAATGATTGTTTGTTAGCAGTTTTGTCCATTTGTATAGTGAACTTTTAGAGAGAGCAATATCTTAACTCCATTGTATTGGAAGTCCTCCTCTTAATTCTGTGTTATGTGCACACTGTGTTTGTGAAGACTCATTCATCAGAATGAATAGGCCCATAAATAAATATGAGATGTATACAGGGTCCCGTTATACAAAGGATATTTTCACTTCTGAAATACACTTTTACAGGTCTGGCAGATATTGAGATTAAGGACTTTGAAATAGCTAGACCCAGGTTCAATCCCATTGCTACTACTTGTATAATCTCAGACTCCTTTTTTAACTTCCAGAAGCCTCAGTTTCTCCAGTGGTAAAATAGGGATTATAATACCTACCTTATAATGTGGTTGTGAGGATTAATTGAGATTATTAAAAACACTCAGGGGAGGACCTAAGGTACATAAAAGTCCAAGAAAATACCACTTCCTTTGCATAGGGTTGACAAGTGATTAACACTGGTTTGTGTGATACTGTTTTTTTCCATGAAGAATGAGGTAGAGACTAGCACCTATTTTTTTTTTTAACAACTTGAAAATTAGACTGTTAGAAGAAAAGTTAAAGGAATTGAGACTGAGTCACCAAAAGAAAAAAAAAAAGATGGGAGAGACTTAAAGTCAATACTAAATGA
This sequence comes from Spermophilus citellus, assembly GCF_964194105.1. Taxonomy (NCBI): domain Eukaryota; kingdom Metazoa; phylum Chordata; class Mammalia; order Rodentia; family Sciuridae; genus Spermophilus; species Spermophilus citellus. The sequence goes on from NC_138184.1 coordinate 162,060,347, forward strand.
TATCAAATTAATAAATATAGACACGTACAGGAGTGCTGATGAGATAGACACTGGATTATGAAGAAAACTGCAAACTAGATAAGAAAGAGAAACCAGTCATAAATCTCTGCCAGCAGATCTTTTTAGAGAGAGAGAGAGAGAGAGAGAGAGAGAGTTTTTAAATATTTATTTATTCATTTATTTTTAAATTTTTGGTGGACACAACATCTTTATTTGTACGTGGTACTGAGGATCGAACCCAGGGCCGCGAGCATGCCAGGCGAGCGTGCTACCGCTTGAGCCACATCCCCAGCCCCTGCCAGCAGATCTTTAGTGTCACCTCGAATGAGGGACACTGGTGACAAGACTGTCCACTATGTCTCTGCCTCCTCACTGCCTTGCCCAGTGTTCTGCTCACGGTGGATACTTTGAAATAACCACCCTAGGAGGTGGCCATTGCCCTGTACTTGCATCCTCTTGCATCCTCTTCTTAGACGTCTTCCTGAGACCAGAATGGATACCTGGATGTAGGCTGTCGTCACAGTTCTCGCCAGTGTTGACCCCCATGTAAGCCCCGGGGATGAAAAATGACAGTGTAATTCAGAGTCCAGTCCTGTTACATTCCTAATATCTGTCCCCACTGACAAAAAGGGATTTATTAACTGACCAAGTCTAGTATAACTACTAAAGTACAGACACAGGGAAGATGTCCAATGTACCATCTCACTTTAGTGGTGAGAAGTAAGGCCTAGAGAGAATAAATGACTTGCCCAAGGTCATAGAGCAGTTACGTGGTAGAGCCAGCAGGCTCAAGTCATTTGCTTTAGGATTAGCTTAACTGCCTGGACTTTCATGGTGTTTATCAAATACTGATTGTAAGGATGCAGAATGACAATTTCCATTTCTATAAGTTTTTTTCCTCTCCAACAAAAAACAAGGCATAAAGTAGACTGGTTTTCAACAAAATTTGGAAAACACAAAATATTTCAGAAATTACAACTAAATAAACTCTTTAGTTGCGTGGACTGTGTAATTTAGACAAGATTTATTATATCTCTGACATACTAACTTGACAGTCAATAAATGTGACTGACTGAGGTCTCTCAGATGCCAGTGTGATGAAATCTCCCAGGGTTTGAATCTAGATTAGAACAGTGGGTCAAGGATCAAGTGAATATAAAACCACACATCTACCCTCCCCCGAATAATAAATAACTCTGAACTTACCAAGTATACCACTTCCTGAGTAGTCTATTCTATTTCTCAACCCTAAGAAACCACATTTGGAGATTTCTAGTACAGTCATGCATTACTTCATGATAGGCACTCATTCTTAGAAGTGCTTCATTGGATGATTTTATCATTGTGCAAACATTGCAGAGTGAACCTAGGTGGTATAGGTTTTGATGCAATCAAGAAATGCAGTAAGCATGAGGTATGAGGCTGCTGCCACCAGCATAACAGGTCATGCTGTTTTTTTTTTTTTTTTTAAAGGTAGGCTTTTTAAAATATTTTATTTTTTTTTAGTTTTCAGCGGACACAACATCTTTGTTTGTATGTGGTGCTGAGGATCGAACCCTGGCTGCACGCATGCCAGGCGCGCGCGCTACCTCTTGAGCCACATCCCCAGCCCAGGTCATGCTGTTTTATAGTAACTTTTTTTTTTTTTTTAAATGACTGGGACTACATTGCAAAATAATGATAAAAAATGTAGTATAGTAAATTTTTAAACCAGTAATTTAATCATTTATTACCAAATATATGTGCTTTACATGATAATGTGCATTATACTTTTATCTGACTGGCAGTGCAATAGGTTTGCTTGCATCAGCATTATCATGAACATGTGATGTCGCACTGTGCACTGACATTATGATGGCCACCATATCCCAAGAGAAGAGGAGTTTTCAGCTCCTTTATCATCTTGGGGGGAGACCATCATCATATATGCCATCTATTGACTGAAATGTCATTGTACAGCACATGAGTGTATATACCTGAGGAAAATCTTCATGATTCTCACAGATTTTGGGCATGGCAGCCAGAATTCCTGTCCTGGGTCTGTGGTTAGAGGACTCTATTGTGCTTTTCCTTGGGTTCCTTGATTCTGCAAGGGATGAAGAGTCCAAAGGCCAAGGAGATGTATAGTTTGCTTCATAAACTTAAATGTGTACCTGAATCACCTGGTGATCTTATTAAAATACTGAAGATTCAGATTCAGTAAATCTATGATTGGGACCTGAGATTCTGGATTTCTGAAAAGCTTCCAAGAGATGACAAAGCTGTTGGTCCCCAGACCATACTTAGATTCTAGATCTCTCTCCAGGGACTAGAAACCCTGGCATTCCCTGTCTAAAAAGCCAGAACCTACATTCAGGACCTGTGTGGGTCTCTTAGGACTGACTGCTTCAGCTGTCATACCCATAGGCTGGAGGGCAGCTAGGAGGTAGCTGTGGGCAAGGAGCAGTGACACATCATGGGGAGGGGGAATGAGGAGTCACAAGTTGGAAAGCTTAAACTTTCAGCTGGATTCTGCTCGCAAAGCATAAGACCCCTCGAGGTTCAGACTGAGAAGAGCTAGGAAGGAAAGGAAGACTCTCCATTTTGCAACCTCACTCCACTTTAGGCATGGTCCTGCCTGCAAGTACCTCAGGAAATGTTTGGTTAAAATTATATTATCTTTGGGCCTAATCACAAAATGGACAGATTTCAGTTTTCCTTTTTCTTCTCCTTTTTATTTTTCCATGTTGCTATTGAAATGGGAGAGAACACTTTTTCTTCCTTTTCAATATCCACAGTAAATACTTGATGTATGTCAACAGATTTTCAACAGGTTTGGTCAACAGTGTTCTTTAAAACTTCGAGAATTCCCCATTGTTCTAGCTGGAGCAAATATGTGTCTTATCTAGGATTTGCTATCTGGTAGAAATTGATAGTCTCATTATATCAACTCTTTAAGGAAGGAGAAGACTGTATTATTTGGCATAACTTAAAGGATTATAATGCTGTCTCTGAAGATTCAGTGGAAATAGTAATTGCTATTAATTTCATTTTCAGTAATGCAATTAACCATATTCCATATTTATTTATCATAATTTTTAAAAAGTATCTTTTAGATGTTGATGGACCTTTACTTTATTCATTTATTAATATGTAGTGCTGAGAATCGAACCCAGTGCCTCATACAAGCTAGGCAACTGCTCTACCACTAAGTCACAACCCCAGCCCCTCCATATTCATTTTTAAAGCTTTTACTAAGATGGACAGAGTAGACATAGGAAAAATATGAGTGGTTGAAAAAGTAAATAAGTTTGTAAGGACAACCTGTGCAAAACATTGATCCAAATTCAGCATCTGACACAAACGGCTCTCCTCTAACATTCTGAATGCCTTTCTTAGCAGCACTTCCTCTTGTCTGTCTCCTTCATTCTCTTGCTAACTTTCTGCTAAAACTTGCATTCACCTACTAACTTCATATTCTCTCAGTTTAGGCAAAGAAGTGCCAGGAACTCAAAGAATCTTCACAGAAAAGCCAAATTATCTTGACCTCCACTTCTTAGTTTGGCTAATGTGACCCTGAACTCTGAGTAAATCTTTTAAACTAATTTTTACCAATATTGCCTTGCCCCATTTTTGGTTTTGCTGGGTTTTATTTTTGTTGTTGTTGTTTTGTGTCCTGTGAATTTATGCTGTTTCTGTCCTCTGCTCTTTTTTAAATTTTTTTTTAAAATATTTATTTTTTAGTTTTTGGCGGACACAACACCTTTTGTTTGTATGTGGTGCTGAGGATCGAACCCGGGCCAAATGCATTCCAGGCGAGCGCGATACCACTTGAGCCACATCCCCAGCCCCTGCTCTTTTTTTTTTTAATATTTATATTTTAGTTGTAGTTGGACACAATACCTTTATTTTATTTATTTTTATGTGGTACTAAGGATCAAACCAGTGCCTTGCAAGTGCTAGGCAAGTGATCTACTGCTGAGCCACAACCCCAACCCTTTCTGCTCTTTTGACAAGAATTATGAGTCAAGACCCCAAATTAAGACAGTAGTCAATTGTCAAGGAGTTGCTGCAGTCTTTGGCCATTGCCACGCAGGGTCTGAATTTCCCAAACACAGTATGTGTACAACAAGGGGGGGTGCTGCTGATGTTGGCAGCCTGAGCAGACCCTGTAGCAGTGGAAGTAGCACAATCTGGTGGAAAGAGCACTGGGTGAAGAGTCAGAAGGCTTTGGCCGGAGTTCAGTCAGCCATGAAATAACATGACCTTGGGCAAGTCCAGCTTTCTGAGCTTCATTTTCCCTCCTGACATATATATAATACTGGCCATTCTTCTCAGGATTATTACTGAGATAATAAGCTAGAGTGTCTTGAAAAAGCAAATGACAGTGGCAGATATTTAATGAATACTGTTTCTTTTTTCTTTAATTCATTCAGCAAATGTATATGTCAGGCATGAGTTATTCTTTTTTGGGGGGTGGGTGGGTATCAGGGATTGAACTCAGGGGCATTCAACCACTGAGCCACATCCCCAGCCCTATTTTGTATTTTATTTAGAGACAGGGTCTCACTGAGTTGTTTAGTACCTCACTGTTGCTGAGGCTAGCTTTGAACTTGTGATCCTCCCGTCTCAGTCTCCAGAGCCGCTGGGATGAGTTATTCTTATTAGGACACTAGGAGACACCTAAGTGATCCATGAGCAGGATCTCACTCCTGGGTTCTCATTGCAGAGAGCAGTGAAGCCACAAGCACATCCTTACAGTGTGGTCTGGGTGGCATGGTGTTTCAGTGGCCACAAAATGCTGTTAAAAAAAGCAGTGGTTGTAGCCACTTTTGCCCAGGGGAGTTGTTAAAATCATCACAATGTGGTTTGTGGCCTAGATCTTGGAGAATGTTGGGAATTTATGTACTGAAAGGGGATGAAAGGGTAACCTGTGTGTAGGGATTAGCATGTTCAAAGGTAGAGAGGTGTGAGTGTGCACAGAGTATTGTGAATGGTGGAGCATCGTTTGTATTCTCTTGTATTCAGGCCTTAACTCAGTTAAAAGTGCAGTGCCTCATGGTCTAGTATGTTCCAATCTGACCTGCTCTTCTCCCCAGCCCAGATTTGCTTCATCTCAGTCAATAGCAACCCCCATCCTTTCAGATGCTATGTCAGAGGCATGCTAGATTCCTTTCTTTTTTCCATACCCCGCATTGAATCTGTTAGGAAATTCCCATTTGTTCTACCGGTAAATATGTCAAGAATCCAATCACCTCACCACCAGTAGCAGTTCTACCCAGAATCAAGCATCATCATCTCATGTCAGGATTACTGCAAGACCCTCTTCCCATTCTCTCCATTTCCATCTTTGCTGCTACATCTTATCCCCAAGTAGGAAACAGAGGATTCTTTAAATACAAAAGTCAAATTACAATACTCTTTAGAGAGGTCTATTAGCAACTTATTCGTCTCAGAGGAAAAGCAAGATTCTTACCAATAAATAAAACCAAAAACAAAACCTCATAAGATATTACTAGATGTGGCCCCTGCTCTCTCCCTGGCCTTGTCTATCCCCATGCAGCTCCATGGCCCCCTTGCTGAGACTGAACCATAGCAGCCCCTGTTCCTGATGTAGCTCTTTGCATTGACTCTTCTATACCTGTAACCTTCTTTCCATAGAGCTCCATGTCTGTTCCTGTGTCACCTCTTTCAAGTCTTTCTTTTAACATCACCTTTTAGTAATGCTTAGGTGGTTACCTTCTTTACATTGCAACTCCCCACACCTTACTCCTGATTGCTTGATGCCCAGCATTGAGGAGCTTAGCATCCCTGAAGTAATTATCTTGGATTACTTACAGTTTTTAGGAATTGTGGTATCTTTAATTGGAGAAGTCATAAAAGGTCAGAAATAATGGAAAGTAAAAATAACCTGGGTCTTTCGTTTGAGGAGTGTGTATTTTAGAAAGAATCATCTGGGTTAAAGAGGAGCTTCCTTCACATTGACTCCCTGGTTTTGTCTCACAGTTCAAATTTTAAAAACTTAAATGCTATTAATTGAGGACTTGAAACACAATGCATATTTCACTAGTCCTCTGAATAAGGAAAGCTTGCATGAGGCCACTGTGTTTCTTCTTTACAGTCTGGAGAACTGGACAGCTTGACAATCCTTGGATGCTTTTGGTGGGGGGGGGGAGAAAGAAAGAAAAGAAAAGAAAATTTTAGATGAGAAGGGCATGTGGCATGTCAAAATTCAAATTTTTCATTTCTTTCTTTCTGTTTTTTTTTTTTTTTTTCCCTAAGTGTGGTGCTGGGGATTGAACCCAGGGCCTCACGTGCATTGGACAAAAGATTTACCACTGAGCTACATCCCCAGCCCCTTTCTTCTTATTCTTGTCTTTGCCAAGTATTATAGATTCTGTCTGACAATCAAGAAAAGTCTCTACTCTTTTCTTCTGCCATCCAAACATGAACTGAGAAATAGGTGCAAATGAAGTGAGAATGGGGAGAGAATACAACAAATTTTAAACTTCAAAAGGAAAGGAACCCCATGTGATTTTAAGCATACTCATTGAACTACATAAAATTATTTCAGTTGATATCCAGAAAAATTTCTGTGAAAACTCTTTTTTTTTTTTTTTGGTGTGTGTTACAGATTTACCCACAGAGGGGGGCACTTCTCTGTTGAGGCTGTCATGGTGCATAATGGTCTTGCAGCTTGATTCTGTTTGATTTTCAATTTCTCTTCCCCTCTTTTCTCGTTCTCTTATTCTTTCCTTTTGTCCAAGGATCTCAGCATCATTTTGATTTGCAGCCTTTGTGAGTTTATGCACAAGAACATGTAACCTTTTCACAAGCCAAAAGGTCACATGCTCAAAGCCCTGGTTCCCTACTCTCTGGGCAGCTGGTTGGTTCACAGGGTTTTCCTCTTCATTTGAACATTAAAGTGTGCACAATGTGGAAACAAAAAGTGTAGAAGTACAAACATGTATACTTTCACTTATGGTATATATATTTAGGCACAACTGATGAAGAGTATTTAATCAGTTACTTCTTACCCTTCCAGCTGTATTATCCAAAAACATATTTAAAGTCCACCCTCTTTTCTTAACTGCATGTAGAAAAACTATAAATGATTTTTCATGTGTAGAATAGCATAACAATATAACTAATGCCAGTAAAGATACTATGGATTTTGTACTCTTTCTATCGCTCTGAAGTTTTAAAATGTTTCTCTTTGTATGTTATTTTGTCCTTTCCCTGGTTTTAGCCATCCATCACAAAGCCCATTTGTCATTAGTGACCCATGACCCTTTTTTATTATACATACTTAAGAAGGTCATGGATCTTAACTCTGTGGTAAAGGAGACATTTCATTTCCATAATTTGTAGGTTGTGAGACCACAGGGGAATCTTAAAATTTGATTGATGGTTAATCACTCAAATAAAATGAGATATGGCAGTAAAATAGTTAATTATAAATCTAGAGTGAGATTGGGTTAAGTCTGTTTGGTAGGAGTTCTAGGATTTTTAAAACAATCACTGTTTTGTCAACCAATGTTTTCTTTCTAGATAAAAAATTGGCAAGATTTTTGTATTGGTATTCTTCCTATTCAGTAACGGATTTCAAGGTTCTGATCTCTTTCAAAATACATATATATAAATAGAAAACAGCACAGTTCAGCTATTTTGGATGAAGTGAGCATAGTAATAATAATAAATAATTTTTTTTCACAGATAGATTTGGTGGTACTTATAATGAGTAATCCTAATAAAAGTTTCTCTCCAACCAGTGTAATCATAGCAAAGAAAAATATTGGTCCTTGTCTCAAGAAATTTGGCTTACAGTTGAAATCTTGAGCTAAACAATATAAAATTAGACTTACTAAGTATTTACTGGTGGCTGGGGGTGTAGCTCAATTTGTAGAGCATTGGCCTAGCATGTGTGAGGCCCTGGGTTCAATTCCCAGCACCACAAAAAATTTTGTTGTTTTTGAACACCTGTTTATGTGTAAGGCATATTTATAAAGTAACATTCTTTACAAGTTGCACTCATAGGTATTTGCTTCTTATTGTGCTCATTCATTCACATTGGATTCTTACAGTAGTCTTAATCAGTGGGGTAGACAATACTATTGCAACTTTACAGGTGAGAGAGTCAACTAAAATTATGGCTTGCTCAGGCAAGGTAGTGGCTAGTAAGAGGACAAGTCAAGTTCTCCTGGCTTTCCAGCCTATGCTTTTCCCAGTATTTTGTGCTACATTCCTTTTGCCAGTTAGAATCTCTTGCTCAAGAGAGTGAGCCAAACCCGTGGTTTTCAAAGTGTGGCTTCTCAAGTCACCACCATCAGCATCACATCATATTAGACATGCACATTCTTAAGCCCTACTCCAAAACTACTGAACCCGAAACTTTGGGGTTTCGGGGATTATTTTAACAATCTGCTTGAAACAAGCCATCCAGGTGATTCTGATTCAAGCTAAAGTTTAAGAACCATGGAACTCAAAATGCATTTCTTCATCAGTAAAAATGTGGGTGAGGCAATTTGTCCATTATTTATCCAATTAGGGCTGCCCGGTGGGAACACAGGGAGTGTTTGCCTTCTAGGAATTCATCTAGTCGAGGACAGACGACTAGCACACCAGGAGCAATTATACCTGCCTGCATTGCTCATTAGTTGCCAGGTCATAGGAAAGAGACAACATACACTGTGGGTCTCCAGGGAAGTGAGTGTTCCCTGGGGTTGGCAGTGGTTGCAGAAGGCTTCCTGAAAGGAAAAGAAGTGGAGATGAGTCTTGAAGAGCCCTAGGATTTGGAGTGAGACTAGATTGGGAATTCCAGAAGAAAGGGGTATTTGTACTCACTGGCTTGAGTACAGCAGAGATTTTTTGGTAAGACTGTAGAGAAGTGGACTGGATGAGTGAAATGGACCAAATTGTGATGAGCCTCTTTAGTCAAAAGTCAGTACTGGGTGTGTGGGGTGCTGGGGTTGTGGCTCAGTGGTAGAGCACTTGCCTAGCATGTGTGAGGCACTGGGTTTGATTCTCAGCACCACATATAAATAAATAAAATAAAGTCCATTGACAACTAATATATATATATATATATATATTTGGAATTTGGAAATATATATGAAATAAACATTGATAACATGAAACTGTTTTTTTTTTGTTGTTGTTGTTGTTATTGTTTTTGATACCAGGGGTTGAACTCGGGGCACTCAATCGCTGAGCCACATCCCCAACCCTATATATATATAAAGTCAGGGCAAAGGGGAGCTGTAATAGATTTTGATTAAATAACTGACATAATGAAAACACTGTTCAAGGAATGTTATATTGCCATATATATGCAAGATCCATATGTAATTTGAACATCTTACAGTATTTTATGCTTGTTGCCCTCCTCCAACAATATTTACGGGCTTTGACATGAAGTCTGGGTTATAAATATTTTAAAAACAACAAATAATAAGAAAGTATTTATTTTGGGTTATGAAGGTAATTGTATGTTTTGTTTGCTTAGTGAAATGAGGTTGGTGCCCTTTGTTCAGACCAAATGACAGATGGTCTTAATCTGTTGATGATAGAAAATGTTAGAGCCTTCTCTGATTAACATAACTGACCCTCCAAACCCATCATGACCTTCTTGTTTTATAAGTGGGTAGGCTTCAGTACTATCCTGAATGAGGCTTCTGCTTAGAGAAAGAAAAATGGTACACACTTCATCTGGGCAGAGCAAAGTGGCATTCCCATTTGGGCACCATTTAGTCAAAGGTTATAGGAAATATAAAGGTATTTGGCTAAATAATTATTTTATACAATTAAAATAGTGGGGGAAAGCTATCTAAATACTCTATTTAAATTTTGTGCCCAGGACATAGGATAATTAAAGTATGTTCCTTTGTCCTCAAGTAGCATCTAGAATTTGGGGAGAAAATGACACCTATATGGTCATAAGAGAATATTAGATGGAAAGTAATTGTGTGACTTCAGCTCATAAATGAACATGCAATTAGAAATGTAGCCATACTGCACTCTGTGTTAAGTTCTGATGACAGAGATGTCCCTCTTTTTAGCCACACAGACATAATAAGCCTTGCTTCATAGATGCCTGGAATCATCTGCCATAACCCCTTGAAAATTTGAATTCATTCTTTAAAATAATTAATGCATTAGTGTCATCCTGGTGTGGTACATAATTTAAAAATTTCTTCCTCATAAATAAAACAGCATTTTAGACCAGCTGCTCTATACACCAAAGAACCAGGGACTAAAAAGGCGTGAGAGAGCACAGAGCTTTGCTTTCCTCAGCCTCATCAAAGGATGTTGAAGCTTTCCTTATTCATCTCACTTCTCCCTGATGTCTGAACTACTCTCCTCCCATTCCTTGTCATGATGCACTTAGTGTGCAGTGTCGACAGTCTTATTTAACCTACCATAGTAAAAAGAATGCCACATCATTTGCCAATATAGTTAGTGAAGCCAAACTGGCCAACATGATAATTCTGTATACTTGGGTGATTGCTCTTTTGTATTTTATTCTATAATGTTGAGTTTGGCCCTATTAGAGGGAGAGTGTATGTTTTAACTGTATGCAAGTTATATAAAATCAAAGATTATTACTTGAGGCAGCAACCTTGATGGGACACACCTCTGGATCTTTACAGACTCACATAATAGACTGTGAGGAAATGGGCATGCTATCAGTTTATACCCCCAAAACTTCCCAAACCCACAAATACACCCACTGATTTAAAACACTGCATTTATGTCCCATCTTCCAGGATCAGATCCTCATTCTCAGGGTATTAGGAGAGGAATTTGGGAGTTTGTAATTGTGTAAGGATCTCAGTCTCCAAATGTAAAGGAAGAAAATAATCTGCAATGAATTTGGAAATATATATGAAATAAACATTGATAACATGAAACTGTTTTTTTTTTTTGATACCAGGGATTGAACTTGGGGCACTCAACCACTGAGCCACATCCCCAGCCCTATTTTGTATTTTATTTAGAGATAAGGTCTGACTGAGCTGAGTAGTGCCTCAAGGTTGCTGAGGCTGGCTTTGAACTCAAAATTCTCCTGCCTCAGCCTCTGGAGCTGCTGGGATTACAGGTGTGCGCCACCACACCTGGCCAACATAAAACTTTTATCTTTTAATGGGTTAACTTCTCTGAGTTACTCTCTTCCATATACATACTTTTTCTTATATTCTTATTAATATTCTGTCATAGTGATTCTTAACCTTTTGGGTTATGAGTGTTTTTAGAAACTAATGAAGGCAATGGTACCTCACTCCAGAAAATTGCTCCAATGCACATGCTTGTAAAAATATTCTATGAAATTGGGGGTGGGGGAGCAGGGGCTCATGGATTTCATCAGCTCCTACTGTCCTAAAGTAGTCACTGAATGTAAAGAACTGATTTATCATCTATGCATTAGTTCTGTACCATCCTTGAGAGAATGAAGAAAAGAGTCATATAAATCATTTTCATAGAGGAACTCTGATTGAAAAAGAAGTTACACAAAAGTAACAAAGATAAATCAGTTTCCAGTATGTCTTTTTTCCCCTAATATTTTCACGTTGGAGTAAATCATGTTCATTTTCACCAAGATGACTATTTCCTCAGGCACCTTTGTGAATCATGCATTCTACCTATAGATAGTATTATCTACATTCAATTTTTAACATCAAGAATGATAGTTTAAATCCAATTGAAAAAAGGTCTGAAGTTTGAAAATCATGTATTTTTACCTACTGAAGGCCCCTTTTTGCTTCCATACATCTTTATTTTCTTTCCTGACAGATGATATACCCTTTTATTCAAGTAATTAGTTAATGCACTGTAATTCATAGTTTGAGAAGTCAACTCTATGTCTGACTGACTTTTTTTTCTCTCTAGGGCTTCTCAGAAGCCACAGTACAGCAGTTTTTCCAATACCTCATCTTTCTTAATGGTCAGAATGGCCACCATCTTTGTTATTTCACAGGGAAGGCCATGAGGGGCCAGAGCAGCAGATTCTAGCTCATTCCCTTTTCATCGGCTCCCTTTGATGGTCTGTTCCTGGTAAGAAACCTGATATGTCCTCACCCCAGTCAGTCAGCACCAGGCTAAATCTGGGACCTGAGATTTGTGGCTGTGAACGGGTGAGGTTGCTTTTCTTTTATATAAGTGCATTAACCCAGGGTTAAAAGCACCATCTATGATTGACAGTCAGAACAAGTGTCCTGGGGCACTTTGGAGCCTGTGGTGTGGCTGCTGTCCTCCTGGATGGGAGGCAGAAGCACATGGTGAAGAGGTGGTAACAACAGTATATTTAGATGTGAACTTGTCACTGTGATCAGTAGGGCAAAACTTTTAAGATCAGCATCCAGAAAAGAAATTTCTGTTCTCTGATGTCAACATATGAAAATTATCTGGCTTCCCTGTAGCTGAATGTTTCACTCTCTGGTCTTTTCCTGCTCTAGCCTGGTGGAAGAAGCCAGGCTGCCGCTGTCCCCCAGCAGCAGCCCCTGAGCATATCACTTATATTCTTGGTGAGGACTCAGAGCAATAGAGAAAAGGTCAGATTCTGTTTAAGAGGACCAAGAAGTATATAACATGTATTACTGAGATTGTCACCAAAATTAAGTTCCGGTTTCAAAGTGATGGTTCTCTTATCTGAAATATGGACTACAAGGCAATGGCTAAGGAGCCAATTGATTTTGTTTTGGAGCCTCATCAATCAAACTGATCCTGTTGGTGCCTCAGAATTCTAATTTAAAGCAAGCCCAAAGCATATGGTCATGTTTGAAATTACCTTTTACTTTTACCCCATTTATTCATAATTTTCTCACTTTCATGTCTGCAGTCTCCTTTCCTCTTGGACTCAGATGATTTAACCTCTTTGCTAAGAGATCCCTGCTGAGAGCTGTGCTCCTGCATCGGGCCTCTCTGCCTGCCCACCTCCCTCCCTGCCCACCTCCTCAGCCCTTTCTCCCAGTGTCCTCTCTTCCTTCTCACCTCTCCTTTTAGGTTTTTATTTACTTCCTTCTTGGAATCCTTGTAAGTTTCTTTATCCCCTTAGCTACTTCTGACCTCTGTGGTATGTTAGTGCGTAGTTATTTAATACATACTAAAAGATTGAGAATGACAGAATAAGTGTTACCATCTTCTCCCCTAAGCCTGAGAGGCAGGATGTCACCAATACAGTTTAAGTCCTGTGCCCACCTGTGTTCGGCACCTTCTCCCAGAATGGTAACACATCTCATACGGTTTCACATCTTGTTCTGATTGCCCTGGGCGGGAGGAAGATGTTCTTCCTGTATTCAGCCTGCTCAGTGGCATCTTCTTGGCTGCTGGGGCTAAGGCTGGGAGTGAAGAAGCATAAGGAGCTGAGGAGAGGGGACCAGCCAGGGTGGGGGTGGGAAAGGAGCAAACCAGAGAGACTAGCTCTTTAACCACAGAACATGCTAAAGTGCTTATTTGAGAGTTCTGTCATTATTCTATTGATCATATCTGATCTCTTACATATTTAGGTAGGAAAATATTGTTCTGTATTCCATGAACTATTATTAATCTCCTTTTACATGCCTGGCACTGTGCTTAATAGGAATTTCTTTATAGAAAGCAGCTTCACCTCTGTCCCCATGTTTTTACTGCCTTTTTTCTTTTGCACTGAGAAATTCCATTCTACTTTAAAATGCATTTTTATGTCAAGGATGATCTGTGTCTTTCCAGTTACGTGTTTTTGTTCCCAAATGAGGTAGTGTATTTTATATTCTCTGCTTCTTGGTATGTTTGACAGATTTCACATGCCTAAAAGAGCGTGGGTTGGTAGGATACAGACCTTAGCCAGACCCCAGCCAGGTCCCTTACTTGGCGAATTTATACAAGTTACTTAATTTCTTTGAGCTTTTTTTGAGCCTTGTTTTTTTTTTTAAATATGTAAAAGTGAGGATATTAACAGTACCATTTCCCAAAACCTTGTGAAATGAGATAATACATGTAAAGTGCTTACTGTGGGGTCTGGCATAGAGAACTAAATAAATGTTAGCTATGGTAACATAGCATTTAACATTAAATCATTATGTAATTTATTCCAAACATTTATTTTAGGATGGAATATGGGGTTTGGAGGCCATGTGACTTGTATTCAGCTCAGAAAAGAGAGCCTAGAAGATGGGAGGAAACAGGCTGTGTCCTAAGCACTTGATGGTGGCTCTTGGAGGAGTCGTCATTTACGAAATGTCATGTTGCTGCGCAGGGGAGGTTGGAATCTCTACTTCCCAGAGACCTATTCTTTCTACTGGTTCACTCTTCACGGCATGTCATGAACAAACCTCCATTTGTGCAGAAAAAGCTGCCACCGTTCTGTTCATCAAATCTCTTGCCTGCCTGCTAGACAGAATGTGATTAAGTACATCGTTAATCTCCACAGGGCAGGTTAGAAGACTCTCTGTACACTCCTAAGATCCTAGTAATAGCTAAAACCACAAGTTCTTGAAATAAGCTGTGCAAATTGGTCAGGAAAAAAACAGGATGATTGAAGAGGGACGTGATTTCCTCTGGCAGTGGTTACTACCTATTGATTTTCCGTGAATCCTGGATTGAACAGCTTCAGTTCCCCGTCTAGAGGACAGGGGAAATGTCGTCTGCCTCTCTTATTTAACACACAAACAGAACTGAGGTCCTGTTGCATTTACACTTTGCTCAGCCTTTTTTTTTTCTTCAGGTAATTTTATTACTAAGATTACAGGAGTGGTGCTGATGGTGACACCTACTTATGAGTAATTATTTTCCTTCTACCAAATCCTTTCACATTCTTTATCTCCATTCACCTTCATAAAATCTGGTGTTTATAGGTTTTAATTAGATTTCTCATTCAGGGAAGTTTTGACTTTTTAAAAATAAATGTGTTTTTTTAATAAATGAAAATAAATGTATTTTTTCCATAAATGTGTTCTTTCTGTACTAATTATGAAGAATCAGTGAAGAATTTAAAGTTAAATGGCAGATGATGGCAAAATTGTTTCTGCATATTTCCTTGCAATTTCTGTTAATTGATAAATATATGCTTATAACATTGGAAATTTTATCAGAAAACAGTAATTTTTAAAAA
Organism: Spermophilus citellus; assembly: GCF_964194105.1. Taxonomy (NCBI): domain Eukaryota; kingdom Metazoa; phylum Chordata; class Mammalia; order Rodentia; family Sciuridae; genus Spermophilus; species Spermophilus citellus. The sequence continues at coordinate 162,075,411 of NC_138184.1, forward strand.
ATTCTTTAAAAATTAATATTTGTGAACTCTAAATAAAATTACAATGGTCTAATTATCAATACTTAAATATAGGAGGGTGAGACGTGAAAATATTCATAAATGACCTTTACTATCATAGGGAATACCTTAACATGATATATCGAAGGTGAGTTTTGCAATTTAGACCAGAACATGTTAACATCTGGTTCAACTAATTTCTCTCATAAAGCTTTCAGCCTGTTCCACTCCATCTAACACAAGATTGTTCCTTTATATTGTTTTTGTGCATATTTTATATATACACACACAATCCCAAGCATTTACCATAATGTGAGCTTACAGGCATAATGGATTCTTCTTCACTGGCTGTGTAGGGTTGCTTTTCCATGTATGCTATTTTGGGGTGTGTGGGGCCATAGAGTTAGATCTTTTGCTTTCTAGCATTTATGGCTTCATTAACCTTTGACCAGCACTTCTTTTCTTTCAATATACTTTTGCCTTATTAAAGAGATATTTACCATGAATATTTTCTTCCCATTCTACTTCTTTCTTGCTATCTTGCATGCATGTGCACACACACACACACACACACACACACACACACTTCTGAAAGATACTTCCTTAGAGAGCTCTGAGTTGTGTCATGCAATGGAAAAAATATAAGACCCTTGAGGGACAAGGGCTGTCTTTGAAATGAGAATCCCAGGTGAGCTCCCCTTCCTCTGTCTTATGACTGTCTTATCAGAATCATACTTAATACATATATCAAAGTACTCTGCCAAATTCATAAACAAAAGATTGAATGCTCAGTGAACTTAGATGGGAAGAGCGATGTTGCATGGCACATGCAGTTTTAATCTATTTTGGGTTTTGGACATTCAAAGCTAAAATTTCTGGCAAGTAGGTAAATAAGAAAATAAAGGAAAGTGAAACACAGCATAAATCATGGGGGAAATATGTTAGAGGAGGAGGATGTACAGGAGAAAATTATGAAAGTGAACTGGGCAGGATAATGAAGAGAAGAAGCTAATTGGAGATTATCTGAAGATAAAAAACTGGCAACAGTACCCTCTGGGGAAATTAACTGGCAGATGAGAGGCATGTTGCAGGAATACAATGACTAACCTTATCTTCTAAGAACAGTTATGGGAAGAGGACACTTCTTAACAGAAAAGATGAAGTGAGGTATCAGAGAGGGATTAAAGGAATGTGATAAGCACTAACCAGGGTAGATACCCTCCAATTTTTTTGGTGAAACCAAGTATGGATATAATGTGTTAGTGCCTCTTATTATCAAAAGGGCTAGGAGCTGTTGGGAAAGGGGATTATGGGTAGCCAAGAATCACTTCTGAAAAACTCTCAAAGTAAGGTTTTAAATTTAGACCCATTTTTTCCCCCATTATCTTTTCTTGCCACTAAGTTATTGGACTTGATTACTTGTGTCATATTTAGAAGCCCCTATGCTAAAGGTCAAATAAAATTTCACACTGGAAAACAAACCATGAAAAAACCTAGGTGTTTTTACGGTTTTATTAAAATGTTGAAATTATATTAATCACATTCTAATCCATCAAGTTAAGTATTAGTTTCCATCATAGCTTGAGAATTGAGGATGCAGTGTAATTTCTAGTACTTGCAGGTGCTCGGTAAGTGTTGCACGTGCATGGACACTTACATACCAGATATATACTAGGCAAAACTCTCCTTTCGCAGCCAGCATGGGGTCAGTCCAGAGCTGCTTTTGTGGGTCAGACTGTGGTGCTACAGACTTCAAGATGGAATGCCATCATTTGTCCCAGGTATTATGTTCTTCAATAAAGCATTCGTCCAAGGATCCAGGCAGCCATTGGTTTCCCTGGAGACACTCATCTGCATGTATGATGTGAGTGAGCTTGTCTATCTTCTCAAAATCTGCTTTAATAGTTTGTTCTTCATGGACACACGGACATCTTTTGTTTAGTGAGAGAATCTCTACTTCAGAAATTGAAGTTAGCATGTTCTTTTGTACTGACCTTTAACTTGGAGAAGACCAAAGAGATGCACTTGGTGGCAAACACAACTCTCAAGGAATTAGATGGTCACAGCTTTCCTAGTTACCTAGAGGTCTTTCTTGTTCTGTGTATCACAGGTGCCGCTTTGGTAAACTCCACATGAAAGCAGAGGGGTTTCCTAAGGGCCAGAACTTTATTCCTCTGCTGAAATCAGTAGGATCCCTTTGGCCCAGTGTTAGTGATAGAAGCTTTTAATGCTAAAAGCCTAAAAGCAGAAAAGTCAATGTCATATGGCATTAAGAATTGTTGCCACTTTGTGTATATATTCTTGGATAGTCACTGCAGATTAAAGCTGCTATCATATTGGAAAGACAGGTAGCAACTGTCAGCCCATGGTGTTAAACAGGTAAGCACAACAGTACTTTTTTAAAAGAAGGTTTTTGTTAAGAAAGAAAACAGAGGAGCCATCTGCCTAGTGGACAGAAATCTGGGGTGTTGAGTTCTGGACATTTGAGTTAAAAAAAAATCTGTAGGAGATTAAGATGAGTTCACAACTGAATTATTAGAATATTTACCTCAGTCACAAGAAAATTGTTTCTTTTCTTCTTAGAAATTATAACAAGCTATTCCTGACTGTTAAAGAATACTTAGAAGTACCAGCATCATCTGAAAAAGTCGTGAAATATAAATTGTGTTGCAAATGCAAAGAACCATGAGGAATTCAGTCAATCACTGTTTAAGGGAAAACAGAAAATTTAGAAATAAATGGCCTGTGACAACAATAGCAACATCTGAAGAGTGATGTTTCAATACTAGAAGTTTCTCTGATGGATGTGGTTTTATAAGGTTGTCAGTTAATTGCTGTGGGAAATGAATATCCTCGAGCTGAATTGGGAGGGAACTGTCATATGGCAGGACTTCTTTCGGTGGTTCATAAAGGTAGGTCATTAGATAATAGAGCTGGCGAAATCCAGGAGAAACCTCCCTTGATTTTTTTTTGAAGGTTAAAATAATTTTTATTATTATTATTAGTTGTTCAAAACATTACAAAGCTCTTGACATATGATATTTCATACATTTGATTTCAAGTGGATTATGAACTCCCATTTTTACCCCACATACAGATTGCAGAATCACATCGGTTACACATCCACTTTTTTACATACTGCCATACTAGTGTATGTTATATTCTGCTGCCCTTCCTGTCCTCTACTATCCCCCCTCCCCTCCCCTCCCCTCCCTTCCCATCTTCTCTCTCTACCCCTCCCTTGATTATTAATGGCAATAGTAACTAATGGGATGTACAAACTGCTCTCAGTGATTGAAATTTCATTCCAGTTCTCTTTTGCCTTTACTGGCATCATTCTGCTTCATTGGAGGAAGTCCCATGCCTTCAACTACATGGATATGGACATAAAATTCAAATCTTGTAAAGCATATTATAAAAGCTCAGGATTTTCTTTGGTTTATTAATCTGTCTAATTATGAAAGACTTTTGTATCATCATTTGTTGTTCAAGTAGTAAGAAATTGGATGTAAAATGAAAGGGAAAAAAAATCCTTCCATGCTTGCCTTCTGGCCAAAACATGTGGCCTGCTGCCATAGAAACCTCTCTGGTCTCAGAAATGATGACAAAGCATAGTTCCGATAAAGCAGGTTCCTTTGCCATATGCCTATGATTTAATCTTTTCTTCTTTTTTCCCCGTGAGGCAATTCTGCCTAGCATTGTCAACCATGTCAGCTTTACTAGAATGTCTCAAAACATCTGTAAAATACTGATTAAAATAGACACTGTGGTTCTATAAAAGAAACACATTGGCTTTCTGCTGTCTCTACCCGACTCCTGGAATTGCATTCCCAGCTTTATTTAAAGCCATTGTGGCACTCAGATCTCCTGTAGTTATATTTTTGCTGAATGGAGATGGATATCTTGATTACACTAGTGTAGAGGGATGGGCAGCTGGCCCTGTTATGTCATGGAAGAGTCATTCTTCTAAGATGGAGAAAACAAATAAAATGATTCTGAAATGTTTGTGGGATCTCTCAAAGGAAAAGGAAACTTCATGGCAGAAATATAGCCATAGAGGGCTACTATAAAAAAACAATTGAGGGTAAAAAAAACCACATATGAGGAACTGGATGGAAGCCACAGAGCCCTGTCATCTCCTGTTTATGGGCACGAATTAGAATGTTGGGCAGCCACTTAATCAAGAAGCATTTATTATCTCTTTTTATCATGCCTCTTTCCTGCCTTGCCCATTTCTATTAGAGCAGGTCTGTGATTCCTTTTGATGTTTTAGGGAATCATTAAATAATATCCCCATCCTCCCTCCCAAGTTTACAAGAACTGAGAAATGGCATACAAAACTGAGATCAATGGAAAAAAAGAGAAGCGTCAGCTGTTAAAGTCAGTTAGAGAAGTGACTGACTGGCCGAATGGGCTCCCTGGTACTTCTCCGTCCTTTAGATCCTTGTGATCCTGCCTCAGGCTGCCGCTCATAGAGGCAGAACAAGTTGGGGAAGTTACCCTCCTTGTCAACTGGCAGTCACAGAGGAGAGGCCAGGAGGCTCGTGGTTAGGAAGCCTCAGTTTCTTCTCCCAAATTCTCCAAACTGATGGTTCATAAATGTGATGGAGGGAGGGAGGAGGGGAAGCTGGAATGTTTTATATGCTACTTCAGTCTCCTGAGAAATGGAGCAGGTATTTCATTTCTCCTATGGGAATATGAAGAGTGGGGAATGTCCTTCTGCTATGCTTCTACAGCCCTCTGCTAAGACCCTGGACTATGTTGCTGTTTCCCACTAAGCCCATCTGCTTGGCAGGACAGTTCTTCTTATGCGTCTCCTCCATTTCTTCTTAACACAACCACTGCTGTTGGGATGCCAGCCTTTCTGGGATCACTCTTCACAGAGCACCCTTCAACAGTCTTTGCTTTTTTCCTCTTCTAGTTTAAAGCCCATCCACCTGCGCAATCTGCTGTGGGTGGGATCTGATAATTTTCTTCTCTTCTGTGAATGCCTTCATATTTATTGTGTACCCTATTAAAAAGCACTATAAAATGGTTACCATTTTCTAAACCTCTACACTGAGATTATCCCCTTTTCCCTTACTGTTACATGTGAAGCTATTTCACCACCTTGGTTAGATTTTTAAGATTGTTGTGGGCAGAATCAGTTTCTTGCATACCTCTTCTGCACCCTTTCTCAGGGTTAATCGAATGCGGTGTTTATGTAAAAAGTGAATGTGTTTGAGCCTGCTTTTTCTAGAAAACAGAGCTTCTGGCAAAACTCAGATGAGTTGGTGTAATTCCAGAATAGCAATTGTGAGGGAATGGGGTGGTGGGGTGAGGAGCAAGAAAAATACAAGGTAATAAGTTACCATGGCTGTCCATGGCTGCTTGAGAAAACATTGCTTGTTGCCCTATGACACACATTGTCTTGCAAACAGTTCTTTGAAACCTCTAGATCTCATAAGGGACTTTCACAAGAAGAAAAGGCAAGGTGTTTATCGTCTAGTTCCTTCTGCCACTCATTGGGTTTTAAGTTCCATTTCCAGGTTGTGTTACTGAGCTGTTCCGACCAGCCTTTGGGGAAGCCAGATCCTATACTTCACAGCACGGTGGTCCATTGGAATCTAGAAGTGGTGGAGAACCCAGAGTCTCCATGATAATAGTCATGTTGGGCTAGAGTACCAGAGCTGTAGCAGCTCCCACCATAGTGGACATGACAGAGGCTGAGCTCTGCTGAGCCATCACCCCGCTGGGAGACTGATTTGACTTTATATTAAGCAAACAGCCAGAGGAACAGTGTGGGAAGGGAAAGACAAATCTAAGAAGACACATCCATTGGGTCAATACAGCACCCAATAAATTGATATTGGCTGGATAATAAATATTTGATAAACCTTTATTGACTTCTGTTGGTTAATTGCCTCCTATTTTTCTACCTTATTGGTGTTATTAAGAAATACAAAGTGATCTGAAAGTCAAATCAGACTAAAACACATATCCATTGAGGGGTCAGAGTGAAGGGAGAACAAGAGTGTGTGAGATAGAGGTAATTTGATCGAGGAAGGGCTCCTGGAGGGGGTGAGGTTTCAAGTGTCTTTTGAAGGCTATGATGCCAAGAATTTGTAAGGAATGAATAGTTGTCTACAAAGTTCTCATGGAATCTTCAGGGTTTGAGCAAAATGCCAAGTTTTAGGATTAGATTGTATACATCTGTGATAGTGTAGCCTTTTTTTTTTTTTTTTTCAGGTTATAGGAATTTTTTTTTTATTGATTATTTATCGCATTACATAGTTCATGATATATCATCTTTCATACATTAGACTCAAATTGTGCTTTGAACTCCCATTTTCACCCCAAATACAGATTGCAGAATCACATCTGTTACATATTCACATTTTTACATAATGCCCTATTAGTGACTGTTGTATTCTGCTACCTTTCCTATCCCCTACTATCCCCCCTCCCCTCCCCTCCCCTCCCATCTTCCCTCTCTACCTCCCCTGCTGTTGTTCAATTCTCTCCCTTTTTTTTTTTTCCCTCCCCCTTGCCCCTCATAACCTCTTATAATTTTATGTATCCTTGAAGGTCTCCTACCATTTCCATATGCTTTCCCTTCTCTCTCCGTTTCTCTCCCCCGATTCGTCTTTGTTTACTGTAGTCTTTTCCTCATGCTCTTTCTTCATGTTCTGTTCTTAGTTTTTCTCTTTATATCAAAGCAGACATTTGGCATTTGTTTTTTAGGGCTTGGCTAGCTTCGCTTAGCATAATCTGCTCTAATGCCATCCATTTCCCTGCAAATTCTATGATTTTGTCATTTCTTAGTGCTGCATAATACTCCATTGTGTATAGATGCCACATTTTTTTTATCCATTCATCAATTGAAGGGCATCTAGGTTGGTTCCACAGTCTAGCTATTGTGAATTGTGCCGCTATAATCATTGATGTGGCCGTATCCCTATAGTGCGCTCTTTTAAGGTCCTCAGGGAATAGTCCGAGAAGTGCGATAGCTGGGTCAAATGGTGGTTCCATTCCCAGCTTTCCCAGGAATCTCCATACTGCTTTCCAATTTGGATAGTGTAGCCTTATTGGTTTTTGTAAGAACAAATCTAGAAAGAACAATCTAGAAAATTGCTATTGATACTTTGGCAAAATCCAAAGTTGTCTTTGATTTAAATTGAAAATTTAAAATGGATGGCATTCGACTGCAGCTGTAGCTCAGTGTTAAGAGTGCTTGCCTAACCTGAACAAGGCTCTCGATTTAATCCCCAGTACCGCAAAAATAATACAAATTTAAAATTAAAAAATGATGGCATGCAATGTTGGCAAAGAAGTGGAGAAACAGTTTTCCTATACATTCATAGAGTGCATAAATTATCAAAGTCTTTTTAGAAGTCAGTTGTATTTTTATTTATTTATTTTTTTATGGGTACTAAAGATCGAACCCAGGGCCTTGAATGTTCTAGGTGAGTGCTTTACATGTGGTACTAAGGATGGAACCCAGGGCAAGTACTCTACCCCTGAGCCACAACCGCAGCCCATCAATTGTATTTTTAATCAAAATTTGAAATGCAAAAAAATTGAGAAATTTTATTTTGGGAATATAGGTATACAAAAATACATTTACATGGTTGTTCAGTGCAGCTTTGTGTCTAATAATGAAAATAAGTTCAACTTAAATATCTATTCACAGTGGAGTGGATAATAAAATGAAGTACATCTGTGCTATGTGACTTGCAAAAGATATAAGCCAATTTTAACAATCTTAAGAAAGGTTGTCACACTTTTAAAAAGACAACTTGTGAAATAGCTTATAGCATCAACCTAGTTTTATAATAAACAACAAAGAGCATAACTTAAAACAAATCTCAGTCTAAGGGTAAGGATATGAAATGACCTTTTTTTTTTTTTGTATTCTGTGAGCTACTGCATTTATTCACTTGTCTAAATTTAAGAGGGGGGGGGAACCCCTAAAAGTATCATTCTTTAAATAAGAACTAAAATTTATCTCCCAAAAAGTCCAGATGAAACTTTTATATCAGTACCAAAGCGGAGGGAAAAAAAGGGATAATTCCCAGGGTAGTCCTGTATCAGTGACATTTCACAGAACATTTAGGATGAAGAATTTTTTTTTATGAATTTGAAAAAAAAATGCCAACTGAAGTAGTGGAAAGTTGGAAAAAGTATCAAACCTATAGTATAACTCAATTCATTGTGAAGAGAAAACTTTTAAAAATATAGTAATATTAAAAATGTGACCAAATTTTTATTTTATGTGCAGATTAACAAATGTGGACAATATGAAAGATTTTATACAATCAGTTGTCACAAAGATACATAGTAAACAAGGCATTTTCTTTGTTTACTTGACCTCAAATGCTGATCCCAAGTAGAACTAGTATACAAAAAATCAGTTTCAAGGATTTAAACCATTTGATCCAGTTCAGGATCCCTCTCTCTGATGTCCCTTATAGGGGTTCAGGCACACAACCCCTCCTTCCACACTCCCTGTCATAGGGGACTCAGCCCCTCGGGAAGTGGCCCATTCTGTCCTTGGACAACTCTGCTTTTTACAAAGTTCTTAGATCTCTATTAAAGTAATATCTACCTCGGAGAAGAATTACCTCTAATACACATTAGAATGAGCTTTAAAAATTGATCAAGGCCCAGGCTCCACCCCAGACCAATTAAGTACCTGGGAGTGAGACCCAAGCATCAGCCTGTTTCTGAGAAGGCCCCATGGAGTTTCCTGTACAGTGAGGATAGCTAGCTATGTACTCCCAGAAACCCATCAGAATTTTGAAGAGCACTCTCAAGTTTCACCTTCATTTCTTCTCTAAGAAAATAATCTCCTAATCTTTATAGGAAATGACTTATAATGTTTTTAAGGTCTGTGTGATTGAGTATCAATTCATACTGAAATCACTATAACAGGACATTTCTTAATAAGAAATTTGGTGAAATACAGTCAGAGTGGCTACAATTATTATTGTAAGGAAACAGAGCAAAATCTCATCAAGGGATGTGATGCTTAGTATGGCTTATATTTTTCTGAGAGTCTCCTGTGTCAGGACTTTGTGTGCCTATTGGATTCTTTTGGCCCCACCTTGTTTTTTTTTAATGGTTTTTTAATGATTTAAAAACAAACTCAAGGCAGTAACAGAAATAAGTAAAAGGTGAGATACATACCTGGCTTGATTAAGATAAATCATTCATTCAAATATAGCCTTTCAAAAAGAAATTTATAATATGCAAAATATAACAACCTGTGCAAGATATAACATGGAAAATATAACAACCTATGTACAGGATTTTAACAACCTATGAATATTATTTTATCTATCAAGTTAAGGTAAAAATAGCCTGATGTTCACAGCTGTTATTGAGACTGGGTTTTGTTTTGCCTGAAAAATTTTGTTAAAGTTGAAATTCTCACCAATGAAATAAATTTCTCACAGGCCACTAACAAGGTGTTGTTTGAAATAGTAAAACAATGTGTGTGTGTGGCAGGGCAAGGCAGAAAAAAACAAACCAAACAAAACCCCCAGGTTCCTGGGCCCCTTAGCTGAGATGAAGATGGGATTACTCATCCTTAGGCTTAGTGTCTAGAGACTGAGGTAACCCGATAAATGGCATCAAGAGCGAAAATGGAGTTGAAGAGTGACTCCCACACGGATCTAAAGTAACTCCTCATGGAGGCCAGCAGGGGTGTCAGATCCGATGGGGAGGCTTGGGGAGGAAGTGTCAGGAGGAGTCCTTGTTTTAGCACAAGAGTGGCTGTCACAGGCTGTTCATAGGAGAGAGCTATTCGACATACTGAGCTGGTTATTGAGAGTAAGTTGGCAGCTGGCCTTCCTCTTTTTCTTATAAGGGATATAAAATATTTCAGCTTTATGTTACTCTTTATAGCTGAGGCAGTGATGGTGGCCAGTGGTCAGGAAATTATGTCTTTTTGCATTTTACATTTCTCTTAATACTCTGCACACACCACCCCTAAACTGCCTGGCCTCCATTCTCTGTCCAAAGAGGGTCTTGTTCTGTGGGGGCGGTCTGCGTCTTCTAGCAGCCTTCTTGGCAGGCGTTTGGTATCTTGCTTCACTGCAGGCAGCTCTCTGAGCTGGCCATACTTTTCCTTCCCTAACTCCAGAGTGCTGCATCCGTCCCATTTCATCTTGCTATGCCTTGTGGGGACAAGGAATTGAGAAAGGTTATGGCTGTGACAGCCACAGTTCTGTGCCCTACAGTCATTTCAGTGACTTCAAGTAAAGTGTTTCCTCCTAAGTAAGGGTCGCTCCATCTCTTTTTCTTCTAATCCCTTTGAGAGAGGGCTCAGCTGGCTGAGGAATGAAACCCTATGCTTCATGGCCCCTTTCCAGCTGGGTGCAGTTCCAAACTATTCTCCATGCCAACACTAATTATGTTCAGGGTTTCTTATTAATAACAGAGTAAAGACATGTGAGCTAATATTGAATATTAATTTTCTCTAATAAGAAAGCTTGGCTATTTTATTATGGATGTGAAGCTGTCTTGGTGTTGGTCTACGAAGACTCTGGCATGCAGCCTCACCTGTCAGGAGGTGAGGTGCCCTCTGGCAGGAAGCTTCCAATTTTCTGGGACAGCGTTTCCCACATTCTTGCTAAAAAGCTTCTGCCCAGCTCAGTGGCTTGGCAAATAAAGCAAAACCTTCTGGATTTAAATGGCACTCCTAGAGAATCTGTGATCATTCAATGGGGCCATAATAGTTTTATTTTTATATTATCTTTGTAAGTTTTCCTAGATGAATCAATATTTAAACTTCTGTGAATTTAATTTAAACTCAAGGGAATGTTGGGCTCTTAAAAAGTGTCAGTTCCATACATATGCATGGTCTCTGTGCTGCCTAGCATACTACGTAGTACACGATAGGCTTCTACAAGTTTTATTAATAAATTATTAGGAATGAGTAAAGTAAGCTTATAAATACATTGGTGGAGTAGGATTTTTTAAAAAATGCTCTTATTTTTACTTGAAAATGATAAAATAAAAAATATTCCCTTGTCAATTTCACATCATTCCATTAATTTATCCATTTAAGTTTGAGAAGAATCATTGTCTATTAAATCAGTAGTTTATGACTTCCTATTAAAAAACTACCTGGGGAGCTCCACCCAAGACTGATGAAAGAACTGCTGTTGTGGGTTTTGGACATCTGGAGATTTTATTTTTTAACAGCTTTATTGAAGTATAATTAACATACAACAAGCTGTACATACTTAAAAGACAATTTGGTGAATTTTAACATATGTAAACACCTGTGAAGCCATCACCACAATCAAGACAGTGAACATTATCTGTGGTTTTAGAACCGGCTCAGGTGATTCCTAAGCCCAGGGGGACTGAGAACCACAGAAACAGAGCCTCAAAATCATGATCTGGTTAAGTGTATGACTTGTAGCTGTTCTTCCCATGCAGATGGTCAGACTTGTCAAACTCCAGAAGTGCAGCAAATGGTGAGAGCAAGGTTGTCTCCAGGCAAGGAGGACCAAGTGGGCACTGGTGCTGGCCCTTCTCTGTGCAGACTGAAGTCCTCTCCATTCTATTGGCCACCAACCCAGATGAGTGAAATGATACTTTAGAGTAGAATAATACTCCACATATCAATTATGTAACAATTTTACTGGCTGGTTTTCAGTCAGTGCTACTAAAATAGTGTATCTTTAGAAAATGACATTAAAAAAGTCAGCTGGTAGGATAAATGTTAATGTTCAATATTAGGACATTGATTAAATACATGCAATTTCTTTATATGGTGGAATATTTTACAGATACTAAAACTGATTTTATGATAGTTAACGAGGGAATTTTTCATTGTGTATTGTTAAGTAAAAAAAATCAGGTTGTTAAATCAGAATGTGCTGAAGGATACCACTTGTATTTTTTTTGGGGGGGGGAAGGTATAAAGATAACATTAAAAGTCTTTATTAAAAGAAGTTTAAGCTGGGGGTAGTGGTGCACACCTGTAATCTCAGTGACTTGGAAGGCTGAAGCAGAAGGATATCAAGTTAGAAGATAGCTTCAGCAACTTAACAAGACCTTGTCTTAAAATTTCAAAGTAGTAAGAAGAAGAAAGGATTGGGGATATAATTCAGTGGTAAAGCACCTTTGGGTTCATGCCCCACTACCAATAAATAAATAAATAGATTAATTAATTAATTTAAAATAAGGGTACAGACACATTCACATGGGCAAAATAAAAAATGTGGAAAACACACACAAAAACATTAACAATTATTATTTTCAGTGGTGGAAGAAAATGCTTTTAATTAAAAAATTTCTGTATGTTTCTTATTTGAAAAACAAAAATACCTCTTTAATCAGAAATAAATGTTATTAAAAACTGCAAAATTCCCCAAGTAAAAATAAGATCTTGTCTAAATCAAGCCAGTCAAAATGATGCAAGAATATAAAAATCATTAGCATTCTAGCTTCAGACTAGTGTGCATTACCCAGTAGTCTTTCACTAAATGTTTCTTGAGCGATTTGAATAAATGACTGGAGCTAAGCAAAATAAACAAACCCCTGCTCAACTTGGAACTAGTTCAGTTGCTTTTTTTCTTCAGAGTCGTCAAAGCAAATTTGTTGTGTTTATTCTATTAAACTCAAGTTTGAGGTTGCAAGACATTTGTATTACTGTTGAAGTGTGTTGGCATTTCATTTCATTTTGACTGACTCCAACTGTTTTTTTGGTAAGAAGACTGGGCAATATGCAAATAAGCAGGTTTCTGCATATGGACTGTTGTATTAGTTCTTGCCCATTCCAGAAAGCCTGCAATCTGATCAGTGTTCTCTCCAACAGGGGAGAAGACATGAAATGAGTCCATGCATCCCTTATCATGTTGAAATAGCTTATCTTTTTATGATGTGCATGACAGCACAGTAGGAACTCCCTAAATCTCTGTGTGTGTCCCTTATTCCCAGCCCTGTACACTTGGCTCTGTTCTCTACTTTTGCCAACTTGATATCTCATTCTTTCTGTTTCTCCTTATTGTGTCTGTCTTCTCAGCCTACAAATGTGTTTAGATCTCCTTTGGCCTAAAATCACTTTTCATCTCTGCTGCTCCCTGGAGTTACCATTCTATTTCTCCCCTTTTTTCAGCTGCCAGTGTCTCCCTGAGGCTGTCAGCATGTACTGCCTGATTCTGTTCTTCTCTGAACTACCCAAGCACTGTATTTGAGTTAGTCACACCTTTACCTCTTTCCCCCAAAGCTAGGCTAGGACTATTCCTGTTTTTGACATTTCTCCTTGTGTCTCTGGATTCCTAGGAACATAGCAGTCCCTACAGGCACTTATTCATGAGACCTGAGAGCATCTCTTAATTCAAGAATATGGAAAGGTTTGTACAGATTCTTGGATTTGTCCTGGAACACATTTCCATTGAGTGTGCTGTGTTTTTTTTTTTTTTTTGCATATACTTTGCATCTAAAGTTAGCAGCCTTTCCAGTCTTAACCAAAGTTTTCTCTTTCATCTAGTGACTTTCCCTCCTTGCAAAGTTTTTGTTTTTGTGTTTTCTTGTTGAATTGCTTCAGCAGAATTATATAAGGCCAAACCCCAGCGAGGGGTCAAATAGACCTGGTTCAAATGCAGTCTGTTACATGGATAAGTTCTTACTTTGGGATGTGTTACTAGACTTGTTTGTGTCCACATATAAAATCGTTGTACTGAGGTGCATACAGGCAAACAAAAACTATTAAAACTCTAAAAAACAAAATAAAATCATCATCATAATATCCATTTTGTGGGATTTATTGTGAGGATTTAAAGAATTATCATTCAGGGAGCACTTAGCACTGTGTCTGGACTGTGAGGGTTGCTTACTGCTGGAGCACTTCCTTTCTCCCTGACTCCCTTCTCCTGACATGCCCAGAGACTCCAAGCAAGGAAGCTGACTGACATGTGAGTGCCCAAGCAGTCTGTGAATTTGTGCAACGCAAATTGGTGCCCAGCAAACTGCCAAAGCACTGCACTTCACGAGCCTCTGGGGCATTCCCTTTCAAATCATAACCTACAAATGCAAGACCATGCCAACCAGTGTGATCTGTCCAGAGATTTTAAAATAACAGAAAATATATGTAGCAACTGTTAAAGCAGCAGATGGTATTCATATGCTGCAAACTCTCTCTGCTGCCAAGTCACCCACACATCCATAGCCATAGCAGAGGGGAAAGGGAAAAACTACATTTCCTTCTTTTCTTGGAATTGCCATCTTTTCTCATCTCTGTTGCCAATGTCTTCTCACAGGATTTACAAGAGAAGAAAAGTCTCACTGTTCTGGAAATGCCAGAGAACGTTCCAAAACTTGCTTAGCCTTCTTCCTAGCAACAAATCCAGCAACTTCCTCTACATTTCTTCTGGGTGGCATAGATCTCATGGGGTTTATCACTTTCTGCCTATACTAGTCATACAACCTTGGGTCATTAGTCCAATTTCTGTGCTTCAGTTTTCTTGTCTATTAGATGGGGATAATAAAACTGCCTACTTCATAAAGTTGTTAGGAGGATCAAAGACATGCTATTTGGATACAACAGTACAGGAATGGAGTAAGCACTCAATATGTTGCTATGGAGTCATTGTACCTGCATAAGCATTGGATGAACTTAAGAATTAGTGGAAGTAATGTGGACTAAGAATCAACAAAACATCTGGAGTCCTGACTTTGCCACTTACTGGCTATGACAAGTCATTGAGAATTTACTGAAACTTATTTTTCAGTATTAAATGGAATTAACTCTATGAAAAATAAATTTCAAAATGCCACAGAACACAAAAGGTATTATTATCTTTTTTTTCTGTTTTTTTGATCATAAGTTGCTGATTCTTAGTTGACTTTGCACTTCATATTGCTTGCAGCACCTTACCCTTAGTGGGTGTGCAACAGCAATTGTTAAATGAACAGTTTGATAATTCAACATAATTAAGAAAAAGAAGCAAACCAAGGGGGCGTCTGCATGGTCAACAGAGAAGCCATGAAATCCGTGAATAAACTTATTTTCTTATGTACTTTCCTTATAGACTGGCCTATGAGGCCTTCTTGAAGCTTTTCAGTTTTACTTTGCCATACAATCAGCCATGGGAGGATGAAGAGTTTCCAGTTAGAGCAATGAGGATAGGTTGGGTTTCTCTGGACAGAAACACTGACCACCTGAGAATGTGCAGCTTGACAACCTGACAGTAATGATAGAGACAGAAAAACTAAGAAAAGCAGACATAAGAACTTAAAAAGTCCTTCAGTATAGGTCTTTTTACTGTAATGAGAGATTCCATGAGACTTACTAAAAGCTAAATTAGACAAGCAGTTGAGCTCTTTTTTGGAAAACAATTTCACTTTGGCAGGGCTATACCAGATGACCTAAAATGACAGATTATAATAATTTTCATGATTGCCTCAGGGAAGGTTGAAGTGAACTTGGCTCTGCTTTTGCAATATGTTTCTCAAACATAACTTCTTGGTCTGCTGCACAGGTAATTACTGTGACTACAAAGTTCATGTTGCCAATTATCTCAACTATGGTCTCATTTTCTCTATTGCCACTAAAGCCTGATTTTTTTTTTTGGTTTTGCAGTCTTTAACCAGCCTGTGTTGAAACCTTTATCAATTGAATTGTTCAGTCATGCCAGTTTATATAGCTTTTTGTATCATCAGGATGATTTGCAATTGATTTGGAATATTGGTAATTATTAATTTTCAGTAACAACCAAGACACTAAAATGTTTATTTTTATTTATTAACACTTTGGTTTTCATCACTTTTATACCACTAGCATGAATGTTATTCTAGATGGTGTGCTTGTTTGATTTTTTAGATGATGTGGACATAACAAATATTTCGTAAGGGCAGAATTGAGAAATTAAAATTTTTTGGCAGATTGCAATAATAGACCCCAAAACTAAGAAGGTGAAATATTAGTGGGGTGAAATAAAGTCTTCACTTGATTCTAACCTATAACAAGATAAGGGAAATTTTAATCATCAGGGAGATGTATGTGGGATACCCTCAGGAGGAGGGACTTACCACACAGTTCCCTTGTTTGGATCTGAAAAGTAGGAAGTTGTCAGGATCCAAGGTAACCTCAGAGACTGACTATTTCCCATCATGGTCTCTCTTCTTAATTTTCTGATTATCTCTGCCTTTTCAGTAGATCCTCCCATGACTCCCAATATCCTATCCAAATCCCTCCAAAGCTAGTTTGATTGACTTGGCATATGGGTCCTCCACCAGCCTCCAAAGTGCTAACTCCCGACCCAATCATTGGCCTCCTCTGCTAAAACACAGATTGTCCCTGTGTTTCTGAATTGTGTGCTATGGTTGGGGACATTTGAATTAAATGCAAATCTGGATGTGGCTCCTTGGGCCAGAATTGGAATCAGTGACAGCTACAAGAATTCCCTAAACACAGAGTGGGCATTAGGCAGATAGATGGTTGGATTCAATGACCTTCCAGGCTCCTTCCACCTCTGCAAATTGAATTTTAATTTTTATCATTATTGTTGCATTTCTTCCCAGAGGTGTCTAATGAAAGCCATATTTTTACATTATTCTTTTTTTACATTATTCTTAAAATGAGCCATGAAGATAATTCTGACTCAGTGTAATTAGGATATGCCTAAGATGTCAGAAACAGTAATGCTTTTGCATTAGCTTCTTAAATAAAATATATTTCAAATGTGAAATATTTGTAAATTAGATCTTATTACAGTCAATAACAATGCTATTTAAAGAAAAGAAATAACTTCCATAATGTGAATGTAATGGAGCAGCAAACTGCAACATGAATACTTCTTTAAGATGATTGAAGAGGAGTGTGTGCATGTTTGGAAATTTTTTCCCATATTGTAAATGATGTTCCAGAGATTTCAGTTACTCATTTAAACTCAAATGTCAGATAGCCTGAGTCATTTAGAGCAGATTTCAGTGATGACTCTTCTGATAGTTGTCTGAGAATAAAGTTCTCCAATACAGTATAATTAAATCTCCACATTGAACCTCTGCTAATTTGGAAGTGCATATGTAATGGAGAATAAAAATCATTCCATAAAACGTTAACCTTCTGTCAAGGAACAGAAATTATTTGCTCCAATGAAATCTTAAAGCACCAGGGAGAACTAAGATGCTTCCGTTTTCACTTTTCAACTTAAGAATGTGTTGATATAATAAAAACAAATAGGCAGCAGGGCAGAGTGGCCTTGCTTCCAGCCTGCCTGGCAATGGTGTTGCCATAAGGCAGTGGCCTGGTCAGGGGAGACTGGCTTTCTTATAATTCTAGAGTGACCATTTTTGAGACAAAAGTAATCTCATTTGGCCTCAGTTTCCTCATTTATAAAAGGCAGATGACAATACTTATGCCTCAGAGTTCTTTCAAGAATATTCCTGACACACCATTTAGCTCATATAAAATGTTCAATAACTTAGCTTCTAGGATTATTTTTACTCCAACTCCAGTATGATACAAGTATATTGAGAGTGCATTAAGGAATTGGTAAGGCATTCATTGCAGCCTGGTACTTACATCCTTAAGGGATGGACTGCATCTGCAGTCCCTGGACAGTGGCATGGCTCTGTCTTCTGCTCTTACCAATCCCAGCCTGGAACAGAGTTGTGTCTGGCCCCAGCTTACCATCTGGCTTTGTTCTCCCCAGACTGGACTCCATCCTGGTGTGACTATTTAATTTGGATATGTCAGTATCCCTCTTCACCCTCAGTTCCTGCCTCTTAAAAATTGGGAATCAATTTTATAAATCTTTAAACTTTTGGACACTATTAATTTAAAGTTATCTATTTTACAACAAATGAGTTATCAGGTACTAAAATGTAGAAAAGACAGAGGTTATAGGGGTCATCAACGAACATTTTCTCTGACTTTCTTTTGAAAAACTACTGATGCTCGGATGCCATCCTACCCTCAGGGACTTATTTGGCCTGGATGAAGTCCCGAAGTGGATGTTTCTTAAAAGCTCTCCTGGGGATGCTAATGCACAGGCAAGGTTGGGAGCATTTAGCAGGCCCAAGGTCATACTGTCAGTGGAGGGGCAGGTCTAGAACTCCCAGCTTCTGCCCTTCTTACTGCAACTGATCTTAAGTTCTGGTGTAGCAGAAGCTTTCTGAACAATCCTCTCTGTGAATTTTACCCTTTCTCATAAAAGTGAGGTATTAAATAAACACTCTATTCAAGCACTTCTGTTTGTTGGCTTCCATTTAATTAAGGTTTCATTCTGCAAAGTTCTACCTTCACCTTGTGCTTTTTTTTCTTCTTCTTACAATTGTGTGTTCAGCAACTCCTTTATTCCCAGATGCCTTCTTTTCTCACCGCCTTCAAAGCCACCTCTAAAATGTAATTGCATTGCTGAGTTCCTCTCTGACATCGTCAACCTTGATCAAATACTAAGTTCTTCATTGTTTGTTCTTTTCAGCCTGTATTAGATTCTTCCCAGACGCAGCCTGTGTGTTGATGTGATTGTAAAACACACTGTATTCCCATGAAGTATCAGAGTCGAGTAAGATCAGTGCCTTTTCTCTCTCTCTCTCTCTCTCTCTCTTTCTTTCTTTTGTGCACATAGTTGTTTCCTGCTATTTAGGGGTAATTCAGACTTCTCTCCCTCTCTGAAATGTAATTGGAAATATGTTACCATTTTTTTATTACCTTTTGCCCTTGAATCACTTAAAGTGTCTTAAGATATACTGATGTTCTTAAGTACAATAATGCTTGGTTAAATTAATTGTGAATTTCATTTGTATTAAGTTCCCCTTGTCGGTTTTAGTAGAATAGCAAAATGAAATTTCAGCTTAAGAGAATTAACCAAACAAAACCAATTTACATTGTTGTGTGTGTGTTTCCTTTTTAGGAATCTTTGTGATATTCTTCCTTGGCACTCTTTACCCCTGTTTGCTGAAGCTGCTCTCAGCTGTTGGCATCATCCTGGGAACAGAACGGCTTTGGAAATCGGGGAAACTTCTGGGAGGCTCTTGGCCCAGTGGATCCTCTGAAGGTAAGAGGGGACTCGTTCTCTCTTTGGTTTTAGAAGTCTGAATCAGCTGTCTCTTTTCCAAAGTTCACTTCCTTAAAGAGTGAGTAGAGAAACAAATTGTTGAAAATTCTCTATAAACAATTGAGAATTTTCCTTTTGAGAAAAATGTAGTAGTTATGAAGAAAATCAATCAATTTGAAGTGGAGCTTTGACTTAGAAAGAATTATATTTGAGAACACACACATATGCAATGCACAAACACATCCCTTTAAAAAATATCAATAATATTTCTCTCTTCCAAGAAAATTCTTATGTACTTATAGACTATATCAGCATATCTGCCTTACCCTGACTTCTAATATGGCTTTAAGGATCAAATAATATAACTTAAATCAAATTACTTTCTAAACCATGGGGAATTATTTGCATAAGTATGAAAAACAATTGCTATTATTCCCAAACATGTATAATCCTCCTAAATACTCTTCTATCCTCTAATTTATTTTCCCCCATAGATTATTTTCAGTTCAGTTTGGTAAACTTTGCTAGGCTTCTAGGAAGAAAAGGTGGCAAGTCCTTGCCTTCAAGTGGTAGCTGTCAAATGTAGGGGACAGATCTATCAATAGAAGTGACCGACTCCAGTATGACACAAGGATATTGAGAATGCATTAAGGAGTGGGTAAGGCATCCAATGCAACCTCGTGCAGGAGGATAGCATATTAAAGCAGCTTTCCTGGAAAATATGGGCCCTGAAATGGCTCTTGAAAAATGAACAGAAATTAGCCAGGTAAAGATCAGGAGGAGAGCACTGCAGGCAGGAGCAGTGGGATAAGGATGTGAAATCCACAATCAGAGCAATAAGTTGTGCAGAGTTGTTGAATCATAAGGTGTGGTGTGAGTGTGTGTTAGCTGGGGGTAGGAAACCCTGAAGCATTGAGGGGCATTAGGCTGGGAGTCCTGTGCATTTTAGGCACATTTACTCTGGAATGAGCACAGAGAATGAAGTGGAGGTGAGCATGATTGAAAGAGGGAGAGATTTGTTTTGTAATCATCTGGAGAATAGTAGGAGGGCTAGAATTTGGGTAGAGGAAGTGAGGAACATGGAGGGTGGGAGTGGGGGATGAATGAGCTAGAATACCCTGATTTGGGGATTGTGTGATTCTTGGGTTCTGACTTAGGTGACTGAGAGCATGATGATGTCATAGAGGGATTCCGAAGGGAAGCAGACTTATTCTTGGAGAAGGAAGGACTTTGGGGTATATATTGGACATCTGGGAAGAACTGTCCACTAAGCAGTTGTATCAGGCAGAGGGAAGGGGAGGAATTAGGTCTAGAATATATTGACTTACTAGTTTGAAGGTGATAACTATAAATCCTTTTAAAAATGTAAATTTGGGGCTGGGGATGTGGCTCAAGCGGTAGCGCGCTCTCGCCTGGCATGCGTGCGGCCCGGGTTCGATCCTCAGCACCACATACAAACAAAGATGTTGTGTCCGCCGAGAACTAAAAAATAAATATTAAAAATTCTCTCTCTCTTTCTCCTCTCTCACTCTCTCTTTAAAAAAAAAATGTAAATTTGATTTTGTACTTAAGCCTTTAGTATTACTCATTCCTACACTTGAGACACAACTCATCACATTATTAGTTTCTAGTTTAACATTATTTGTTACCTGGGAACCTAAAGTCCCTAACTTCTGGGGAGGCTGGGGTGGGAAGATCACTCCCACCTCATGGTGAGCCCATGATTTCAAGATCAGCCTGGGCAACATAGGGAGATCCTTTCTCAAAAATAAACAGACAAATGAACAAACAAAAAACTCTAATATTAACCATTTCATTTGTACATGTAGTTTCTTGTCTTATTTTCTTGGCATAGTAAGTTAGGATGTTTCCTAGGGACAAATATGGTGACTTTTTGATAAAAGAGGATTTAAAGCAGTATTTTAAAACCAATGTAAACCCTAAAATTTAGGAGAGTTAGAAGTCAGTGCCAAAGTATGAAACTATAATTTCATAATAGCTACAGAAATTAGTTAGGGAAAGTGCTTTTCTTTTCAAAGTATAGTTCTTTTTCTGTATTAATCATGGTTTCTTTTCAGTTCTTCAGTTCCATTGCCCTACCCAGTATTTAAACATTGCTTATGGGAGACTGAGCAGGGTCTTTCTTGCATTCTTCAGTGGGCGATGTCAGCCCCCCACCCCAGGGTGTTCCCAGTGGGCCACCCTGACACATGGTGAGCGGGTCTGTTGCAACAGAGGCTGTACTGTTTGAGAGCAAATCCACCCAAGTTAGACTTTTTAAATTCATTACTCAGAGCTGTCTTGGAGGGAATGTCATGGGTAAAAATCTTAAATTCATACAACACAATAGCATGACTCTGAGTGAATTTTATTTGATTATTATGGTCCTAATTGGCATAATGACTTTTTTTTCATGAAGACTTTCTGGAAAATTACAAAACCTTCCTGTTTTACACTTTTTAGTCCATTTTATTACCATCCTTCCAGGAAATTTAAAGATGAGCTAATCTATCACTTTCATTTTCATACATGAGAAAATTAATTGGAAGCAAAATTAAATCTAATACTGAAAGCTGGAACCAGAGCCCTCGTCTCTTGAAGCCTGCTCTGGCCTTTCCACTGCATCATTTTTTCCTCTCATCCCAAATATTTTTTGAACTGTGGAGTCATCTCTGTGTGTTAAAATAGGGAGTTGAATTAATTAAATCAGTTCACACTGGTGATAGTTGCTTTGGTTAGTCACACTAGATTAAACAAACAGATTTTTCTTTAATACTTGAGGCTCCAATTAATGTTTTATTATTTTCAAACATTAAAAAAAGCATGGACTTTGGTTTTGGTACTCTTTATTTCTCTATAGTAGTCCTAACACTAAAATGAAGGATTAGAATCAAACCACCTATGTTTAAATCCCAGTGTTTTTTTTTTTTTTAAAAAAGCACTCATCAATGATTTTAAAACCACCACTTTTAAGCAGAAGATATTTCTGATTCAGTCAATTGTGCTGCACTCTGCTATGAATTTTATGTACAGAAAATGAATATGTGGAAATGCTGAGTTGGTGTAACTTAGAATGACGGCATATGCATGCAAGTTGTAGGTGGTCTTGAAGACAATGAATTGTTCTTGAAATTCACAGAATGGTCAGTCTCTGCTGTGAAACCAGTGGGCTGTAAGTCATCGGAGTGCGTGTCCAAAACATGATTCACTCATCCCGAAAGCTACCAGGAACAAAAGGAGCTTCCACTCATGTGCAGGGAACAAGGAATATTTCTCCTTGTTTGACTCTTTGCATTTTTCTTTCTTTGTTTTTCTCTCTGTGACTCCATGTCTCTTTTTCTGTCTCACTCATATTCTCTGTGGAATAAACACATACACATTTGATATCTCCAAAACAGAAGACCCTTGACAATTTTTGTTTATTACACTGGCAGTGGAAGAGCCTGTCATGGATAAGGATGAGAGCTGTGGGGAGACACTGTCTGGCACATGCTAAAAGTTTGCCCTCTGCGTTGCTTGGATGCATTGGGCAGGACGGTACAAGCAAGGGTGAACAAATTTGGAAACTATTACAGACTGTGAGCACAAGATGTGGTAGCTAAGGAATGGGGGATGGTGGTCAGCTTTCATCACTGTCACCTGCCTTGGTGGCAGTATCTTCTGAACTGTCTTACCAGGGGAGAAGAGCAGGATGGATTGGAAGGGGGTGGCTGCTTCCTACTCATATTCCATCTAGGTGAACATGTACAAGTACCATTATGCAAACAAAATAATGCATGGAATTTATGTTAGCTTTGGGGTTGCCACTTGCAAGTATTTAGAGTTGGAAAAACCATTCACACTGCCCTCCTATCCAGTGGATTCTGCCAAAGGAAGGTTGTCTGGAGAGAATTCCTATTAGAAAGCAGAAGCCATGGGTGAGTTGCCAGGGTGACACTTTTGAGTGGGCAGTATTCCAACAGGCTCGGATCATATTTTGCAGTAAAATGTGTTACCCTATGCCCTTCTGTGGTGTGGGATTTTAAAAAGACAGAGGAGAGGAAATGCTGACACACAAACTTTTGGTACAAATTCAGTCCCACCATAGAGGTCCTAGACTTCACATCAGCAGTTTGGTGGAGGACAATGACAGCGGGTGTTTAATCAGATAACGTCCTGCTGTATTTAGAATTTTTACTCTCCACTGCTTTTTGTTGTTTGAGTACTTTTGAAATTATTCTTGATTCAGGTTTATTATTAACTTTTGAACCCCAGCTACTGCACTAATATCTTGCTGCTTGTGTTAAAATGAGAATGGTGACTAGTGGATTTATTTTTGCCTTAGTTGATGGAATAGCCAGGCAGCATAATATGAATTAATGACTCTTCACATTTTCCCAGAATATAAGCTGCATTCATTATACCCTGGGGATCTATTTCAAATGCATGTTCTAATAACCATTCTTGCTAGTTGTTGAATTTTTTAGCTTTTTAAAAGCTTTTACATGATGAACAAATAGATACAAATAAACAATAAATACTTTTTTCTTAAACTTAAAAAATTGGTTGTTCTCATTAACAAATGAAAAAAAAAGCAATAGGATTCCCTCTTTGGAATCAATAATGTGTTAGTGCTATTTGTTTTAGATAAGAAACATTCTCAGGCAATTATACCTTTTAATATGTTTTATAAAATGAAATCTATAAGGAAAGATTTAGGGTTAAAAAAAATGGTTGAGGATGCAGAACCACTAACAGGTTTTTTTTTCACCCAGTGTTTTTTCTTTCATTTAAAGGGTAGGTAGATTTGATTATTGCTAGAACGATTCAGAAATGGCAATATTAAGTTTTCAGTATTTTCAATTATTCTGTCACCTCTACTGTTTCCCCTCTTTGCCATCAGGATTTTCATGTTTTATTTAGAATCATATTAATGTATGTGTATCACATAGAGGATGTGAGATAAAAAGAGACAAAGAACTTGGTGTGGTGGCACATGCTGGTAATTCCAGCGGCTGTGAGGCTGAGGCAGGAGGATGGGGAATTCAAAGCTAGCCTGAGCAAAAGCAAGGTGCTAAGCAACTCAGTGAGCCCTTTCTCTAAATAAAATACAAAATAGGGCTGGGAATGTGGCTCAGTGGTAGAGAGCCCCTGAATTCAATCCCCAGTACCCCCCACCCCACCAAAAAAAAAACCAATAAGACAGATAGAAGAGGCGAGAAGAGAGAGGCTGAAGGGGGAGAGATTCCTCATGTCCTACACATAAATCAAAACAGTATTTGTAGCACTTTTCTCCTCTCAGTCTTAGGTTTGACTGCAGTAGGGCTTTATGTACTAGCCAGATTCCTCACCCTTCCTGGAGGTTTTGACAGTCTACTGCCCACAGCTGGATCCCTCCTTTTGGAGATCATCCTCAGCCTTTAGCTATAGAGAGCTACCTCACTCCGTCTGCCCTGAGCAGCATGCATTCAACAACTGGTGGATCTTGGGATGCAAGAGAGGACAATACAGTACCTGAAGGGTCTGCTGTGGCTTTTGTTGTGACTATCACAACACAACTTCTCCCACTTCCTGGTCCTACTTTGGGCACTCCCCCAACAGGTGAGCCCAAGAGCCTTCACCAGTAAAATTCCTTCATGCAAATATTCATCTCAGCATCTGGTACCAGGAAAACCTGAGCTGCAGCAGTCACCATACCGGGACCACATAGTACAAGATCGTATGCGCAGGTGATCATGTGTCTTTACAGCAATGTGATAAGGTACTGGCTCTGGAATCA
This sequence comes from Spermophilus citellus, assembly GCF_964194105.1. NCBI lineage: Eukaryota > Metazoa > Chordata > Mammalia > Rodentia > Sciuridae > Spermophilus > Spermophilus citellus. The sequence goes on from NC_138184.1 coordinate 162,100,167, forward strand.
TAATCAAGATCTATGACAATGTAGCCCAGACCTTTCCTGTAAAAAAACAATGGGGTTAGTAATACTTACCTCCTACAGTTGATAGCAACGTATTCAAACCTGGCATATAGGAAATGTTTATTACATTATAACTATTATTATAATGGCCAGTAATTTCCTATAAACATTCAATAAATAGTGTGCTAGTTTTGACCAAGGTTACATCATAGAACACATTTTAATGTCTTTATTTTGATGTTTAATTTATTAAAGTATGGAGGTTAATAAAAGACGCATCATCTGCAATTTTATATATCTCTTCTATACCATGAGTCCACTTTTATGAAGTACATGGAGAATTTAAGCAGCATTCCAAAGGGAATTTAAAGTTCTAAAGGGAACCCAAACAAAAGGAGATAAAAAAGGAAGTCCTATGAGTACAAGTTAAAAGACCAGATTGACTAAAGATAAGAAAACAGGCATAACTTGTCTCTGCCTGAAAGTAAGTGGAGAACTTTTGTGAAGAGCATATTGGACATTTCTTTTTGTCATGTTTCAGAGGACAGAGCAAGAGGAAATGGATATAATTTAAAGGAGGAGGATAATTGGTTTTGTATCAAGGGAACTCCTCTGTTCTTGACACAGGAAGGAACTTGTGGAATATACAATAATAAAAATCTTAAAAAAAAAAAAGACAACTTTTAGTCTTGAGTGACTGAGATGTTTCCCAGGAAATCCAGGGAGAATTCTAGATTGTGTGATTCTGGGATTTCAGAAATGAGCCTTCCTAGGAATTCCAACACATGCATGTTTTGCAAATGGACTAAAATAACTATTATTACCCACATTTCATTTTCTCTATAACCAAATTTCTTATAGTATCTTTGTGTCTAAATACACTGGTGTGTGCTTTTCTGAAAACCTAACAAAAATATTTTTCATTGAATAGGTGTCTTTATGTATATTTGAAAATTTGCTAGATATTATCATAATTTTCAATTTTACTGTTTGTCATATTTTTATATTCTACATATAAATAAATTAAATACTACCATCCTGAACCATTTATTTGTACCCAATGTAAGCTCTTTTGTTACTTTAATCTTGTGTTGACACTGTTGAAATAGTTATGAGTATTACTATGAAGGCTTTGGAACAACAGGAGGAAGTCTGGAACTTTGGAGAACAAATTATTTTTCAATTGATTAATTGCTGAGATAAGATTAAAGATTGGATATTGGGCTAGATTTTTTGATTAAATGCTTTTTTAAGACCTTAGTGTAAGAAGAAAGAGGAAGCCACTAAGAAGTTTCTAAATTACTAAGAAGTATATTGGATTTTGCATTTTCTCTTTGGCATGTCTTATCAAATAATAGTAGGCTGAGACAGCTTAGTATAGGTGAAAGAGCATGGGATTAGGACCCAGTGCCTGTATATGGTTCTGTTGCAGCCACAGCTGATCTGTTCTGCAACAGATGATCTGGTCTCATAAAACCACATTTGTACTGGTTTACTTTGCATTTAATTCCTGCTGTTTATCACAGCACAGTGACCTTTTTCAAAGAAATCTTGCAGACCTGAGGGTTCACCCCTGCCATTTCAGCCTCAGAGCTCCAGCATACCTGGCAACCATGCTTTCCTCTTCTCTATAGATATATTTATGATTTAATATTTCTTTTGATTAAATGGGTTCACTAGCAGAAGAATAAAATAGTCTTACTGATTCTCAGGCTTCCAGTATTCTCCCCAATACATTTCGTTCTTTCTATTACTGCCAAGTTAAAATTCTTCAAGTGGCTCTGTTCAGAAGGGATAAAGTTCTCAGCCACTACCCTAGTCTTCCAGGACTCCTTCTTGATTATTGAGTTTGTGTACTGTATCAGTGGGGTAGGCTTTAGTGTTCTGACATAAAATTATCTTGATCTGTGTATTAATCACAGTGCTTAGCACAATGCTTAGCATCACAAGGCCTAATTCATTTGAGGCTTCTTTTGGGGATTTTGCTCAATATTTGCTTGCCGTTCTTATAAGATCCCTCAACCCTCGTCTTCCTTCAGCACATGCTTCTCCACTACAGAGCCTCCCTGTTTTATATCATATTGCTCTGCCTCACCTCTGAAATTCTCCCACATGGCTGGGAATTTCCACTAGGCTTCCTTTTACTTTCCCAGTTGACAATGGTGTTGTGCAAGGCTGTGAGTACTCAGAGTGCTATGGTTGCCCCTGGGGGCATCAAGAGCACTACCATAGTCATGGTGATTTCTGCCCCCACTCAGGAAATACACTTGCTTGAATCATCCACAAATGAGCATTTTCAATGTAATATATTCATTGAGACAGGAAGGTACATGTCTTTTGGAAATGAATTTTGACAACATGAATGGAAATAAATAATGTTTCCTTCATATCTCTTTTAAGTAGCAACAAGTTGAAATGCAAAACACTTGCTTCAGACCAGATAAGAATGGTTTTAAGCCTAGTTCTGCTTCTCACCTTGGGTCTTCAGCATGTCATCCTGCCCGATCCTTTCAGTGATAGTAATGACACTGGTATTCTATGTTCTTTGCCACTAACAAAGCACTTTGACATGTTGTTTGATTTCAGCCTTGGGATGGTCTACCTAGAGCTCGTTGGTATCTGTCAAACAATAAAACTGGTTTAAGGGATATGCCTCCAAATCCTAATATAGTAAACCTACAGCAGACACTTGTAGGTTTCTTCTAACATGTAACACAGTGGTAGAGCACTTGTTGAACCTGGGTGAGGCCCTGTTCAATCCCTGGCAGAAAGAGAGAGAGAGGCGGGGGGGGGGTGGAGGAAGGAAAGAGGAAGGAAGGAAGGAAAGAAGGAAGGAAGAAAAGAAGGAAAGAAAGAAAAATCCACAACCTCTTGAGTCAGAATGTGTGTTTTAGCAAGCTCCTGGGCATTCACATATACTTTTAAAATTGGAGAAGTTCTCTAATCTAAGGACAGTTTAAGCCTCTGAGGTACAAACATGAAAGATGTTTTAAAATTTTCACTCCTTTCATTGCCTTCAAATCTCTTCTGTCAAATCTCTTTTTCCCTTTGAAGTGTTCTCCAGCAGTTCTGATAGATTTTTAGTTACTTTCAGGTTTTTAAAAGTTTAAATATAGTCTAGTCCATTTTGAAGTTTCAGACTCATATGGATATAAAAGCTTTCCTTTCCCCCAGCCCAGCTTGGTTCCTTAAGCTTTTTTTTTTTTTCTTTCTTTCTTTTTTCTTTGCCTGTTCATCCACTTGTTCTTCTATTGAATGAACCGCTTCCAAGCCCCAACCTGTAGTAGTGGATCATGATGATGTTTACTTTTCAGAATTAGGAATTCAGTTGCCCCTCTCAGACTTCAATGAAATGCAGAAATAAAACCCAAGCACACACACCTTATATGTGTGAAGCAGTGAATGAGGAATCTCCAGGTTATTGACCCAAGGGTGATTGCATGGTTGTCTTTGTCATAAATCAAATTTGATGAAGTATGAGACTATACTTCATTTAAAAGAGATATTTTTAAAGCTCTCATTCTAGATTTTTATTTAAATTTCTCAATATTCTTTGGCTAGGAAAGCAAGAGTTAGCTATATTCCCTGGGAGCCAAATGACTGCCTTTCGATGTTTAAAATGAAACTCCATTCAAGACCCTGGAGCTGTGTTCCTTAGCATTCCCAGGGACTGTGTACTTCTGAGTCTCTGTCTATCTGATACTGGGCATCTAACTCCTTATCCTCATCCCTGAAGTGGAAGTTTTACTTTAGTTCTTCTGCTACCTCCTCCCTGTCTTGTTTGTTTTCACTTTAATGTGATAAGAAAAGGCAGCTTTTGTCTTTATTTCTGGTTAGCCATCTTTATGTACATTCATTAACAGCTTCCCTTTCCAGTTACTATGTTGTAATTTGTCATTTTGGAGTGAAAACTAACTCCCAGTTTTCACTTTAATATATTTGGATTGTTAATCTTATAGGTCCTGAGCCAGACAAGGTATTTTCCTAGTCTGCATCATTCTGAGAAGGCATAGCCTGTGTGTGTGTGTGTGTGTGTGTGTGTGTGTGTGTGTGTGTGTGGTGACTTGTAGTTCTGTGAGTAGAAAGGGCAGGAACGGAGAAACATTTCAAGAGCATCTGCAAGGACATTATGCTGGGCACTCCTACTGCTTCACCTTGTCTTCACAACAGTGCTGTGAGGCAAGTATGATTATGTCCATCTTACAAGCTGTGAACTGAAGCTTGTAGGGGGACAGTTAACAATTCATTGTACTTCACAAGCTACTGAAATGAAGGAATGGGAGCAGGTGAAGAGAGATGTCATAGAAAGTAGATGTTCCACTGTGCTCTTCTGGTTGCTTTTTGGAATTAATAGTGCGTAAATTGGAGACAGTTACCTTTACTTACAGAACTGATATATTTTTTATTTGGGTCTATAAAGTTCCTAAGGCAAATGTTGATAAAGCTTTAGCCTGTCATTCCTGCTTTGTCTAAACCTGAGGTTCAACACTGCTATATGCATGCCAGAACTGACCCAGTGTCTCTATGAATTGCCCTTTCGGTTTGTGTTTTGTGACTGAATAACACTACCAAACTGTAACATAATCTGCTTCTAAAGAATGTGTTGTTCTTCCTTTCAGAAAAGCTTTACTTTCCAGAAATGCACTCCAACCCTGCCCCCACACTTGTCTAGCATATGTGAGGCACTGGGTTCAATCCTCAGCACCACATATAAATAAATAAAATAAAGGTCTTATGTCCATCGACAACTAAAAATATGTTTTAATAAGAAGAAAAACAAACAACATAGGAAATATAACATTATTCTTTTTCTTGATCATACCCCCTTCTCCTCCTCCAATTCGTTCTAAATCAAAGCCAAATAGATGCAACTGTGAAGGACCCTATGTGCTCCGCACCCACAGTCAGCAGATTCTGTGCTCCCCTTCAGGTCACTGACGCTTCCTAATGTCAGCAGGAACCTCACACTCTTGTAAGGCCTGTTTTTCTAAACTTGATAGTCAGACAACTGATCTCTTTGTATTATGAATCTATTTCCTTGATTGTTGTATAAAATTCTCTCTGTGTCTCTCTGTAGTTAGCTTGGTGGCTATAGGCAGAGAAGCCCTGGGTATTTTGCTACTGCAGAAAGGGGTTGGGATTGCCCTGAAGCAAGACCAGCCAGAAATATGTCTTTATCAGCCTCTTTAATTTTCTTTCTTTCTCTCTCTCCCTCTCTTCTTTTTCCACTGAAATTTAAAACACTATTTGATGTTGGATACAAAGCCAAGACCCTTTTCTGGAACCCAGTAACACTCATAGTTGTCTTTTATTTTTCAGGCAAGATGTAATTAGACTTCCTCTGCAATTTACCAAGTGATGTAGGATATGCGATTAAAAACAAAAAAAGCTGAAGACAAGAGTATTTTTAAATAGTTTGATTTTCCTCCAAGTATTAAAGTAATACATGTTCATTGAAAACAATTTGGAAAATGAAGAAAAATGTGATGAGATTAAAAATAACATGGGCAAAATGATTATTAGCTTTTTGATGTTAATTTCCCATTACACTAACACACGTATTTATCTTTTTTTGCAAAAGTTTGATGACATCACTTCCTGGAGTGTAAACACAAAAGAATTTTCTCTTTTTCAATTTTTTTCTTTTACAGTAGAATATTATATATGCACAAAAGAGAATAACACTATAGTCAAGAGACAGATTGTTATAGAGACAGATTGCATAGATTCTGGTCTTGATTCTGCTATTTGCTAGCCTGGAAATTTGGGCAATTTACTTAATCTTTCTGTGCCTCAGTTTCCCATATACAAAATGGGATAAAATAGTATCATGCATAGGTTTATTGTTAAAATTAAATAGTAATGTGTAAGCTCATTTAAAAAAATCAAAATAACATATATGTAAAGTAAAAAGAATAAAAACAAGGGCTGGGGTTGTAGCTCAGTGATAGAGCACTTGCCTAGCATGTGTGAGGCAATGGGTACAATTCTCAGCACCACATATAAGTAAATAAAATATTCTGTCCATCAACAAAATATTTTTGTATTTTTGAAAAAGAATAAAAACAAACACAACCAATATAGGAACTACAACATTATTCTTTTTGCTTGTGTTTTATTCCTTGATCATACCCCCTTCCCCTCCTCCAATTCTTCCTACATCATCATTTAACTTTACATATTTTTGAACTTCATATGATTAATGTCATGGTAACTTTTACTTAACATTATGTTTGTGAGAATTATTCAAGGTGATTTTTCAATGCTGATAACATTCCATCTTATGAATAAATCACAATTTTTTATCCCTTTGGGTTGTTTTTGGATTGAGGTGATTACAAGGAATGCTGCTGTTGACATTCTTGTACCTGTCTCTTGGTGTACATGTCACAGTTTGTGGTGGTGGTCTTTTCCTTTTTTAAAGAATTCTGATTGCTGAGTAGTAGTGTGTGTATGGATTCAACTTTACTAGATAATGGTGAATGGTTGTATTGGTGTTCATAGACCCAAGCCAGAAATGTATGAGATGAAAAGTCTGTAATCAGTTTAACTGCTAATCTGTGTAGAGAGGTGTTTTTTTTTTTTTTTTATTGCTTTGAGATATTCTCTTGTCCTTACAGGTCTGTAGTTTTATTTTAATATGTCTAGGTGTGTATTTCTTTTTATACATCTTTCTTGGCATATTCTATATTTTCCTGTATCAATGAATTCATGTCTTTTATCAATTCTAGAAAAACTTGGGCCATTAATTATTTGTGTGTGTGTGTGTGTGTGTGTGTGTGTGTATGTATAATACTGATTGTTGTTTTTTCTGCTTCCTAAATCTGAGAATTTGTGTATTTCATCCATTATGAAAAGCTCTTAGGCATTATTTCTTCTCATGTTGTTTCTCCCTCATCCTCATGATCATATCTTTCTGAGGTTCCTATTATAGGTGTTAGTCCTTTATTTTTATCTTTAATCCTTGAGGTGACCTTTTATTTGTATTTTTAAAATATGTTTTACTTTTTGGGCGTCTCTCTTCTTTGCAGTCTGGTTCCCCCACTTCAGGTTCTAGTTCCCTGGTTTGCTATTTTTACCTGTGTCTTATTAGCTAGTTGACATGTCCAATAATTTTTTTCATCTGAATCATAGTTTTGTTTTCAAGAAGTTCTGCTTAGTTCTTTATAAATCTGCTTCCATTTTCATAGTCACATGTTCTTGCCATATGTATTCGGTTTCCTTGGTAATCTGTTTAAATAACTATATATATATACATATATATATATATATATATATATATATATATATATATATATTTTAATCTTAGTGATACCAATATATAAATTCTGGGCAGGTCTGGGCAGCTGTTCTGCTGACTCTCACATGATGTCTTGCTTTCTTATATAATTTAAAATTGCAGAATATTCAGTGAATTTTTGGAATAATGTTGTTGGGACTTTATCTGTAGGAAGGTTTGGTTGGAAGGTACATCTCTCTGTAGAGGGCTTAGGTTTGTTTCTAAGGTACTGCTTTAAATTAATTTGTTGGCTTTGAATATTTGGAGGGAGGTGGACAGAGAGAGAAGGGGTCATGCAGAGAGTACAAATTGACCTGAAACCCAAAGGGGGGACATAACTTCAGATTACAGATTGTCAAGGAGACTATCTTTTATTCAATATCACTTCAAGAGGGACAGTTTCTTTGCTGTTGCTTTGTAGGGTAAGCTTTCTTTCTATTTAACCCATAGACTTTGGAGATCCAGGGTTCATGCCATTGCCCCTATGTCTGTCAAGTGCCTTCTGATGTCTCACTTGATATACCCCCTAAGACCTTTTCTTCTGAGGCCTCTTCCCCACCCCACAGTTCCCAGAGGCTTTTAAAACCAAAACTAGCACTGAAACACACAACACACACACATGCATTCACACACACTTGACCATAACTATTTTTAAAAATATTTTTAGATGTTAATAAACCTTTATTTTATTCACTTATTTATATGCAGAGCTGAGAATTGAATCCAGTGCCTCACACATGCTAGGCAAGTGCTCTACCATTGAGCCACAACCCCAGTCCCCCCCCCCCGCCCTCCCCCCCCCAACATAACTATTGATTTCATTTCTGGCTCAACATTTTTGGATTATTGTTTTCCATTTACTATTATTCTCGGACAGTTCCCTTTTTAATAACTTATAGTTCTGTTTTTATAAACATTTTCATACTTCACCTAGAATGTTTAGGTGTCTAGTTGGGTTTCAGAATATGTAGTCTATTGCTGGAAAGGGAAATTCTGAGCACTCAAAAACTATAAATATGCAATTTTAAACAACACTGGAAACAGTATTGGTCTGTAAATAATTAGAGATGAGGGCATGTTTGCCTTGGGGGTAGATTGAAGTGCATTAGTGTTCCCACCCATCCAAGAGCCTGTTCAACTTACTAAGTCACTAGGAACAGGGGTAAGGCGATGATGACTTTATGAGATTCCCAGATTGCTTTACGTTCTAAAATCTTGTCTCCATTTTCTTAATTTGGTCTCTTCTGTTCTTACCTGGAATCATCCACCCTCATTTAATAATTTCCCAATGGAAATTCAGTGTTCTCGTTGAGAATATTTATAGTGAGGTTATTTTTTTCATTTTTGTATCCACTAGGCTGTAAACCAGGTTCCCAAGTAAATGTGCTACAGCTCTCTGGGATTTATTTTGTTTGCTAAATGTTCTTCCTTCCTTCCTTCCTTCCTTCCCTCCCTCCTTCCTTCCTTCCTTCCTTCCCCCCCTCTCTCTCTCTTTCTTACTTTTGACTACAAATATCCCAATGCATAAATTTTGTTTTGAGAATACAATATGCAGATATGTTCTATTCATTTTCTATCAATTATGCTGTATTGATGATATGTTTTTAGTGTCACAGTTCAAGTGAGAAAGTCCACAAACTTTCACTGGTGAGATACTGTAGCCCATCTTTTTGGAAAGAGTTGCTCAAAAGCAGCTTTTATGTAATTGTTGGTTTTTGCTAGTGTTTAAAATGATACAGAGAAATGTTAGGATGATCTTTTCATCCATTTCCCAATACTGATCTAGCCTAATATTTATCTTCAACTAGGCCTTAACTGGGAGAGAGACAGGAAAGGGGAATAAGGCAGGTAATCCTATCATGGTTTACAATACTCCTTGGTAGATTGAGCTGTCATAGAGTTTTCTAAGTGACGGGAGAGCAGGTATCCCACCTCTGCAGCTATAGCTCTTTATACTCACCTGTCTAAGGTATCAGCCCACACTCCTTCTGCACATAACAAAACCAGCTTTGCCCAACTTGAAGAAAAGAAAATGTATTGGGAGTCCACAAGGAGAGCACAGAATTTACAGGATGACTATGGGACCAACTTGAACATGGGAAGGAATCAGTAAGCCAGAAGCTGGGACAACAGGTATTTGCTTGCAGCAGGACCAATCTGGTCAGGGAGACAGGGATCAAATCAAACCCTAGCCTTTCAAGTCTTTTAGGCATTGTGCTTAGGAGTTGAGTCTCAGACAGGTATTTTCTTGATCAGGCTGGAGTCATCACATGGCTGCCCCTTTCAATGAAAAGTCAGAAAACTGGATTCCAGGCATTTTCAGATTATATCCAAAGTCAAAGTAACTTCCAGAAAGAAATTTGTTGTGTGCTTGGAAGCACAGTATGGTTTTTATAGTGACAGATGTCCACCTCAGGTTAACTGTGTACACTGTAATGCTTTAGGCTTAATATCAAATATACCAAATAATAGCAAAGGCAGCTTAATATCAAATCAGACTAGCCATCTATTCTGCCATCTATCATTCTCTAAATGTTCCTGGTCTCTGTTAGTAATTTTAAGTGTGTATTCTCTTCCTCTTATTTCTTTTACCCTTTACTGATTTCAGTTCATACTATTTCCTATGCAAAAAATTATGAAGATGATTTTTCTTTAAACATTACATGTTTGTATATACCAAAATCAATAGGAAAATTTGCTTGGAAGGCAGTGGAATAAAGAATCTGTTCAGCCTAATGATTTTTACTGAGTTAATTTTTCCTTCTTGCTTTGGCTATATATCAGATCAACATAGGACTGAAGACAGGTGTTATGATTTGGATTTGAGGTGAGACAATGTGAGACAATGCAAGAAGGTTCAGAGAAGAAATGACTGAATTATAAAAGCCTTAATTCAATCAGTGAATTAATCACCTATGGGATTAATTGAGTAGTAACTGAAGGCAGTTTGGGTGTGGCTGGAGGAGGTGGGGCATTGGGGGCGTGGCTTTGGGGTATATATATTTTGTATCTGGCAAGTGGAGATCTCTCTCTCTCTCTGCTTTCTGATCATCATGTGAGCTGCTTCCCTCTATCACACTCTTCTGCCATGACGTTCAGCCTTACCTTGAGCCCAGAGGAATGGAGCCAGCTATCAGCTGACTGAGATTTCTAAAACCAAATAAACTTTTCTTCCCCTAAAATTGTTCTAGTCAGATCTTTTAGTTGCAACAGCAAAAAAGCTGACTAAAACAGCAGGCTATCCTTTATTAGCAAGATAAGCAGTCTGGGCTGTGTGGCTAGATTCCCTGCCTTCTAGCTTTCTGATATTTTGTGTTATAGATAATAAGTTTAATTCCTGACATCTGTACCACTTCATGCCCAGATTCTCAATAAATATTCTATATCTAAAGCTGCACAGTTTTTGTTCTTAGAAATGGAAATAAGCAAGAAGATTTCTCCTGCCTAAGAATACAGCTGAGCAGAAAACTCATTACTGCAGACACCTTCTTTGAGGTCTTTGTAATTGCTGACTGTGAGCTTATTCACACCCTCTCTGTGCTCTGATTTCTACTTCTGTTATGGCACCTATTTCACCACATGGCATCTTGTTGCTGTGGGCTTATCTTGCATTTGAAGCAAGGGATTTGTTTCATTTTTATAACCTTAGTGTTTAGCAAAGCATTCTATACATAACTCAATAAATATTTGTTAAATTGAAATGTTACTTAAGCTAGGTGTGATGGCACTTGCCTGTTGTCCCAGTTACTTGGGAGTCTGGGATAAGAGGATCATTTGAGCCCAGGAGATCAAGACCAGCCTGGGCAATACAGCAAGACCTTGTCTCATTAAAAAAAATGATAATAATAATAATAATAAAAGAAAGGAAGAAAGAAAAGAAAAAAGATTCACCTGGTAATTGGAGTTATTATCTTTATACATGTTTAATATCTACTCTAATATGAACAAACTCAGATAAAAGCAAGCTTCATTAACAAAGCATTCTATGATAAATTCAGATGACTTGTTGCTTACTCTGGGGACAGAAGACTGATAACAACATTCAGGTGGTGTCTTCCTTCTGCTTCACATGTCATTACATGAAATATTGAGGTGCTTTGCTTGGATCTTTTGAAATGGCAATTTGGTCATTGGAGTGATACATTATGCCAAACTATTTGCAACAGGCTGAGCATAGATGCTGAATTTTAGTAAGCTATGGGTTGCTCCTCATCAAGGCCTGTTGATAACTTTTAGTAAATGTGTCTGAAGTTTCATTTGGACTAAGTTCTCTAAAAAAATTGACAATGAGCATTTTTTCATATACCTGTGACCATTTTATGTCTTCCTTGGAGAAATGTCTACTGCTCTGCTTGGGCTTGTTCCACTGGGATGCTTTCTTCTACCTGCAGAGCCCTAGTTACTAATCACTGAGATTTCTTGTTCTTAACCTACGTACTTTTCAAGAATAGCCTTTAAGTACTGAGTATTGGATTATGTCAGTAAGAGGTTTTCCTTTTCTCTAACATGCACTATAAAGTACTGCCTTCTACTTTACTTGGAAATTGCTGTGTGAAGCAATTCTCTGTTTCTCTCTTTGCTCTGGGTGTTGGCTAATTTTCTTCCTGCAGGCATCACTGCCCTTTTATACTCTTTATTGATGGTAAGGACATTTTAAAATTTGGGACAAAAATAATTACTATCTTAAAATTTGAACCAACACATTTTCCTCTTTAGGATCAATGTGGTAGCTGTGGTATTTCCCACATAAATATCATCAAACAGCCCACCCTACAGTAACCTAGGAGGTTATCAATTACCTCAAGTCCAGAGGCATGTGGCCCACCCACTTGCATTCCAGTAATAATTGCTAGCTTTATAGTTCACAAATCTTGCTTTCATGTTATTGTCTGAGGCAGCCCGTGGTGCCTAAGGATAAGGCAGTTGTGTACTCAATGTCTCCTTTGCCCGCCTAGCACAGGATTTATGGTACAACACCAGCAAGCTGGCAGCCATAATGAATTTTAGCTTTTCACTTTCCACCATACTGAGCCTATGATTTAGCGTCAGCAGATGCAATTGACAAGAGATCTACCCTCTTAACAAATTTTTAAATGTATAACATGATATTGTTGATTACAGGGACAATGTCAAAACGATCTCTAGAACTTGTTATTGATCTGAAAGGTTTTATGCCCACTGATTAATAACTCTTCGTCCCCCGCTCTCTATTCACTAGTGACTACCACTGCACTCTTTGATTCTATAAATTTGATTATTTTAGATGCCTCCTAGAAATGAAATCATGAAATATTTGTCCTTCTGTGGTTAGTTTATTTCCTTTAGCATAATGTCCTCCAGGTAGTCACATATGGCAGTATTTCCTTCTTTTTAAGGGCTAAATAATATGCTACTCTATGTATACACAAGTTGAGATTCCTATTTGAAATTCCAAAATGCTCCAAAATTCAAAAGTTTTTGAGTACCAGCGTGATGCTACAAGTGTAAAATTTTATGCCTGACCTTATGTGACAGGCTGAAGTCAAAACCCAAGTGCACTAAAAATATTGTATAAAATTATCTTTAGGCTATGTGCATAAGGTCTATATGAAACAGAAATGAATTTTGTATTTAGGCTTGAACGCCATCCTCACAATATCTCATGATGTAAATATTGTATGAATATTTTAACACCTGAAAAAAAGTCTGAAACATGTCTCACTCCAAGCATTTTAGATAAGGGGTAACCTGTAACACATTGTCTTTACCCATAATCAGTCAGTGGATGTTGAGTTTCTTTCCATATCTTGTCTATTGTGGATAGTATTACACTGAACATAGGAGGGCTGATATTGCTTTAAAAATATTATAATATTTTTGGATAAATACCCAGAAGTAGGATTGCTGGGTCACATGCTAGTTTCATTTTTAATTTTTTTTGAGGAATCTCCATACCATTTTCCACAGCAGCTGCAGCATTTTGCATTTCCATCAGCCGTGTGCAAAGAGTCAAATTTCTTCACAACCTTGTCTACACTTACTGTTTTATTGGTGGTGGTGGTGTTCATAATGGCCATTCTAACTGGAGGGAGGTGATATGCCATTGTGGATTTTACTCACATTTCCCTGATGACTAGTGATATTGAACATTTTTCATATACCAATTGACTCTGTATGGGTTTTTTTTTGAGAAATGTCTGTGCAAGTCCTTAATCCATTTTAAAATCAGATTATTAGTTGTTTTCCTATTGAATTATAGGAAGTGCTTACATATTTTCAAAATTAACCCTTTGTCAGACATGTGGCTTGCGAATATTTCCCCCTATACCATAGGTTGTCTTTTCACTCTGTTGATTACTTCCTTTTGTTCTGAAGATTTTTTACATAGCTCCCCTTCTTACTTTTGTTTTCACTGCCTGTGCTTTTGGTACACACCATCTCTCTCAGGACAGCCCTGGAGACACTCACCCTTGAAATCATTGCAGAACTGATGTCATACTAATTTCTCCCCTGTCTTCCTCTAGGAGTTTTACAGTTTCAGGGCTTACTTTAAAGTCTTTAATATATTTTGAATTGATTTTGGGGGGTGGGTACTGAGGATTCAGTCCAAGGGGTGATTTGCCACTGAGCTATACCAGCCCTTTTAATTTATTTATGTATTTTATTTTAAGACAGGACTTTGCTAAGTTGCTGAGGTTGGCCTTCTAACTTGTATTCTCCTGCCTCAGCCTCCTCAGTCACTAGGATAACAGGCAAGTATCACTGTGATTTTTGTGTATGGCCTAAGGGTCCAATATTACCCTCCTGCACATTTCTTATTACAGTTAATTGAAGGGATATTCTTGGCCTGTTGTATATTCTTTGTACCCTGGTTAAAGATCGGCTGACCAGATATGAATGTATTTATTTCTGAGTTTTCTATTCTTTTCCATTGGTACATATTTCTGTCTTTATGCCAGCACCATGCTGTTTTGATGACTGTAGCTTTGTAATGTATTTTAAAATCAGGAAGTGGGATGCCTCCAGCTTTATTCTTTCTCAAGATTGATATGGCTGTTCATGGTCTTTTGTGATTCCATGAGAACTAGAGAATTATTGTTTTCTATTTCCATAAAAAATGCCACTGGGATTTTAACAAGGATTGTATTGGATTTGTATATCACTTTGGGCAATATTAACAAAGTCTTTTAAAGAGTGAGACCAGTTAGCATATTCAAACTATGATTTTTAAATGCTTTTGCTAATGTGGGCTGTTTTCGTGGCCTAAAAGCTGTTTCTTTTAGAATTAATTTAGAATTAATCACTCTTTTCTTTTTCTCTCTGGAGAGAGTGCACGATTTTTTATCACACATCATCTATGTAGCTATTACTTATATTAATGAAGCTTGGACTCCTGCTGTATAAGCATCTGGAACAAGGTGTGGTCCTTATCGGCTGTGTATACACTCTAATGCCTTCCGGCGAGGGATGTTCAATAAATAGTTATTAATAATTCAACTTACAAAAATATGCTTACTTACCCCAAACATCTGAGAACACTTTTATAGCATCACGTTTCCTTGTACCTAAGAACCTGAGGCTGGGCATTAGTGTGCTCTGGCACCATCACTGCCCATTGGCTGCCACTTTATACCTGTTGGTCACATAGACCACTTTGTGGAAGAGCAAAATTGTTCTTCTTGGTTATAATGGGCTGGAGTGCTGTTAAATGGTTTAGGATTGTACACAGTAAATCATCGGTTCAGCCTTGGCACCTCCTTCTCCTGGCCAATGAGATTCCCAAGGGCTAAGGAACAAAGTCATGTGGTGGGCAGACTTCTACTCTTGAGGTTTAAAGTTGGGCTTGTGCAGATAAACGAATGCAGAAGTTCTAGTACATTGGCTCAGTTCCAGGGCCTTCCTTGACCTCTTGCTTCAGTTTATCACTAGAGGATCCTGAGAATATGATTCCTGCACGCCATGTAAAGCAAAAGGGCACAGGGTCCTTAGTCAACTCCATCAGCCCACAGCAAGTCCTGGCTCAGTTTTCCCCTTCTGACACCGGGTTAAGAGGGTTAGAGGAAAGAGAGAGAGAGAGAGAGAGAGAGAGAGAGAGAGAGAGAGAGACCCACCCACACACACAGAGGGAAGAGAGAGAGGGAAAGAGAGAGAGAAAAATAAGTCATACTCTTATTATTTTTAAAGATGTCAAATTATTTCATTTACCAGTTATCATGGTTCCTCTGATGTTCAGAAATTTTAACTATTCATGCTAGTATTCTGTCCTCTTGAGTAAGAAAGACAAAAATGGAAGGAGAATAAAAGACCTTTTAGTACCCTTCTCTTTCCACCCTGCCCACCTGCTTAGTGGATGTATTCCACATAGCCGCAGAATGAAGAACAAAACCCGCAAAAAAAACCCTGTTCACACTTTTCCCAAGAAATGTCCAAGGAAATAAAGTTTTAGTCCAATTTCCCCTTTCTTCATTGCCTTCTTAATGTTACACTAAAGAGTTTTTGTGATCCAGAGGCTTAGCCTCTAACATCTGCCTGGTAAAATCAGTTCTCATCGTATAATTTATATTACACCTTCAGAGTCTCTGTAAAAAGAATTGAATCTGAGTTACCTTTGGTTTTACTTTTATTTTTAATCTGAAAAACTAATTTTTATTAGAAGCAGCAAGTAATTTCTCTTATTCTATCTCATGCAAGTCTATCATCTGTAACAGATTTCTCAGTTTTTTAAGGTGGAAATCCAATTTTGGTGGATACATCAGTGCATAAAAACAAGCAACTCTTTGGTGGCAAATGTAAGCAGAACCTGGTTGGAGAACTGTCACTACTATGATTTCTGCATATATGAGTTCTGCAAGGTGTAAAGATGTTGTTATGAAAGATGTGATATTTTAAGCCTGGGAATGTGGGTGTGCTACCATCGTGGCTAGGCTTAAAATTAACCACAGCCTTGAAGCAGTAATTTTTATATTTAATGTGGGAGATATATTACAGAAATAGATACAGCAAATGGTGAATTTTTACCTATTCTGCTCTTAATGCTACTTCAGAGTACATGAAAATGTTTATTACAATATCAAGCACATAGGGACTAAGGTTTGGCTATTGGGAAAAGTTCTGATTTTATTAATATTTCCAAAACAACATGATAATTGCTATTTTCTTTCCTAGGAAATTTTAACAGCACCATACTTGATTTATTTAATCACCAAAATAATTCATCTTTGTCATCTATGTTTATTATTTTTTGGAAATGACACTTTAACAATGAGACCAGAAAGTAGCAGGAGTCTTTAAGCCATACATTAAAAACATCCTTTGTTCCCTGACTCTCTGATTTTATTTCTGAGGGAGCTGAGACTCTTGACATAGAAAGTGAGATGTATTTAAAAAAAAAAAAAAGATACACTCCAGGAGCTGGGGATGTAGTTCAGTGGTACAGGGCTTGCTATCATGTGCTAGGCTTTGGGTTTAATCTCCAGCACAGCAAAAATTAACAAACCAACAACAACAATAACAAAACAAAAAAAAAAAAAACCCTTTCCAAGTGTACATTGTCTAGAACAGATTTAACAAGGAGGTTTATATAACACTGGCTTGAGGTTTGATTATTCCCAGGATTATAGAACTGTATTGAATCCCTTCTAGTAATTATTTATATCAGTTACATCATATGTTTAGGGCATTGTGAGACCATTTTATATCAGAAAAATGATGGTAAGATATTGAGAAATCACCAACTCCAGAAAATATGCCAACAGTTTTACCAGAACTCACCAGTCTTATCAGTCTGTATTTCCAGATGTTTTCAGATAGCTCCATTGAGCCTTTTAGTAGTTTGTTAAGAAATACTAAAAACTACTTTGTTTTCATTAATCTAAAATTATCAAGTAAGATTGGTTATTTCATATAGCATTTTCTCTAAATTATGCTAATGGTCAAGTTTATACCCTCTTTTAAAATTGTTCCTAAATACCTAAGTCATAATGACTTCAAAAGGAAAATATAATATGAGTTTATATGTTAAAAGTAATCAGAAAACTGATATTTAATTGTAAGAAAGCAATTTAATTAACATGTGAGTATTCAAAAATGGATAATCCATTTTAACTGACATTTATGGTAAGACACAAGAATGTTCTTATTCTGAGAACTATGAAGTCTACCAGGGTGGGGAAAACTTATCCGAAAGTGAAATTATCTGCAATCCAGGGAAGAAAACAAACCTACAAATTTGGGTGAACAAGTAACAAATAACTAATTGGGAACAAAAAATATTTGAAACAGAGAAAAGTAATGAACTGATTGTCTGCTGATTTCTCTTCATGAACAGAATTAAACTAAATCAATTTAAAATTTTTATTGCGTTTTAAAGGAAAGTACTTTCAAATATTTTATTTTTATTTATTTTTTTTAAGAGAGAAAGAATTTTTTTAATATTTTATTTTTTAGTTTTCGGCAGACACAACATCTTTGTTGGTATGTGGTGCTGAGGATCGAACCCGGGCCGCACGCATGCCAGGCAAGCGCGCTACCACTTGAGCCACATCCCCAGCCCAACTTTCAAATATTTTAGTGGAGTATATTTTATAAAATACTTTTTAAAATATGAAGAAAATACTATCAATATTTAATATTTTGATACATTTATAACTTTGCTAATATAAATAATTACATCAAATATATTATTATTTATTAATTACATATTATTCTTAATTTTTTTTTTTTTAGTTCTGGATGGACACATGCCTTTATTGAATTTATTTATTTTATGTGGTGCTAGGAGTGAACCTAGTACCTCTCATGTGCTAGGTAAGTGCTCTACCACTGAACTACAACCCTAGCCCTTATTAATTACATATTATTTTTAATTATTCATATTATGTTTGAGGGCAGATAAGCTTATAAATTCAATAGTAATTACAATCCTATGTGTATTAAATTATTGAGATAAATTGAAATTAATTGGAATAAGTTTATAGTCTTTGAAAATTCTGGGACTTACAAGTATGGATGACTAGAAATATGTGATATGTTAAACACAGTAAGACTAAAATTCTATTCATTGTCTATATTATAGTCTTTGTTTTTACTTAAGAATCTTTAATGATTTCACAAAGGGGCCAATATATAGCACACATTCAATATTCTTAATATGTTTTACTTTTTTTTTTTTTGGTACTTTATAAAAAAACAGCCTGAATCATTACCAAGCTGTCTGTTAAATCCCCCCTTTTTAGTTGATCATAATATAACTCAGTACTGGGATCTACAGAATTTCCTAAACAGGTTATGTTCATTGTCCTGTTGAGAAGTTTATATGATGAGTTGCCCGTGTGGGAGTGTATCTGTGAGTGAAGTTCCCTCAGTTTTATCAGTGTTAGTTTGCTTTTTGGAGAATAAATCCTTCAGAGTTATATAGCTTCTCATGCTATTTGCTCTACTTCTCACTTAAAAATTTTTTTTTTGTGTGTGTGTGGTTTGAGGAATCTGTTCACTGGTATGTTTGTTAGATCAGCTGGCCTCGGCATGACAATGAATACAAAGTCATGCAAACAGATGGAGAAATTTAATTTTCAGGGAGGAAAGGACTCCATAGCAACATGTGAGTGAAATATATGTCTGATCACATTAATTGGGCTGCTGTTGTTACAAACCAAATATACACATAAGTGTCTTCTGTAGAAGGTCATTTAAAATACATGCTGCTCATCTAATTCCTTAAAATATTTTCTCTTTGTGAATGAAGAATATTTTTTACTTTATTTTAGAAATTGCATGTGAAAGTGTATGTGTATGTGTGTGTGTGAGTGTGTGTGTGTATGTGTGTACTTAGCAAGTAGGATGGCTTTTGACAAGGTCTGATAATCTTTATTTGATAAGTCAAGTCACATTTAACAATGTTTTACTCGTACTTCCAAAAGTAGAGATCAGTCTTTCAGAAACCATGTTTTGGGACTTAGATTATGAATTTAGCAGACATGAAGGGGTGTGAAAGCATGATTCCACATGGCCTAGGCTGTTGGAGGAAGTGCTGGTGCTAAATATACCTCAGTAGGAGCTAGGCAGAACATCAAAAACCTGGCGAGGATCAAGATAAAAATAACAATCCTGTTAGCCCCCTCTCTCTGGAAGAGAGGCAGCCTTCAAGCTCAAATCATGTGTTTTTGTGAAACTATATGAAGGTTGAGCATTCCTAATTAAAAAATCTGAAATCTAAAATGCTCCAGAATTCAAACATTTTTTAGCACTGAGATGGTACCACAAGTAGAAAATTCCACACCATGAGACTTTGTTAATGCACGAAATTATTAAAAATATTGTAGTTACTTTCGGGATACATGTATAAGATATCTGTGTATCATTAAAGAATTTTATTTTTAGAATTGGATCATATGCCTAAGATAACTCATTATGTACATGCAGTTCTCTCAAAAGCAAAAAAAAAAAAAAAAAAAATCTGGAATTTGAACCTGGCGAGGTTCAAATTCGGATCCCAGGCATTACAGATAAGCCTGTGCAGTGATGATTAAAAGACACAATAGTGATATGAAGGCAGGAGAAGATTCTGAACTACTCTCCTAAGCATGAAAATAATTAAACTGTACTATATGTTATTAGTTGGGTCTTATTAATATAATTCCTTGACCTTGATAATCAGAACGTATAGTTTATATGGTTACTTTCAGCAATGGAATTATGTGTTTTAATCAAATTGCCCCTAGGGGGATAGGGATGTGGCTCAGTGGTTGACCCCCCTGGGTTCAATGCCTAGTACAAAAAAACAAAATCAAAACCAAACCAAACCAAAACAAAAACCCTTTAGTTTAGCAGGATGGTATTTCAAGGCCGATGTTTTTTGAATTTAGTAGCCAAAATATCTGCTTGAGTCAAACAGGAACCTTTCTTGATGGGCATCTCCAATGTTTCAGTCTGTAATTGCCCATAATTGGTTGAGAAGACCATTTTCCTTTTCCCATTCTAATCAAGGTGGCTAACCGACACAGAATTGAGTGAATACAACAGACACTAGTATGGCAGTATGTAAAAAAGTGGATGTGGAACCGATGTGAATCTGCAATACGTATACGGGGTAAAAAGGGGAGTTTATAATCTGCTTGAATCAAATGTATGAAATATGATATGTCAAGAGCTTTGTAATGTTTTGAACAACTAATAATAAAAAAATAAAAAAAGAATTGAATAAATATTATTTATGTTCTGTGGATTTGTATGCTTTGGACCCTTCATATTGGATTAGATATTATATATCTCTTTAAAATCATTTCAATAGTCTCTTATCAGTTATCCTCAAGTACAGTTGCTCCAGAGTACAAAGATAATGAATTTTGATCTAGAATGGTGGCATTGTCATCCTTTTGTCCCAGGTTGACCTGAAGATTTCCCAGGTTTCCATTGGAGACGATGAAAGATCCTTGTGACATGTGGTTTGGTACAATCAAATGAATTTAATACACTTAGTTTTCTCATCTGTAAAATGAAGATCTCAACTTTGTAGTGCTGCTGAGAGGGTTAAGTGACATATTTAGGTAAAATACTTAGATGTCCATCACTGCATAAAATGTTATGTGCATTTTCCATATTTTGGGAGCCACAGTGGGAGTTTTGATTTTTTTTTATTGGTTGTTCACAACATTACAAAGCTCTTGACATATCATATTTCATACATTAGATTGAAGTGGGTTATGAACTCCCAATTTTACCCCAAATGCAGATTGCAGAATCACGTCGGTTACACATCCACATTTTTACATACTGCCATATTAGTGACTGTTGTATTCTGCTACCTTTCCTATCCCCTACTATCCCCCCTCCCCTTCCCTCACATCTTCTCTCTCTACCCCATCTACTGTAATTCATTTCTCTCCTTGTTTATTTTCCCATTCCCCTCACAACCTCTTATATGTAATTTTGTATAGCAATGAGGGTCTCCCTTCATTTCCATGCAATTTCCCTTTTCTCTCTCTTTCCCTCCCATCTCATGTTTCTGTTTAAAGTTAATCTTTTCTTCCTGCTCTTCCTCCCTACTCTGTTCATAGTTGCTCTCATTATATCAAAGAAAACATTTGGTATTTGTTTTTTAGGGATTGGCTAGCTTCACTAAGCATAATCTGCTCTAGTGCCATCCATTTCCCTGCAAATTCTATGATTTTGTCATTTTTTATTGCTACATAGTACTCCATTGTGTATAGGTGCCACATTTTTTTTATCCATTCATCTATTGAAGGGCATCTGGGTTGGTTCCACAGTCTAGCTATTGTGAATTGTGCTGCTATGAACATCCATGTGGCAGTATCCCTGTAGCATGCTCTTTTAAGGTCTTCAGGGAATAGTCCAAGAAGGGCAATAGCAGGGTCAAATGGTGGTTCCATTCCCAGCTTTCCCAGGAATCTCCATACTGCTTTCCAAATTGGCCGCACCAATTTGCACTCCCACCAACAATGTACAAGTGTACCCTTTTCTCCACATCTTCGCCAGCACTTACTGTTGTTTGACTTCATAGTGGCTGCCAATCTTACTGGAGTGAGATGGTATCTTAGGGTGGTTTTGATTTGCATTTCTCTGACTGCTAGAGATGGAGAGCATTTTTTCATGTACTTGTTGATTGATTGTATGTCCTCCTCTGAGAAGTGTCTGTTCAGGTCCTTGGCCCATTTGTTGATTGGGTTATTTGTTATTTTATTGTCTAATTTTTTGAGTTCTTTGTATACTCTGGATATTAGGGCTCTATCTGAAGTGTGAGGAGTAAAAATTTGTTCCCAGGATGTAGGCTCCCTATTTACCACTCTTATTGTTTCTCTTGCAGAGAAAAAACTTTTTAGTTTAAGTAAGTCCCATTTGTTGATTCTTGTTATTAACTCTTGTGCTATGGGTGTCCTATTAAGGAATTTGGAGCCCGACCCCACAATATGTAGATCGGAGCCAACTTTTTCTTCTATCAGACGCAGAGTCTCTGATTTGATATCAAGCTCCTTGATCCATTTTGAGTTAACTTTTGTGCATGGCGAGAGAAAGGGATTCAGTTTCATTTTGTTGCATATGGATTTCCAGTTTTCCCAACACCATTTGTTGAAGATGCTATCCTTCCTCCATTGCATGCTTTTAGCCCCTTTATCAAATATAAGATAGTTGTAACTTTGTGGATTAGTCTCTGTGTCCTCTATTCTATACCATTGGTCCACCCGCCTGTTTTGGTACCAGTACCATGCTGTTTTTGTCACTATTGCTCTGTAATATAGTTTGAAATCTGGTATCGCTATACCGCCTGATTCACACTTCCTGCTTAGAATTGCTTTTGCTATTCTGGGTCTTTTATTTTTCCATATGAATTTCATGATTGCTTTATCTATTTCTACAAGAAATGCCATTGGGATTTTGATTGGTATTGCATTAAACCTATAGAGAACTTTTGGTAATATCGCCATTTTGATAATGTTAGTTCTGCCTATCCATGAACAGGGTATATTTTTCCATCTTCTAAGATCTTCTTCTACTTCTCTCTTTAGGGTTCTGTAGTTTTCATTGTATAAATCTTTCACCTCTTTTGTTAGGTTGATTCCCAAGTATTTTATTTTTTTTGAGGATATTGTGAATGGAGTGTTTTTCCTCATTTCCATTTCAGAAGTTTTGTCGCTGGTATACAGAAATGCCTTTGATTTATGTGTGTTGATTTTATATCCTGCCACTTTGCTGAATTCATTTATTAGTTCTAGTAGTTTCTTTGTAGATCCTTTTGGGTCTTCTAGGTATAGGATCATGTCGTCCGCAAATAGTGATAATTTCAGTTCTTCTTTTCCTATTTTTATGCCTTTAATTTCTTTTGTCTGTCTAATTTCTCTGGCTAGTATTTCAAGGACTAAATTAAATAGAAGTGGTGAGAGAGGGCATCCCTGTCTTGTTCCAGATTTTAGAGGGAATGCCTTCAACTTTTGTCCATTCAGAATGATACTAGCCTGAGGCTTAGCATAGATAGCTTTTACAATGTCAAGGTAAGTTCCTGTTATCCCTAGTTTTTCTAATGTTTTGAACATAAAGGGATGCTGTACTTTGTCAAATGCTTTCTCTGCGTCTATCGAGATGATCATATGGTTCTTATCTTTTAAGTGGTGAATAACATTTATTGATTTCCGTATATTGAACCATCCTTGCATCCCAGGGATGAATCCTACTTGATCATGGTGCACAATTTTTTTGATGTGTTTTTGTATTCGATTCGCCAAAATTTTATTGAGGATTTTGTATCTAGGTTCATTAGAGATATTGGTCTGTAGTTTTCTTTCTTTGAGGTGTCTTTGTCTGGTTTCGGAATCAGGGTGATGTTGGCCTCATAGAATGAATTTGGAAGAGCTCCCTCTTTTTCTATTTCCTGAAATAACTTGAAAAGTATTGGTATTAATTCTTCTTTAAAGGTTTTGTAAAACTCTGCTGTATACCCATCCGGTCCTGGGCTTTTCTTCGTTGGTAGTCTTTTGATTGCTTCTTCATTTTCATCCATTGATATTGGACTGTTCAAATTGTGTGTATCCTCCTGACTCAGTCTGGGAAAATCATATGACTTAAGAAATTTATCGATGTCTTCACTATCTTCTATTTTATTGGAATATAGGTTTTCAAAATAATTTCTAATTGTCTTCTGTATTTCTGTAGCATCTGTTGTGATATTACCTTTTTCATCCCGTATGTTAGTAATTTGAGTTCTCTCTCTTCTTCTCTTCGTTAGCATGTCTAAAGGTCTGTCGATCTTATTTATTTTTTCGAAGAACCAACTTTTAGTTTTGTTAATTTTTTCAATAGTTTCTTTTGTTTCAATTTCGTTGATTTCCGCTCTGATTTTAATTATTTCTTGCCTTCTGCTACATTTGCTGTTATTTTGCTCTTCCTTTTCTAGGGCTTTGAGATGAAGTGTGAGCTCATTTATTTGTTGGTTTTTTCTTTTTCTGAGGAATGACCACCAGGCGATGAGTTTCCCTCTTAAAACTGCTTTCATTGTGTCCCATAGATTCCGATATGTTGTGTCTGTATTTTCATTTATCTCTAAGAATTTTTTGATTTCCTCCTTTATGTCTTCTGTAACCAATTGATCATTCAGTAACATATTGTTCATTTTCCATGTGATGTAGGATTTTTCCTTCCTTCTTTTATCATTGATTTCCAGTTTCATTCCATTATGATCAGATAAAATGCATGGTATTATCTCCACCCCTTTATATTTACTGAGGGTTGCCCTATGGCATAATATATGGTCTATTTTTGAGAAGGATCCATGTGCTGCTGAGAAAAAGGTATATCCATTTGATGATGGTTGATATATTCTATATATGTCAATTAAGTCTAGGTTATTGATTGTGATATTGAGTTCTATAGTTTCTTTATTCAACTTTTGTTTGGAGGATCTGTCCAATGGTGAGAGAGGTGTGTTGAAGTCACCCATAATTATTGTGTTGTGGTCTATTTGATTCTTGAACTTGAGGAGAATTTGTTTTATGAATGTCGCAGCACCATTATTTGGTGCATAAATATTGATAATTGTTATGTCTTGTTGGTGAATGGTTCCTTTTAACAGTATATAATGTCCTTCCTTATCCCTTTTGATTAACTTAGTCTTGAAGTTGATTTTATTCGATATGAGGATGGCCACCCCTGCTTGCTTACAAGGACCCTATGCGTGGTATATTTTTTCCCATCCTTTCACCTTCAGCCTGTGTATGTCTTTTCCAATCAGATGTGTCTCCTGGAGGCAGCATATTGTTTGATTTTTTTTTTTTAAATCCACGATACCAGCCTATGTCGCTTTATTAGAGAGTTTAAGCCATTAACATTCAGAGTTACTATTGATATATGGTTTGTACTTCCAGCCATGTTTGATTATTTATCCTTTTTAAAAAAAATTTAGTTTGTTTTTCCATGATTATCTTTCCCCTCGCCCTCTCTCTTTACCGAGGCACTTCCCACTGATGGTTTTGGTTATTGTTTTTCATTTCTTCCTCGTGTAGTGTTTTGCTCAAAATGCTTTGCAATGCTGGTTTTCTGGCTGCAAATTCTTTTAACTTTGTTTATCATGAAAGATTTTTATTTCGTTGTCATACCTGAAGCTTAATTTTGCTGGGTACAGAATTCTTGGTTGGCATCCATTGTCTTTCAGTGTTTGAAATACGTTGTTCCAGGATCGTCTCGCTTTCAGCGTCTGTGATGAAAAATCCGTTGTTAACCTTATTGGTTTACCCCTGAATGTAATCTGCCTCCTTTCTCTTGTAGCTTTTAATATTTTCTCTTTGTTCTGTATATTGGATATCTTCATAACAATGTGTCTTGGCGTTGGTCTCCTGTGATTTTGTGTGCTCGGTGTCCTGTATGCATCTTCAATTTGTATATCTGTTTCCTTTTTTATTTCTGGAAAGTTTTCTGTAATTATTTCATTCAGCAGGCTACTCATTCCCTTGGTTTGAATCTCCGTACCTTCTTCTATCCCGATGACTCGTAAGTTTGGTTTTTTTATGTTATCCCATAGCTCTTGGATGTTTTTCTCGTGATTTTTTACCAGCCTTTCTGAGTTGGCTAGACTCTTTTCAAGATGATGTATTTTGTCTTCATTATCTGACGTTCTGGCTTCTACTTGCTCCACTCTGTTAGTGATACTCTCAATTGAGTTTTTAATTTGGTTTATCGTTTCCTTCATTTCTAGAATTATTTGATTATTTTTTATAATCTCTATCTCCTGATAAAGATGCTTAACTTCTTCTTTTATCTGTTTATGTAATTCATTCTCAATGTGTTCTTTCGCTGCTTGAATTTGCTGTCTTGTATCCTCTTTAAGGTTCCATTCCATCTGTCTAAGGTGTTCCTTGAGTTCTTTATATGACCATTTTTCTGATGATTCTAGGTCCTCCTGAATATTTAGGCTGTTGTGCATTGTTTGTACTCCTTTTCTTCCTTGCTTTTTCAAGTTGCTCATGTTACTTCTTGTTCTGTTTGACTGCTGAGTTACTGTTTACTCCTATAGATTTATTTGATGCTTGGGAGGAAAGGTATTGGAAGGGAAGGGAAGAACTCACCAAAGAGAATGAGAGTAAGCAGGTAGAATTCAAGGAAGGGGGAATAAGAACATTGAAAAGAAATGAAAAGACAAAAGAAGAAAAAATAATAGGAAATAAAAAAAGAAAAAAAATTT